>NW_005871048.1:34803162-34892700 GCF_000147115.1 Myotis lucifugus | reverse complement strand
CTATTCTGTCATCCAATCGGTTGCAATGGTCGCTTAGGCTTTTATATATATAGATTCTCTATGTTATTATAATTACATTCTTATTTTTATAGTCAATCTGAAATTAATTTCATCCTTAGGGTTTGTTTTATTAAACAACTATAATTCAGAAATTCAGCATAGTTTATCAAAATGTTTGCAAAATAAAACTTTATTCTAAAATGTACCTCAAAATGCAAGACACAAGTACCACTGAAAAAGGTAAATGCATATATATAGACAATGGTGCAAGTTAAAAAATATGTTAGCCTTTTAAGAAGTCTTCACCAATAAAACCCAACATAAGGATTTTTTTCTGTTTCAAACAATTTAAATTATATAAAAAAGAAACTCTAGCATAATTCCAAAAACAGTCAAAAACAAAACTATACAAAACTGTGAATCCAAGTACAAAAACAACAAGGGTAGGTCTTATGTTAAGTGTTCTTAACACTAAATATGTTACTACACATTTATAATACTTGAACAAAGCTCATTTATAAAATGTTAATAACATTTGTCTCAGTGTTATAATATGATATGTAGCCTAAAGAAGCAGAACTCAGGATCTTCAAGAATTATATGCTTACCTAATGACATGCTTAACATGTATCAGTAGAAGCCAGCAATCAACAAAATACAGTCAACTCATTGCTGAGCTTTTATTTTCTACTAGAGGCCTGATGCACGAAATTCATGCAAGGGATTCGGTCCTCGCAGCCCCTCACAGCCTTGGCTGGCCCTCGCAGCCCCAGCTTCATCTGAAAGGTCGTCCAGAAGGTCGTTTGGCTGTTCAGTCTAATTAGCCTATATTAGTTCTTTATTATATAGGATTAGTCATAAAACTCTTTGTTTCTTTTCTTAAAAGCTGCTAAAACCCAGATAGTGAAGTTAAAAAAAAAATCCCCCCCAAAAAACCACGCTAACACAACATGAACTATAAATTCCTAAAAACATTTTCATAAAGAATTAGAAGTTGGAAGTAAAGTTAACAATTAGCTTACGAGTTTTGTGGTTGTCTATGGGAACTGACAAGAGACTGAGGAGTTGGTACAGGGGAAGCAGTGGTGTGGTTCATTCTAAGGAGCTGCTAACATGAGCTATGTTGACTGGAGGAATCACCTTCTGCTGATACAGTGATAAGTGTTTACTAACAGTGCTCCTACAATAGGCCTCCAGGGACCACTGGGGAGGGGTACTAGCAGGAACAGATTGAGAAAGATTACTGCTAACTTGATTGGATGAACGATGGATCTTTTGGTAAAGATACCCAGTACAGTTTTTCCCAAAGCAAAATATCTTGAAAGATTGCTTAATGGATAAATGAATTCTTTTATCAAAAAATTCATTACAGGAAACATTACAGAAATTGTGAGATGCCATTACTACTTTCCGTAGGAGCTTAAGATCTGTATTGACTTGGGTTTTGAGTCTTTTTTGTCTTAATAATGTTCCTCAAAAGATTGGACTCTGTTCTTCCCAGTGCTTAAGTCACTCCTTGAGGAATAAAGTAGGTGTTTCAAGAGTCACATTAATTCTTTTAAGCTAGTAGCTACTTATGAAGGCACATTAACTTTTTAATAATTCTAAATAGTACCTTAACTACAAAGGCAAACTGTAGGTACTAGAGATAACAGGACTCCCAAATTCTCTCCAGAGAATTGGGGGGTGGGAGGAGGAAGAGAGAAAATTTAAGGCAATTCACTCACGAAAATTATGTGAATTTGGCTAGGGGCTCCTGGCTACACAGAGTCAGGTGGGGCACAGAGGGTTGCAGTGTTGTGGCCTCGGTGGCTCGTGTGTAGTTGAGTCAGTTGTGAGATTGGATCCAGAGCTGCTGACTCAGCGGGTGGCCCACAACCCAGCGACATGGCTGCAAGTGTCTGGGTGCTGGAGCCATGACCTGGCCTCATCAGAGTTGGGCTGAGCTGCCGCTGCCGTTGTCTCCATCTCCAGCCAGCTGCCCTCTGATGGTGTCCGCCTCTGTGGCCATGGCGAAGCATGAGCAGATCCTGGTCCTCGCCCCTTCCACAGACCTCAAATTCAAAGGCTCCTTCACAAATGTAGTCACTACAAATCTTAAGTTGTGAAATCCATCATATAGAAAAGTATGCTTCAAAGTGAAGACTACAGCACCTTTTGGGTACTGCATGAGGCCCAACAGTGGGATTATTGACCCAGGGTTGACTGTGACTGCTTCAGTAATGCTACAGCCTTTTGACTATGATCCCAATGGAAAGAATAAACACAGGTTTATGGTGCAGACAATTTTTGCTCCACCAAACATTTCAGATATGGAAGCTGTGTGGAAAGAGGCAAACCTGATGAGTTACTGGATTCTAAATTGAGATGTTTTTGAAATGCCCAATGAAAATGATAAATTGAATGACATGGAACCTGGCAAAGCTGTTCCTTTGAATCCACCTAAATCAGATGGACTCACACCAAAACCACAAAGTTTCACTCAATGACACTGAAACTGGGAAGCTCATGGAAGAGTGTAAAAGACTTCAGGGAGAAATGATGAAGCTATCAGAAGAAAATCGACATCTGAGATGAAGGCTTAAGGCTCAGAAAGGTAGCAGCCTCAGATAAGCCTAGATTAACCTCAACTGCATCCTTCAGAGATGATGTTGCCAGTCCTTTTCCTTCACTTCTTGCTGTAATTGTGGCCATTTTCATTGGATTATTTCTAGGGAAAATCATCTGGTAGGTTGAAGCATGCAGAGTGCTATTTTTTTTTTTATTTTTCTCTTGACCAGAAAAAGATATGCTTACCTACCATTTCATTGGCAGTATGGCCCACGGTGACCACTTTTTCGTGTGTGTACAGTGTCATATAGGCTTTGCCTTTCTCTTATGGTTAGAAAACAAATAAACAAAAAACAACTGTTCAGCTATTGGAGTAAGCATATATTACCAGATCATCACTAACAGATGTCAGTCCTTTATGAAATTCATAAAGAATTGTTTTTTCTTTGTGGTTCTAATAAGAGTTCAAGAATTATTGTCTTCTAAATGTTATTTTAATAAACCCTTTAAAATTTATCTGTTGCTGTTACCTCTTGAAATATGATTTTTTATTGTTGTTAATCCTCACTCGAGGATATTTTTTCTATTGATTTTTAGAGAGAGTGGAAAGGATGGGGAGAGACAAAGAGAAACACTGATATGAGAGAAACACATCAATTGGTTGCCTCCTGCACACATACCAACTGGGGCCAGGGATTGAACCTGCAACCAAGGCATGTGCCCTGAACCGGAACTGAACCCTGGACCCTTCAATCCATGGGCTGCCGCTCTATCCACTGAGCTAAACATGCTAGGGCTATATGATTTATTTAGATTGCTAATCTCACTCATTCAAGAAGTGCCAAAAGGTAGTCTGTGGGGAAATGGTGCCTTTTACAGTGTAAATTTGCTCCTTTACCTTTGCTAATATCCTGGTAGAATTTTTCTTAGCCCTTATGAGGCAATTGTTGTCTGAGTTTTTCATCCTTACAATCCTGTCCCATGGTATTTAACATAAAACAATACTGTAAAATATCATGTGAATTTCTTATTGAGCAAGTTAGGTTTCAGTTGACCAAGATAATGCATGATTGGATGACTAATTCCTTCACCGACCTATAAGAGTATTTTCTATGTGCTCTTCATTGTGAAAGGAAAACAAGTTTCTTTATTAGTCCCTGAAGTTACAGTCCCCATCCCACCACCTTAATTTGTGCTCTTTGGCTTAAACATGGCGTGAGAAGTAAGAGTCCCCATGATTCAGGCAGAAGTTGTCAAACTTTCAGCCCCAGGAAAAAGAGTGTTGTGCTCAGATGGGGTAAGCAAACGGATTTCATTCAAAGGAAGACCGAGGAGCCAATTCTGCAAATAAATTTCCAGGTCCTTTGCAGTGAGACTCCTCCCCGGGCCTCATCTCTCCTGGATGTAAAGGTCAGAGGAAACCTCCCACATCTACCTTCAGATCTTAGTGCATTAGCTAACTATCCCAGGAGAATAAAGATTCCCTAATGGGAAACTAGTCTTATAAATCTGTGTTTGCATTCCAGAATTGTGCAGACTATGTTTTCCAGTGGAAAACAGTTCTACATAAAAACATCCTCAGAAACCAGTTCTTTTACATCTCTGACTGGGTTGTCTTATAATTAAGAGTTAGGAAAAATATCCCACATACTCTTTTAACATACTCATTGAAAACAAAAATTAGTGGCCAAGTAATTAAGGAATGTCTTGATTTTTATCTTTTAAACGGTAAAATCTAAATCCAATATATGAAATAAGAACGCATTTATTCGAGTTTGAAAGTTGAAATATATTAATAAATCACTATTTGCACACACATGTACTCTCTCTGCTCAAGGCAAAAATTACCTAGTATTTTGGTTAAGTTCCTAGTTTCCCAATTCTACAAATCTTTTGTGACTAGGTGTTTTTATAATCCTTTTATTTATTTATTAAATACCTTTTTATTGATTCCAGAGGAAGGGAGAAGAAGAGAGAAACATCAATGAGAAATAATCATTGATTGGCTGCCTCCTGCACATCCCCCACTGGGAATCGAACCCGCAGCCCTGGCATGATTTATATATTTAATTGATAGCTAGGAATGAATTCTTAATCTAAATTATAGACCTTCCTCCTCCTATATTCTTTAATTTTTTCAATATATTTAAACTAAAATAATAAAAAATCCAGACAGTTTGCCCATTTCTCCCATCCCACCTCCGCCTCTTGTAACTACCAATCTGTTCTCTGTATCTATGAGCTTGTTTTTTGAGGATTTTAAAAAAGATTCTACATATAAGAGGGAACATACAGTATTTTTCTTTCTTTGTATGACTTATTTCACTTATATTATTGTTTATCCAGGGAGTAGTGTGCAGAACCTACATCAGAATCTTCACGTGGGCAATGGTGAGCTGAGGCAACCATGTGGACGAATCATCAGAAAGATGAATGTACTTGAGAAGCATAGTTTTGGACAAATTATCTGCATAATTGCTTCAGATTTCCACATTATATGTACTCCTATTTGGAATAAAATACCAAGCTTTTATTCACTGATACCTATTTGCTAATAATATGTTTTTTGGGATTCAAAGTTTAGTTATCTGACCACACAGAGCCAACCACTCATCATAGCCTTTTCTTAAATGTATAGAAATTTGTTTATATTACAGATTCCTGATGTTTACATAAGCCATAATGTCTATTTCAATTATATACACAGATGTCCACATTAGTTATATTTTGATTTACCATTCAGAAAATAAATACAGGGTGGTGCAAAAGTAGGTTTACAATTATTCATATGGAAAATAATACAATAATTAAGAATAATAATACAAGAATAAACTGTGTTTCATATATAATTATAAACCTACTTTTGCCCCACCCCATATTTATGCTAGCTTCATAGGAACAATTTCCTTTACTTTTTAAATATGTAATAAAGCAGAGGCTAAAAACTAAATGAAAAGAAGGGTAGAAACTAAATAAAAAGTTGTATTTTAAAATTAAATGTGAAAACATATGCCAAATTAAGGGACATTTATGTACATATTTACGGCAACTTTTCCTATTACATGAATAGCTCAAATACCTGTGCAAAACATGAAGTGGTAGTTCCATCTGAGAATAAATGCGGTAATGGACATGTAGTACACCCGCACACGCACACAGATGCAAAATTCACAAAATGTGTCAGGTAGCTGGTGGCCATGGTGGAATTAAGATTACTGAGAGTCACCCCAGATTCCAATTTATATTTATACATACATTGTACATTTATAAAAACCTTACAAATAATCCTATTTTTCCAGGAAGACAATATAGGTAACAATTTAACACATATAGTAAGAAAACATCTTAAATTCATAAAATCACAATGAGGCAAATTAAACAATTCAATAAGCTGATGGCTATTATGAATAAAGAATTCACAATAAAGACTTTTCCATTTTTCATGTTTGACACAATAGCATGTTAGTTATTTATTCCAACATGTAGTTTCTGTTAAGTTTTGAATTGTCTAAATGTAAGGAAAGTAAACCATTCTGAAATATGATCTGATATAAAGCCATGTACACATTTTAATCAGTAGTTTATACTAAGAAAATTCCTAGAGTGTTGCTAAATTTAAAGTTTGTAAACCGGACAGATTATTTGAATTATTGTTTCTTAATAAGTAGAAGGTTAATTATATTTTACTGAGCAATTTCACCATGACATGATAGAAATTTAGCTGACCATGTATTGTGTTCTGAGAACACTGTGAGGAATCCAAATTTCACTTTTTTGGCAATGTACTGAGGTCATTTGGTGCAAAAGAGAAAGTGGGATAAAGTTTTAATGTGAATTGGGAATAAACACTTTATGTCACTTTTCTAGAAATGTTAACACTCACCTTTGTCATGTTAATTGCAGTTTATTTTAAAAATGAAATGCTATATATTCCTGGGAACAGATCATAACATTTCAATGACTGGGATAATCAAAATTAGTCCAATTTATCCTGAGGATAGTAAATCCACAGAGAGGGAAGACATAAACTAATTCTATACATGAAAACACTTAGTCCCACTTTAGAATTTACAATACCTATAGAGAGTGCTGTATTTAATTTGTAAGGATGTAGAAAACAAAAATATTCACATTAGGCTACATACAGAAAGTATGCTTTTCTATTCAGGAAGACCAATTATACTAAGTTAACAGGGAAAACTTAACAGAGGAAATTCTGTTTAGGAGACTTATTCAACTGAGAATTTCTTTTTAGAATATAGTTTAGAAGAGTAATTAGAGAGGTCTCAGGTGTTTTTCATCTGTAGGTCATCTCTTTCTATCTGAATTACAGTTCCACGGGTAATGGTGAAATAAATTAAGAATGTCAATTCTACTTATTGTAAACAAATGTCAACATCAAAAAACTATCCTTAATTACTGCACAATTCCTGGCAGTGAAGTGACTAATGATGAAATGATCATTGATGATCTTACCTTTAGATGCAGTGCCTTCATAAGGGGGCCTACTGTGGATGAGCTAACATGGGTAGGTTAAAGGCGGGCACAGGAGATCCATCTGCTGATGTCTGTACTACTCTTTTCATCCTAAATCACTTCCATCACTTACTTTACCAATGAAATAAAAAGCAATCAAAGGAAAGAATTATGTTGAATAGATATCAGTTGTGCTATAATAATGTAAATCATAATGGGAGTGTTTTGTGAGCCAACTTCACATTACCACCCCCAACAAACTTGTGCACACGCGCGCGCGCACACACACACACACACACACACACACATTGAGTATGCAAAATGGAATGGTAATTCTAGTGGTTCACCATTCTTTCTTTTATGTTTCCAGCATTTCTCAAGGTATGGTACACAGGCCCAGGGAGCCCCTTACACATGCTTACAATTGGGTACTACTCTTTTAAGCAAACACAGACTCATGTTTCTCACAGCAAATAAGAAACTTATTCCACCTTGAGGGGTTAAACAAAAAAGGACTAATCCACTTTTTGGAAATATTTTGGGCAACTTTTCCCCCTCCATATCGAACTTCTCCCTCACTATACACTCCTGCATCACTTGTATCAGTTAGTATTTTTGAGAAGTATAGTACCTAACACATCAAAATGGAGGGAAAACCAGTGTCAAAATACTATAATGCTTATCAAAGTGAAGTAGCTATGCTTTGCGGCTCTGTTTCTAATTAATCATGATAATCAAGAAATGGAAATAGCAATGATTTCCCCTGGGAAAACTATATACTATATGCAAAAGAAAACTGTAAGGGCTCAGAAGGTAAAAATGTTCAGTCTGCATCTTATTTCTACTGGAAGGTGCAGGGACTGGGAGGGAGGGATGGAGAAAGCCACGCAAGAAACAATCAGGTCAAGTATGAAGGACTGGCACACTTTCTGCCAAGGGAGTTCTGGATGCTGCTGCGTGTTCCCAGAATGATCATGTGAAGAAATGGTGTGGACAGATGTAGGCTTCCTGTGTCCCAAACGGAACTCATTTATTTCATTGGCTGTCTTTTAAACTACAGGAAGAGTGGTAACTGAATGACTTATGAAATGCAATGGAGTTCAGACATCTTAGAGAACCATAAAAATAGAAATGGAAGTTTTCTCTATTTTATTTCTAGAAGGAAAGGGGTGTTTTGGGTACTTTCCATGGCTCGGAGAGCAAAATTAATATATTAATCTTTGGCAGGAGAGAAAACTTAACCTCAGGTTCCTAGCGGTGTAATTCTTATTCATCAGTGACTGAGTCCAAACTGGAACATTGAAAAGGAGCACAAAGATTCACCCACTGAACATGTGTGTATTACCAGATCAAGGGCCCTCCATAGCCTTTGTTCCCATGGGCAACTTGACTATAAGAAAGACGGCTGGCTAAGATTATACATACCTTAGAGAGCATCTGACATGTATTTTCAACCGTGTGAGTTAGGCAGAATGCAAAGCAGAGTAATAAGAATTAACGTTTTCATCTATTACTTATTTTCACATTTCATATGTGCATTTTCTATGTTCAATGTAGGCAAGAATTGCTGACATTATTACTTGGAGGTGAAATATGTAGAAATAACTCAGGAACAGGTATTATATATCAAAAACAAACAAACACATGGATGGAGATGGAAAACACAAGAGAAAACATTGTCGTCTTATAGGAGAAAAGGAGGTTTAAATGATTCAAAACCTAAACAAAAGTTAATATACAGATATCATATCCTCTATTTGGTACATGAGAAAAGTATTTGATATTAAAATTAAGTATCCTTACTTTCTGGTTCTCTTGAATATAATTTTTTCCTAAAAAATAAAATTTCAACTATTCCGGGAATTTAAAAAATTTGAAATAACTATTTTTAATCTGGGTTCCAAGAGAGAAAAGTAAGTAAATACTTATGATGAGTTGACTGCAATACCTTGAAAAAAAATCAAATTTTACTCCTTTTTTTAACCAAATAGGCCAGAAATAATGGAACCCACATTGCTAGTTATATTCCAATACTACCCCCCAAATAAGGGCCAACTAAAATAAGGTCCATGATTCTTTGTGATAATAAGAAACAATACCTTCTTAGAAGGCAAATAAAAGAAATTCAAGATCAGTAACAATGAAAAAAACTCAACCAAACATTTGAAAATTCTAGATTAAGCTTAACCACAGGACTGCCGGTGTTCACACAGTTATCACAAACAGTGGAAGTTAAAATTATTCTGGTAAATTTATGTGCCAGTACAAAGTGTCATCTTCAAGCTGCCTTGGCTTGAGTCAAACAGATCTTTTAGTTTGAATTCTTCATGAAAGTCCTTGAAAGCCTGAAGCTGTTCTCCAGTGCACAGTCCTGGATTCCTGCAAAGGATGTAACGGCGACTCCTTTGATTAGAACTTAAATCTGAACATACATTTAACTCGGCCTCTCTTTTTCCCTTCAACAGATCTGCCCAGCATCCCTGTGTCATGCACAGGCAAACGCCTTATTTTCATAAGAAATAGATCACTACAAATTTTAGAGAAATAATAACCTGGGTCAGGAATCAGCAAATACATGTTAGAGACCATAAGCCTAAAGAAAGGAGTCCTCTTACCGGAAATTAAACAATGCTTTTCAAAATCTTTGGAGTTTGAAAACATAGTGGATATTTATCAATGGTTATTTACATCACAATTTTAGCAGAAAAGATTACCAACTTATCTTTCTGAGTCTACAATTAAAGTTGTCACACTTTTCTATTATGATTTTGGTGTTTGTACCTAGGATTGCACAAAAAATATCCTAAAAGATCTGGAAAGTGCCATGGGGCAAGGGGCTTTCATAAGAAAAGTGGTTAAATTTTTTTTCTAGCATTTACTCATTTTTTTTTCTGAACAGTGACACAATGTAGATGTAGCCTGCTGACGTCAATGGCCAAATGAAATGCAGTTCCGAAATGATTTCAGTATCGGGCTGTACCCTGGGCAGAGAGCAGTGCCCAGCAGGGACCCTGCAGATCAATGCTGCTGCTGGGAAGCTGGGCACCTGGGCAGGAAGGCAGCAGCCAGAGCCCTGGGTGTGGGGAAACTCTTTCCTCCTTGGGCTGAAAGTCTCAGTCATGTGAGGGCAGCTTCTCTGCAATGTCTATGTGGAAAAATGTTCACAAAAGGTCAGAATAAAAATCAGATACCAGTTCACATTAGTATGTTATTAAAAATTTAGCTCTAGTATTCCTGGTGACAAGTGACAGATTCAAGCAAATGGTTTTTCTGATCTCTCTGGTTTTTATCGTGGCATAAAGAAAATATGTTGCTAAAAACATGACAAGCCCCATCACTTTATTGCTATGTTCTAAGCAATTGGTACTAATTAAGGATTTTCTGTATCTAAAACAAACAAGTCAAGAATTTCATCTCAAGCAGTTATTGCAGAAATATACTGTTAGGTCCCAGTTAAGCTTTTGTTGATGTATTTTTTTTTAAACAAAAGGTACAAAAATATTTTCACTAAAGGTAACTGAGAAATTGCTTGATTTGACATAAAGATGAAGACAGTTTCTTCTTCTTCTTTTTTTTTTGAAAGAGTACACTTTGTGATTCACAGGGTAACTTGCATCAGACGCGATTTAATGAAAGCTCTCAAATAAGCGATTTTATTCCTATCCATGATTGCAGACATTTACAAAACCATAACATCTGAGTTCACCTTAAAAAATAACTTATATAAAGCAGTGATATACACAGCACAAAATAGTTCAGGGAGGGGCAGGAGCAACTTTTAATAATTAAAATGTAAACGTGAAAAAAAAAAGGATGGAATAAAAGTCCCTACTCATTTCTACTTAAGATGTCATGTGATAGTATTTTACAATGTCCTGTGGGCCAATGTATGCATGTGTATATGTCCATATAACATACACATATACAATACATCCTCTTTCCCACACATATACATACACAGATAATTATTTGCAGTTCAGTTTAGGGCAATTCTAATATGCCGCTCCGTACAGTTGTTTGAATCACGTTTGGACCCGCTTTCTTCACAAAATAGGGGAGAGAGCAGGAAATAAAAAGGTTGGTTTGGTGTGACTGAGATTCCTTTGTTTAACTGTACACTGTGATGAATAATTTTCTTCCCTAGTAGTTCTGTGAAGGGCTGACTCACTGTGGTTTTCATGAGGAGACTTGGTAATGGATCACACACTCATTGTCATGCTAGGGGAATACTAGAAAGAAAGAAGAATCCATATTTTAACAACAATTCTTTCACAGACCACTAATGTTCTTTGTGGTAAACAATAGTAACTATGAATTTTAATGTCTTATAATCTTTTATGCTCAAGCTTTTAACCTCATACAACATAAAAATAAGAAACTATAAAAAGAATAAATGCATACAGAGTTGACTTAGTCCTGAAAGTTTTAACATTTCCTCTGGAAAGTAACCATTCACATTCTCTCCCTGGACTCAGGTGGATGATAATTACCCAGTTCCTCGGCCCTTTCCTTCCAGCAGATTCATGGGCATTTGTTATAATTTGGGTAAATCCAGCCCAAGGCTGAATCATAATGAAATAAGGTGGAGGGACAGTCTTGCTATTTACTAGCCATGTAAACTTCGGAGTTACCTAAGCTTTCTGACCTTCAGTGTCCTCACCTATACAATGGGTTTAATGATACCATCCACTTTAAGGGGGTTTTGGGAGTATTAAGTATATAACCCTTAAAACCATGTATTGATTGAATACACAGCAAAGACTCAGTAAATATTTGATTAACAGTGTAAGGGAAACAAAACAAAAACAACTCCCAGCTGGCCCCAAGAAGTTATCATTAAAGCATTTAGAATATTTAAGGGTCTAGCTCAGTGGTTCTCAACCTTCCTAATGCCGCGACCCTTTAATACAGTTCCTCATGTTGTGGTGACCCCCAACCATAAAATTATTTTCGTTGCTACTTCATAACTGTAATTTTGCTACTGTTATGAGTCGTAATGTAAATATCTGATATGCAGAATGTATTTTCATTGTTACAAATTGAACATAATTAAAGCATAGTGATTAATCATAAAAACAATATGTAATTATATATGTGTTTTCCGATGGTCTTAGGCGACCCCTGTGAAAGGGTTGTTCGACCCCCAAAGGGGTCGCGATCCACAAGTTGAGAACCGCTGGTCTAGCTACTAGTATACTTAGCATATAAACCTCTTCCCTAATCTAATCTCAACCCACAGTCTTTTCTGGGTGGGTGGAGGGCATTGTTGTTACATGTTTCTTGTCAGTTCAATTTGGGTGAGGCTTTCAGAAATTTGGAAGTGGTCTCCAAAATGATTGAGAGAGGAATCGAGAGGAATTATTTGGATGATTATGCCAATCTACCCTCCTGTTCTTGAGGGACAGACTGTGATAGGAGAGTTGTAGAGCAGCACCTTCCAACAGAACTTTCTTTAATGATGACATGTTTTAAGACTGTGCTGCCCAACATGGAAGCCACTAGCTGCATGTGGCTACTGAGCACATGATACGTTGGTAATGCCACTGAGGAACTAACATTTTAATGTTATTTAATTTACTTAAGCTTAAATATCCACATATAGCCAGTGGCCCACATCTTGGACAGCACACTTCTACAGCCTCTGACGTGAGGGCAGGGCCTCCACTCTCAAGAGCATTTCTAGATTAAAATATACACGTGCGCCCTGAAATACTACACATGCTTTATTAGAACCCTATGAGGACCAGGGCAGAGGGGAGTTCCTTTTAACATGTTAATGATTGTGCCTGTGGACAGAGGCAGGTAAAGTCCAGGGGGTTGGTCCCAGGTCCCAGGGACTTAACCTGGACCAGTGATGACCCTGGAAAAGGGAGCATACACGTTACAAAAGGGAGCAGATGGGAAAGAATGACATGGATTCCACATGAGCTGAGGTACTGCAGGAATCAGAAACAAGGTAATAACTTAGATAAGGATGGACTTATTAATATAGACAAAGTGAGATTCCCAAGAAAGAGCAGAAGGTGACAATGGCTCAGTTGGCTGGACAGAAAGTCATTAGGCGTAAATCCAGGGCTCAAATAAAAAACACTCATTGATCCCGAATAAAGGTGGATGACCAGGCCTGAAAACAGGTCACTAGACTACAGGGGAAGACTGTGTTAATCTTTTAAACACAGGTCAAATCAAGAAAAATCTACTTGTTAATTACTTAACAGCCTCAAATTTCTTTTTAGTATAAGAAAGCTAAATTATGTGTTACTGACTCTGTATGTTGTATTACAGTAGGGTGATTGAAAAAAGGAGACTGCCAGAGAAGAGAAAGGGGATTCAGTTTGATAGAAAACTTCTCCCCTTTACCCTTGATAATGGCAGCAAAGCAAAGCAAAGCAAAGCAAACAAAACCCAAAACCAACAGCGATCACGAACAAGGACTGATGAAATGGAGCTCACCCCTTACCCGGTGCTGGAAGGGGGATATGCCCCCATTTCATCAGAAGGTGCCATGCAAATCTCCCATCATAAACAATGGCAGCAAGCTTCAAAGAACTATGCACAGCTTTTGATGAAACAGAATTATATTTTGGTATTTGACTTTAGGTGTAAGAATAAACAACAGGAAAATAAATGGATAGCAAGGTTTTATTAAAAGTAGAAAAACTTAGAGAATATGGCAAAAAAAATGGGCACAGAAAAATGTAATCTATGCTTTCTATAGCTACTGTTCTTTACGGTAAGAATCGGTGATTCCATCAGTGCCGTCCAATCGGACTTTCTGCGATAGTGGATGTTTTCTGCGCTGTCCTATATAGCAGCCACTAGCCACACATGGCAACTGACTCTTATAATGTAGCTAGTGCAGGTTAGGAAGTGAAATTTTAGTTGTATTTTGTTATAATTAATTTAAATTTAAATAACACAGCCAAATCATCAATCATTATTTCAAGACAAATATTTTATTGGGCATATTGTGCCAATAATCTAAAAACAGTAAGAGATACTAAAGCATTTCAGAAAAAAAATTTAAAGAAAATGTCTGAAAAAACAAAACTTGTGGAGAAGTCATAATGAACTCCAGAGATCATTTCCTTTAATGCACACCTTGGATCATCGGGATTTTAGAAATTCTTCAATCCTTTTTCATAGGATTATTCCAGCTGATTCACATGTCACATATGTCATGTCATGTTAGGGAATGCAGTTATAGATATATTATAGCCTTCTTTCTAATATGCACTGTCAAAAGTATAGGTGCAGGTAAATAAATATATATATACACATTCTCTGCATGTCAAGCATGTTTGTTAGTTGCTACCATCTTTTCAGTGACAATTGTTAAGATTTTTATCCTGTGATATTTCAAATGTTTTACAGAGAAATGAAAACTTGTTACAGATTCACTGGGAAGTTAGGAGAGCGAGGCTTGTCCAGGGAGGAAACTAAGTGAAAAAATAAGGCACACACACAAAAAGGGAAAGTAAAGGTCAGTCAGAAAGAAAGGAAGCAGCAGCTCCAAGCAGCACAACTCAGAAAAATTAGCAAGTATCTGCTAATGGTGTCTGGACAGTCTGCGTAGCTGTGAAATGATGCTCTGTGTGTATTTGGTGCAGGTTAATAGACTGCACGGATGTCTGAGTGTCTACATAGTGATGTGTTGTTTGCATGGCTCAGGTTACAACCTGCTCACCTGCTGCTGCTTTATTGGAAATGCTTCAACTATGTAAAACTAAGGAACATCACAAAATTTCTAGAACAACCGCAGAATGTGCATGGCAAAAGGTATTCTGCTACTGGTTACTGTTCTTTTGAGGAGAAGTGGCTTAGAGTTTTCCAGAAGTAAAGGAAGAGTAGGTGTTAAATGGGGTATCAGATTTAGAGACATTAAATATTCATGGTGTACTGTCCTAGACCACCCTGCAATGTTTTCCTTGTGTGGCCGCCGCAGTATGTGAAGACACACTGTCATGTGAGTGGCAGAATCCTGGGATATCGGATTGTCCTGTTTCAAAACTAGTTCTCCTCCAGGAGATGATAAAATGGCTCTGATAAAGCTGCTGACAGCATTAGTGTTTGGTTTGGCAAAAAGAGAGTGAAACCTCAAGGTATAATTTTCAGCACATACCAGCTTGTTTTACCTTTTTATGTAAAATATATTTTGAAATGAACAAGCCTTGGTATGTACTAGAGAATCTATGGCTTTCCCTTTTTTATACCCCTTTCATGCTCATGGAATGTGCATGATATCCATTACATCCCAAACAATGTTTGTAAGTTTCTGTTTAATCACATCAAGAACACCTCAGATCTCACTATATTTCTATCTCTACATACATAGATAATATTTTATTTTCTTAATGAGAGATCAGTAGACTGCAGCTACTCTGAGCTAAACTAAAGTGAGATAAATTTAGTGTGTATATGACTATGTAAAAAACATCGGCCATATGTGATTTCTTTGCAATAGCAGGAAATGACAAAAGCAGTAAGGGCGTAAGAGATGATCTCGCAGTTTGTTTCTGATTCCTATTTGATATCATGATTTTAATATCATGTTTGCTCAGTTGATTATAGTTTAATGCCATGGAGAAAATATTCTGCTAAGTTAATTCAAGAAATAAGGTAAGTGACTTTTTTACTTGAGAAGCATGAAACATTTATTTTTTGAACTAAGCCCTTTTGTATTCTGTATTTTTAAAACCAAACATTTCACCGAATTTACACTAGGGGGCATCTTTGTTTCTTGAAATAAAGACCGTGTTTACGATCTAATGGATCTAATGAACAGAGGCTGAAGAGTGAAATATTCCCGATTCACGTTTTTCTGTGTAAAGCATGTTGGCATAGCAAGGTTTCTGACTTCGGTGGGGAATCTTTGTTTCTATATGAATTAAATAAAGAAGCACATGTGAAGTGAGCAGGATAGTGTGTGTACATGATAAGCACTCAATAGATGTTTGCTTCCTTCCCAGGCCTCTTTCTGTGGTTTAGCTTCAAGATAAAGACCAACAAATCTTCAAAAGGCAGACTGCTCAGCAATATGTGCTTTTCAGAGTTATGGGCATTAAAAAACCCCCACGAACTTTAAATGTTTATTCATTGGAAAAATTTCTTTTGAAAGTACGTTCTTTTTTTCTTTCGAAAGTACGTTTATTAAATCTGGGGACAGTGAAACAAGGAAGGTCTTAGGATAGAAGCAGCAACAGGGGAGCGCCCAGGTGGGCCACTCTGGCTCTAGAGCTGTTACAGGACAGAAATGAGCCAAGGTGGGGCTGCTGTCAGCTCACTGGGAAGTCGCAGGAAAGGGGCCTTGCAGACATTATAACTTACTGGCGATACCTAGTCTACTTCTTCCTGAGGCCTACATTTGTCAGCAAGGAATCTCTTTTGTCTTCCTTCCTCTCTGCTCTCATTTCTTGATCTTTTTTAAAAAAAGTCTAAACAAAAATGTGTGGTGATGTGATAGAGAAAACCACAGAAAACAGTGACATCATTCATGAGGCAGAGCCCCCACCGGGTGAACAGGAGAATGGAGCCCCAGGGGGACCTGCTGCTAAGGCCGCACTACCTGCAGTGGGGGTGCCCTTTCTCAACCACCTTCCAATTATTTTGCCTTTGGAGACTTTTCTGGTGGGGACAGGAGAGAGGGAGGGAGAAGAAAAGGTGGGGACTGTTTTCCCTAACTGCAGAGCATTTTACCTTCTTCGAGGCCTCAAGGGCAGGGGTCAGGGTGGGCGAGGCCCTGCTCCAGCTGCTCTCTTTTCTATGCACAAATTCACAAAAGGACCTGCTGTTCTACGAGAACATACTCCACTTGGGGTTAAAGGGTGAGGCTGGTGTGTATTCTGCACAAAGACACTTTTAAAGTCCTGTTATATCTGATTCTTTGATCACCACAGGGAGAATTCTGGTGCCAACTCTGAGGTGTCACCCCTTCCCTGTAAACAAGGCAGCAGTCAGGAATGACAGATCTGGGAGGAAGGAGAGGGGACAGCTCCTCTGGAATTCATGTCATATGGAAACTTTAAAAAAAGTTTTCTTATCCAATCTAAAATAAATAATTTCCTCTATGCTTTTAAAACACCTGGTTTATACCTATGATAGTACTTATTAATCTGACATATGGTTTAATTAGTTTTGTAAGTATGTTCTCTCCATCTGATTACATTTTTTGAGGTTAGGGATGTGTTATATTTATCTCAGAATACTTCGTCCTTAACCTACTGCTTTGCATAAAGCAGGCTCAATAAATGTTGAATTGAACTGAAGTAATTATCATATACCTCACTAATTTATAGCATTTTATTGCTGGAAGAATTAGCATAAAAATAAATGCATCTAATTAGATCAAGTAAACATTAACCAATTAATTAAAATTAACTAATTTGTCCATAGTCTTGCAACAAACTAATGAAAGAACCAGGGTGTAAGAAATAATTTCCATAATCCTAAGCATTATGACAAACTACATAGTTTCTCATGTATTTCCTATTTCCTCATCATGAATGGGCTACTCTGGATTTTTTTAATATGAATTTTTATGTATGCCTTCTTTGTCCTTGTTAACATACATATACAGAGTGGGGCAAAAGTAGGCTTACAGTTGTTTATATGGAAAATAATACAATAATTAGTAAATAATAATAATACTACAAAAATAAGCTCTTTTTGCATACTCACAACTGTAAACCTACTTTTCCCCACACCTGTGTTTATATATCCTGGAAATAAAACAGACAAACCAAAGATCAGCATAACTGCATTTCTAGTTTTAACAGAAGTGAAGTAAAAAATCAGGGCCAGTCTTATCCCATGCAGAGGCGCTAGGTCAACACCAAGAAGTAAGAGTCCACAGAACACCCAATCTTGGGTCCATTTGGAAAGCACTGTTCTGTGCAAAAGTGGGTAAGCGACTAACCACTGCTTCAATTCTGATGGTGTCTCCTCTACTGAAGGTTGAACTAGGGCAACATGAGGGAAGCTTTTTGTTCGGATTCTGTTTGTAGTTGGCAGATCCTCCATAATCAGTTTTAAAGATGGCGATCATGTGTGGAGGCACTGGCCCTGGGACTGAAATTCGTCTGGGTCTGCAACCCTTTCTGCCATGTTCCAGTCCAGTGGCGCTGAGCAGAGTGTGTGCAGCAGCAGCACCTACAAAGCTTTCCACATTCAGGTTTGCTCAGCCCCACTCCTGGAAATTCTGATTCACCAGGTCTAGGGAGGGTTCTGGCAAATTCTATTTTTAAAAATTCTATAGATGCTTTTAATGTGAAATATTAGTTTAAAAGTCATTGTATTATGTAATAACCCCTTGAAAAAAGACAGCACGTTGTCTTTTTGGTCTCACCAGTGCCTAGCACCGCCCATTGTACATGCTCAGTGATTGTTTATTAAATGAACAAGTGAATTTTATTGCTTCTCTTTTTGTTCTTGTGTACCTCTATGGAGATATGAATGATACTGCCTTTGCTTAACACTATACTCACACTCAAAAAAGAAGCTGGGTAGTCAGTTTAGGTTAAATGTAAAAAACAGGTTAACAATGTAAAACCAGGGAGTGAGGCCTAGTGGAAGTACAGACATCTAGATAATTTTCAGAGCCTTAAGGACAGACAGCACTAAGCACAGACCTGGGTTTGCAGTGATCCAAGACATTTTAGTAATGGGAGAACTTAGAAAAATTATCAAATACGCAACCTATTTCCAGTGTGCTCCTGATGGTGGATGTTCTGTATGAGAAAGTTAGTATTATAATGTTTGTTTTTGTAACTATGCATGTACATGGGAGTAAAAAAGAAAAAGTTTATTTTTATATTTTTTTCAAAGAAATTTCACTTAATTTTCTGACTTTTAAAAGATCAACCTATTGAACTCTAAACAGTTGTAATATGGCTTTATGCATTACTTCTAATAGAAGAGCTTCAGAAATAAAATCTGGATATAATAATGTAGTCAAGGGAATACTTACACTCTCACTCTGAAAAGGATTTAAGAAATTTCCCCCCATTTCGCTATCATCCCTTGGAGTGCCCGGTTGATTACTCAGGCTCATATTATTGGGAGAGTTCTGTAAACAAGATTTAGAAAACAAGGCATTGTTGAAGATTTTAATTTCCCTCTTGCATTGTACTGTTTCAAAATTGGAATCTATAGCAGCATCTCTACGGACAAAGCCGACTTGTGATTCTAATCTTAGAGCATGTTTTCTGGTTCATTCTTTGAACCTTGACAAGTACTAATGCTTTCCCAAATGAAAATTAAAAAACACACAGAACACCCGAAATAACCCACCACAACTCTTTTTCTTAGTCTCAGAATCAATATTTATTCAATTTCCCACCCTCAGCTTACAGAGTTCCTAGAACTCTGGAGAGTTTAAAAACATTTCCAGCAGGGGCACGATGAAGAGCCAACCTACTGATCAGGCATGACGGAGTGACACCTTCTCTTAGTAATTTTATTAGTCAAACGTCAAAAGATCACCGTTTTCATAAACATTTCCCTTTCATTTCACATACGGTTTGCACAGTAACACTATTTTAACCATTATTTTTATATGAACCATAAGGAAAAAAAGAAGATAGTTAACAACTATTGTTAAGAACAAGAGAAATACCTCAGGACCTGAGAATTCAATATGTACTTTTAGAAGAAAAGAAGGCTCCGAGATGAACCTGCGTTAGAACCTTTTTCTATCATTAGTTTAAAAATAGATTTACTTTGAAATTTTCCTTTAAGATAAAATGGCTGATATTAGCAATCTAATCAAACACCAAGCAGTACATCACTTCATGTTCTATTTAAATTTTCTCGTCTAATTATTACCGTACAATGTTAGCCCTGTGAGGGCGTCTGATACTCCACATCTATAGGAAATACGAACTGAATGGCATTGGCGTATAAAGCCCGTTCACACAGAACTGCGACTGTGACTGAGGGACTCTTTCAAGGTCCAATTTATAGACTTGTAAAAAGAAACTTCAAGGTTAAAATTTTTTATTTGTTATTTCAAGTGAGAGAAAGATTTAATATTTTTTCCCCTAAGCCATTGACATTGTACACTTGGTTTTCGGCTGTTTAAAAGAAAATTGCACTGGCGGTGTGGCTTAACTAAAGACAAGTTATGCCATAAAATTTAAAATTGTATGAATGAGAATATGTGCTTTTTTAAAAATAAGGCTAAGTGCACAGCAGACACAGGTACAGGAAGCGGCGGAGTTCCGCTTGTATGTTGTCCTGCTGTGCACCCCACAGGGAGCAGCTGACAACCAGGAGCCTCCGTCCACAGAAGCTCCATTTGCCAATGAACCACACCAGCTGGAGAATCATGGTTAATAGCAGAAAAAGAACTCTTCTTTTAAAATGAATTATTCTTTAAAAATGTCAGTTTTCCAAGTATATTGAAAAGCAAATCTACATTGAAATGAACATGGATAACTTGATTTCAAAAAACAACATGTGAGTAAAATTTAATTAAGTGCAACTAACAAAGCTATACTTATTCATGATTAAAGTTACTAACTAATCAAGTATGTTTGGAAAATGGGAATGATAATGCTGACTTAGATAAAAAATAAAAGTAAATTTATACAAATATTTTAAGATTCACCCCAAATCTAGGTCTTTTGGGTGAAGGCAGACTTCTATCATTTCATATATATGGAGAAACTGATAATCTTAGAATAAAAAATAATCTAACATCTACCTAAGGGTATGTGAGGATGCACCTTGGGGCTAAAGACTTCTACAGATTCAAACAAATCTATGAAATATGCCCTCTCCACTCTAGTGGAACGTTCACATTCCCAGTAGCTCCTGAGGTGCCCCAGAGGAGCAGCATATCTGATTGAGTTGCGGTGTTCTCAGACTCTGCTGCGCTTTTGCCATATCTCATTTCTTGACTTACAATTTTGAAAGTTTATCTAACTTAAAATCTGATTCCTGACTCAACGTGATTTTAAAATATTTGAAATTTGAAAGTAATATTGCATTACTATTTAAATATTTAGAAATATTTAGAAGAAATATTTTTAAAACACTCCCAGCGTTATTATTTTTGTTTTTCGTGCATTATTTTCATATCATGGTGACTCAGCATTGCACACTTTTGTGTGGGGTTATATAAGAACACTGAGAGGAAGATACAAAACTGAACTAATACCAGATCTCTGAAACCTACTCCTTTCTAGTTCACTGGGCATGTTTGAAAATCTTGAAATCTTAAAAAAAAAAAATCTGAAGTAATCTCTATAAAATGCTGAAAAAAAACAACAAAAGTTTCTAATGGGGGGTCTTAAGGAGATTGTGCTGTCCACGATCACTGAGTGACATGATGAAGATAAAGTCACACTCAATACAGGCACCTGAGGAACAGTCAAGATGGTTCCAAACAACAGGCTGGAACAAGTTGTGAGGGTGGGTGGCAATGAACTGGGTGTATATTTCAGTTAACTGTAGGTATGTTTGTGTGCAGTGCTCAGGAGATTTTATCATGAAGGCAAGAATATAATGCACAAAAAGGGCTTAGGTGGGTCAAAAAGGCACTCCAGTTGCTTAAGCATATAATTAGGGAGTACAGAGCACAAAGAATACAAGCAAAATTTACTTTTAGCAACATTAGGCATTTTGGTTGCATTTTCTACTTCAGTTAATGTGTACTTTATTCCTTACTTGTAGTCTAAGAATTTAGCTTGAAAAACTATAGTTAAAATTATATTAATCCCATTTTCAAAGGATTTTCTTACATTCTCATTCACCTCACCCTTTTTTCAAACTGGAATGTTTCCCCTACTTAAGCTATGACATCATATACAAATGCTATTTTAAGTATACATGTGCCTGTGCGTGGGCTCGCACACACCCAATTTCTTCTGGCTAACACATTTAATTCATTTAGTTCTCTCTTCTGTGATTTTTATCTTGTAAGTTTTCTTCCATATCATCTCTTAATTAGTTAGTTATTGTTCCTTCTCCCACCTATCCCCAGAAATTGCTCCAAAACTTTCAAACTGCTATTTAAAAAGGGAACACTTGTAGAAATTTGGGCTCTGTCTATAATTGGAAGAAAATAATATTGACAGTATTCTAAGCCCTTTGGAAGTGAATTTTGATTTGATTTCTCACAGGCAATAGCAAGGTTTATAAGTGTCATTTTGACTCTGCCATTTTCCCAAAAGAAAAAACTGCCAGTCCAGGTTCCCCCAGGGGGTTAAGTGAGCGAGAACTCAGGCTCGCAGCTGAGATGATGGCAAAGATCTGTAGTTGTTGATGGGCAACCCTGCAAATGGTGTGGAATATTGAACTGGAACTAAGGTTCATGAGGTTCGAAAGGTTCAGGTTGGAAAGACTCCTTTGATAATTTATTAAGCATGACATGATCAGATTGTGCCTTCTGATTTTTTTCCAAACTAAAAAAATATAAATGCTAAGTATCTTAATGTGAACTGCAGAATTTATTTAGGTGAACTCCTTCTAAGAAAACAACCATCTGCTCCTCTCTAACCCCAACTCCTAAAACAACTCCAAGGCATAATATTTTTGTTCCACTGATTGAATGAATGACTCCTCAGTTGCAAAAGGGATGACAAGAATTTCACTTTTCATTAAAAAAGGCTTCTAGCCCTAGTTGGTTTGGTTCAGTGGATAGAGCGTCTGCCTGCGGACTGAAGGGTCCCAGGTTCGATTCTGATCAAGGCCACATGCCCTGGTTGCCAGCTAGATCTCCAGTAGGGGGCATGCAAGAGGCAGCCAATCAATGATTCTCTCATCATTGATGTTTTTTTCTCTCTCTCCCTCTATCCTTCCTCTCTGAAATCAATAAAAAATATTTTTTTAAAAAGGCTTCTAAATTAAAAATGAATTCTGCATTATGAGAAAGGAGCATATAAGTTTTACTAGGTAATCCTCAACTGAGCAAGAGTCATGTTAAAACTCTTCGTTTGGAGCCCTGAGCTCATTTTGCCAGTAGAATAGTGCTGTCAAAAGGGAGTGGACAGTGTGGGTTCCTAGCCTTGTCCACAAAAGGTAGCATAATGAAGAGGAAAATATTTAGTATCTGTACAGTATTTCATAGCCCTTAGCATATGATTCTCAACAATTTTATGAACTAGGTAAGAAATGACCTATAAGCTCTATCTCTTATTTTAGAGCTAAGAAAACAAAGCCTAAGAGAAATCAAGTAACATGTTGCCACCAAAACTTGTAAGTAGTAGAACCAGGCTTTCTGATTCTCAATTCAGTAACCTTCACCTTACATATAAAATGCATAAAAAAGTATATTTACAATTAAAAAATAGAAAAAGAATTGAAATGGTACTAAAAAACAACACTTAAAAATGGAATAAGAAATTTTAAAAAATATGTAATATTGATGCTTGATAAAATACAGGTTTAACTGGGGAACTGGGGAGATGTAGCTGGAGATCTAAGAGGGATTTTGAACCAAACTGCTAAGCAGTAGTGGTCAAGATTATCTTCTGATTCACAAGCAAGGATGTCTAGGAAAAGAATAGGATGGGAGGGATCAAACCCAGGAAAAAGGCAGAAAGGAGTTTTGTGAGGCAGCTGGACAGTGTTGGAAAGGAAGAAGATGGGAAATTGAGTTGGTGACAATGTGCACAGCTTGGAGTAAAAGACAAATAACTAGGCAGTGAATGGAAAGAGGTAAAGAGAAAACTAAGTGGGGTGGGGGGAGCGTTAATACACATGATGCTGCTGACTAGAGAAAAGGTAACTGGAGACATGACAGACTCTGATGGCACCATCGCCCTGACAGCCTGGGGCGGGGCGGTGCAGTGCAGAAAGGAGCTGCTTAGGAGCTCATCTGAAGGGGATGCAACTGGTCATTTCTAGCACATTGCTAAGTGGCTTATAGATTACTTGGAAATGGCGATTATGTTAATTGAAATGTATTTGAATTCTGATTTGAAAAAGTTTTTCCTTATTGTTTTTGTTTGGTCTCCTTAGTTATATTGAGCTTCTTGAAGGCAGAGACCTTATCTTGTTTATCTTTGGATTTTGAGAGCCTAGAATAAGCCTTGGCAGCGCTGATGTTTGCTGAATGAAGGAACTGCTGCCTAAGTTTAAACCACTTGAGGGCAAAGATTATGTCTGTACTTAAAGACGTCTATCATATCTCCCCACAGTGCACAGGGCAGTACCCAGTACACAAAAGTACACAATGGGTGGCTCATTAATGCTTACAGAATAAGCAATACCTCATTAGGCAAGAGAATGTTATCAGCAGCATTTTTTCCAGGTAAAAACTTGTCTCTGGGAATAGGAATGGGAAAATAAGCATAGAAGGAACAGCAACAGACCTGATATGGGGCAGATTAGAAGATGATATCTAATTTGTCCTTATGGCACTATTTAAACTTTTCAAAGTACTTAATAAATTACCAAGTACTCTCCAATATAGAATTGTTTACAACTATCTAATGTACAAAATTATGGGTTGTAGTGGAAATTTTAGAAGATGGCCTTAAGTGATTCAGATCCCACATTTGTGTAATGAAGAGTCCTCTTTAGATACTAGGGCAGTGATGGCGAACCTTTTGAGCTCGGCGTGTCAGCATTTTGAAAAACCCTAATTTAACTCTGGTGCCGTGTCACATATAGAAATTTTTTGATATTTGCAACCATAATAAAACAAAGAATTATATTTTTGATATTTATTTTATATATTTAAATGCCATTTAACAAAGAAAAATCAACCAAAAAAATGAGTTCGCGTGTCACCTCTGACACGCGTGTCATAGGTTCGCCATCACTGTACTAGGGTATGCTACTGAAATCTAACATTAGAAATTTCACTTGTGACCACAAAGCACCATTCGGCTATTATCAGTTGTTAGGCCCCTAAGGGAGCTGATGTAATCACAGACATCTAACTGGTGAAGGAGCTTCCCAGAGAAAAGGCCCCAATGGAGTTTTACAGAGAATCTGACTTTGAAAACAGGCTTTTTGAAGGCTTACCTAATACTATTTCTCACAGAAGTAAGTTAGTGCCGTTATAAATATTTACCTATTTTTAGAAAAGAAAAAGGCCTTTCTGATTGATCCTAGACGCGGACATCCAAAGTGTATGTAGAACGTATAAGCCAGGTGTGTAGGTGTAATGTCAGAATGCCAATTAAACTCTCACTCTTTTTTCCTTTTTAGCTTGAAGTATTAATTTAAAAGGTTTTGCAGCTCAATCTTATTTTATTTACCTTGGCATTGAGAATTTTACATTATTATACATGAAAATAAATTAGAAGTAGAATTAAAAATTTAAAGTCATCCTTTAATGAATTTCTGTATTGATATAAAGTAGACTTTTCAGAGTCATTCTAGTGGTAGTTAATAATTAGTTCTTATCAGCCATTCTAAATATATTTTTGATCCACAGAGAACTATTTTAAATTCATCATGACCTAAAAAGTATTTAGGTACTCTTCTTCAAAAAATATAAGGCATCTTAGCAAAGGATTAATTTTAGATACTCAAACTCTTGAAGAAAAATGCAGACACATGCTCTTTGAAGGCTTACTTTCCTACTTGTATTACTATAATTTTCCTCTAATTATTTTCGTACTCTATTTTGGGGAACTAGAATAATGATTGAGGACATCAGCATTTCCTAAGGAAGGTTTGAAAGACAAATGAGATGTATAAACGCAATGGCCTTATAACATATAATAATCACTTTTTCAAATTTACCTCTTCTCATGTTTCTATAGACTTCTTTACATTTTTAAAAAATTACCTAAAGTATGTCAGTTTGCTTTACAAATATAAAATATCATAACATGATTAAATTGGCTATTACTTGGGTACCCATTAATCAGGGATAGTGCATACTGTAAATGAACCCTAGCATGTTTAGGAACATTCGTGAAAGATTAATTTTTACCCTTTCCCACAGGTTATATATATTAATATTTTAAACTTGCAGTTAATTATATCTCACCTTCTACATTCAAACTCTTGTTTAAGAACAAAATTCATAAGGTGACTCTAATAATCTTAATGAGAATTCTGTGTGAAATAAAATACAGACAAAAAACAATACAGCATACATAGCACCCACCTTGGAAATACTGTCCATATCTCCTGAGCCTGAAACAAAGTACAAAAAAAAAAAAGCCTTTATAAGGTACTGATTTCATTTATAAATTAAGTACTCCTTTAATACACAAACTTTTGTTGTATTTTCCAGTGTACATCTCCTGAATTTTTATTCTTAAAAAATTTCTTTTTTTACACTGAATGGTAAGTAAGTATCATTTGATGGTAAATACAGGGAAGAGTTGCACCTCTAGTTCCTAATCATTTACGAGTTTTTCTGTTTGTAATGGCAGAATAAAGGAAACTATTGTTATCATAAATTCCTGTTAGTAAAATAATGGCGAGATTTATATATACTACTAAATTCAAATTTTTATCATGTATGTATATATGTGTATGCATTTAACTAGAGAGCAAGAGAGAAATCTCTAAATATATTTTGTGACATTATGCTTCTAAATCTGATAAAATATAAAATGGACATTTTCAATAATACCCAACATGATTCTGAACCACATTTTAGCACAATAACCAAAAGCAAAGTATTTTTAATAATATCACATATTTGACAGCAATCAATATTCATAGCAATCTATCAAAAGTAAAATGTCTTCAAATATAGTATTTTATTTTGATTCTTGGGAGAAATGAACAAACAATACTAATTTCTTATTTAACTAATGGAATCATACATTATACTTATTGGCATAAAGAAACAACAATCAGATCTTTGCCCAGTATTAGTTTTATTTTAAATTAGAGGCCCGATGTACGAAATTCGTACAGCGGGGTGGGGTGAACCTCAGCTCGGCCTGTGCCCTCTCGCAATCTGGGACCCTTCGGGGGATGTCTGACTGCTGGTTTAGGCCTTATCGGACCTAAACCGGCAGTCAGACATTCCTCTTGCAATTCGGGACCCCTCGCTCCTAACCACCTGTCTGCTCGCTCCTTACCGCTTGGCTCGCTGCTGCTTAGTGCTGCTGTGGAGGCAGGAGAGGCTCCTGCCACTGCTGCTGCGCTCGCCAACCCTGAGCCTGGCTTCTGGCTGAGTGGCGCTCCAGCTGTGGGAGCACACTGACCACCAGGGGGCAGGTCCTGTGTTGAGCGTCTGCCCCCTGGTGGTCAGTGCGCATCATAGTGACCGGTTGTTCTGGTAGTTCCACCATAAGGGTTGCTGGGCTTTTATTATATAGACTAGAGGCCCGGTGCACAAAAATTTGTGCACTCGGGTGGGTCCCTCAGCCCGGCCTGTGCCCTCTCGCAGTCTGGGCCCCCTCAGGGGCCCCTTCCCCTGGCTGCTGGCACCAGTTTTCCTCCGGCGCTTGGAACCCAGGCCTTCGCTCTTCGCCGGGAGCGGCCGGGCCCCGGGGGCATGGCAGAGGCCGGCGCGGCGGGCTAGGGGCTTAGCTCTTCGCTCGCCGCGCGTGGGCCCCGGGGGTGTGGCGGAGTGTCCCCATCAGGGGGGCTCTCCAACCCCACCAGCCACCCTGGTCTCTGACCAGCATTTGGTCTGAGAGGGTCCCTGCCACTGGCACCACTCGTGTGCTCCACCAGGGGGCAGTGTGCTCCCCATGACCCTGAACTCTCAGAGCAGGGATTCCCGTTTTGCCCACCCCTGGCCCCAGGAGAGCCAGGACACCAAACCACAGAATTAACTTCTCACCCAGATTCACTCGCCGCGCGCGGGCCCCGGGGGTGTGGTGGAGGCCGGCACCGCGGCGAGTGAGGAGCTAAGCCCCTCGCTCGCTGTGCGGGCCCCGGGGGTGTGGTGGAGGCCGGCACCGCGGCGAGTGAGGAGCTAAGCCCCTCGCTCGCTGTGCGGGCCCCGGGGGCATGGCCGAGGGCCTGGCTGAGGCCGGCGTGGCAGGCTTCCCTCTTTGCTCTTCGCTCGCCACGCTGGCCTTCGCTCGCTGCTCCTGCCCGGGGCCAGCCGACTTCGCTCCGTCACTTGGCGCCTACATATGCAAATTAACCACCATCTTTGTTGGTGGTTAACCGCCATCTTTCTTGGCAGTTAATTTGCATATCGCTCTGATTAGCCAATGGGAAGTGTAGCGAAGGTATGGTCAATTATCATGTTTGTCTATTATTAGATAGGATTAGTTTAACAATTAATCTTCCTGACATAAAAATATAATGTTTCATAGTACATCAGTCAACAGTCACAAATAAAGTTAGGGCTTATTAACATGATTAATTTATAAATAAGCAGGCATAATAGCTAAACACTGAATGTACATGTGCAATTATGCACATATGTAAATATGCACAATAAAGTTCATTACAAAAAGTGATAAGCCACATGCCAAGCATATGTGAAACTCTTCTGTAAATTCTATTGTAGTGAATAATATAATTGAGAACCCTTTATGACCAAATGTCATCTTTTTTTGTGGTTAATTCTCTAAATTGAAAGACTGGAAAATAAATTATTTTGCAAGAAATTAGAAAATAAAATTCTAGAATGGTACTGGCTGATAAGACTTTGTGTGATGATGGAAATGTTTTCCTGTGTTGTTCGTTATGGCAGCCATTAGCTAGATGTGGCTCTGTGCACCTGGTATGTGGCAGTGCAACTGAGGAACTGAACTTGTATTTTATTTATTTTTAATTTAAAATTAAGTAGTCACACATCTAGTGGTTACCATAATTGGACAGTGCAAATTAAGACTTTGAAATATAGGCAAAATAAGTATGCATCCTTTAGAGCAGAAAAATCTACCAATGGGTTGCAAATGATTTCTTGATTATTGAGGTTACATAGCTTTTCAAAGTATCAGAGGAGGTCATTTCCTGACCTTGGTGGGGTTGTGAAATCTGTGTATAATCTAAGTTACTCATGGGCATAGTTTCTCCATCTAAGTAAAAGACGGTCCATTTTCAAAAGAAAAAAAATAGATCACAAACCTCCATGCCCAACATCAACTCTTACATTAGTTTATAATACTGTTACTTAAACATATAAACATAGAATATATATATTTTTTGGTTTTGCATTTGGCCTATACAGGTGGGCTCTGTGACCTAGTCAATTTTGTACCATTTGTTTCTATCTCTCACAATTGTGAAACTCTGTGTTCACCTTACAGATATTTGGCTTCATTTGGCAAGAAGGCATCCTTTATGAAGTAGGGTTTCAGCTAGTAGTCACACTACTTGAAATCAGCTCTATCACTGAACACACAAAAATGTGGACCGTTTTCTCTCTTAAGAGAATCATCAAATTATCCAGAATATGATACCAATTTTATTTTAAAATAGAGACAAACATTAAAATACAGAAAAAAGTTAAGATTCTTGCAAAGAACTAGTTGCTCTGAGATTGTATCTAAAGACCTTTGGAAACAGAGATACCAGTTGGGAGGATACTGCAGTCCTACAGGCAAGAATGCATGATATATGTCTTTTATCATTAAACACCCAGATTTGATAGGTTAAAGGAAATACCTGTGAATATGAGCTAGGTTAGAATAAATCTCACATTTCTGATTTTCAATTCATCTACAGTCATCATAAACAATACACTGTAGATTAAACTATCAGGATGAGGTAAAAGATGAAGCATTTCAAAATGAGTTTCTGTATACAGAAGAACTTTGCAAACTATAATACCCACTATGTAGAATTAAGGTTTTGTTTTGAATTTATTTGTAATATCCTTACCTAAAGAGCCATTCATGTGATGTGACTCCATTCCTCCTAATCCACCCATGGGTCCATCTGAACCAGGGCCCATTGGAAACTATTTAAAAAGTGAAGAAAAGAATGATGAGAACATTGAAAACAATTGTTTAGATCAATGTTAAAATATCTGTCTTTAACATTTTAAGATAATTCCACAACTTATTTTTATTTTCAAGTTATAGAGATTACTTTCCTGGATTTTTCCCCAGCCTTATAGTCTCTCACTGGACTGTTCTACCTCCCCATGCCATACTCTCTCTGTTTGGATCTTCAGACTAATCCTTGTTCAGAACCACATTTTTCTTCTTTAGGTGTCCTCAAGCAGGGAATCTATACAGTCAGTGCAAAGGATAAACATTCTCTCCTATGCTACTGACAAATTGTACTATTATAAACTAGAGGTGATTTTGATGAAGTTGCTAAGATGATTAATATCTTACTAATAAGAATGACCCAACATTATTATACCAACATTAACTTTTTTAGCAGACAATCTATTTTTTGTTCAAATGGACATAAGTAATTTCATCTTATAGGTTAAATACAGGGCATGGCAAAAGTAGGTTTATAGTTGTTTGTATAGAAAATAATACAATAATTAATAAATCATAATACAAGAATAAACTCTGCGTTTTGTGTACTTACAACCGAAAACCTACTTTTGCCCCGCCCTTTTCGTTCAGCTCCTTGGGGACAGCTGAATATAGCTAATTCTCCTTGGCAGTCTCAACTATGTCAGTTCAATGACAATCATTCTGCAGCAGTTATAATTAACATGTTAAAAAGCAGTGGCATTAACTTATTTTATTTTCAAGTGAAATCTTACTTTAGAAGTCTGGTAAAAAAAACACAGATGTGAGCAGATGTGCTGCAGCACAGCTGGTGGTGGCGAGCTCATGGCCTGCCCACTCCATCTTTCCCTCATCTCCCTGAAATACTTTTGAGGAAACTCAGATCCCAGTTTGAAGACAAGCTATCCATATTATCTTATTTTTTTCAATTAAAACAACCTACTGGAAACACTTGCTCTTAAAATTTCCCATGCCAAAAGCATTTCTTCCATGTTGTATGGTAGAGAATATTGAATGCGATGTGTGCATGTGTATGTGTATTTATGTGTGTAGATCGGATAGTGGTAGCTACTAATCACATGGGCTTTTGGGGGGAAAACAATTCCCCTTAGCAGATAACCTGTGTACCATCAACTGTGTGGGAATAAGATGGCTATCCGTCATCTACGATGATACGGATCACATGCTTATACATTTTCTCAAAATAATGTCAATTCTGTTTCCGAAAATTTTATTGCCTAAAAGCACAGGGATTGATTTTCAGTAAACAACTTGGAATGTGTATGCCTTAACTGCTAAGTCAAAGAAATTAACTTTGAACTTATAATTGTTATTCAGCGTTTGTCAAAAGCATAGTTCTGGGCTTAGGAACTGGTGCTGGTGAGGCCAATAGTCCATGAACTTATTCTGGTCTTTTTATCTGGACCCCATAGACTATAAGTATATGCACTTGAAGCACAAAAAACTCCAGGCCTAGCCCTCAGCAGGAATTTTCTTTTACTACTGCTGGCTGAGATGAATGACATTTGAAAAAGTGACATGTTCACCTACTGTTCTTGGATCTCTTATCTTTGGATGGAGTTAGAGATCCAGAGTGAAACATACTTGGATGATGTCAGCTTAGCTGCCCCCAGAAATGTCTTCAGTACCATATGCTCTGGATTTCCTCCTTTTGCTCCCTCCCTTTCAAATACCAAATTTTAAGATATGAAATTGCAGTGTAAAACTTTTTTTTTTGCTGAATTTCTAAAATGAACATTGTTCGTTATCATATTTACTATTCTTTAAAATATCTGTGAAAACACGTTTAGACATAATTGATAGGTAATTGTTTATTTTCCTGAAAAGCAATTTACTTGATTCTATAAAGAGAACAGTGATAACTGGAGGCAGTATTGCTTATCAGACACAATTATGCAAGCCACAAATGTGAACTTGCATAAGTAAATTTAGATTTACTAGCAGCCATATTTAACAAGTAAAAAGAAATAGGTGAGGTTAATTTTAATAATATATTTTATATCAAAATTATTATCACTTCAACATATAGTCGATATACAAATTTTAATGAGATATTTTACATTATTTTTTTATACTAAGCCCTCAGTGTGATATTGCCAGCACATCTCCTTTCAAATTAGCCACTTTTAAGTACCATTCATACTGGACAGATTCAGTTTCCCTTTTGTCTTTACTGCAAGGAAGCTCCATTATAATAATTATTTCATTCTCAGTTTTCGGTACTTATGAAAATTCCTTTATGCCTCCTGCTTTTTCTTTAATTGAACTACCCTATATTTATATGTACATATCTGTGTAGTAACTACATTCTGTTAGAAATATATTTTTGTTTACATGTACGTCTTGTATCACAGATAAATAAAATATCATTTTCTTGTAAGTTTTTGTGGAAAAAAATCACAATCATATGCTTTATTAAAAAATCCAAATTCTTTCAGCAGAACTGCATCAGGTCCATATTTAAACTCTGGATTTCAAAATCTAGAGAAAAATAAGTATATCCAACTTCCTTATTTATTGTCAAGTTTCTCAGGATAAAAAAAATAATAAAATAGGATCACAATGAAGAAATTAGTGATGCTAAAATGAGGTAACAATTATACATTACCTGTCATTTTCAAATAGTATTAATTATTAAGTACTTGAGATAAAATAAGACTACACCAACATTTTATAATTAATTAGGTTTAGTTTTAATTTAAATTATATGAAATATTTCATATATGTTATATATTACATTTTTTAGACTCAGAACATAAGAATTTTATTTTCTTAATATCCAATAAGCACCTGGATTATAAAATATAAACCTTAAAGAGTATCCAAGAAATGGAATGCACTAAGAGTTCAAATACATTACAAAATTTTTAAAAAATTCATACTTACATTAGGCCTGTTAGGTCCAGGAGGTACTGCATTCATTAAAGTATACATGTTGTCTCCAGAGTTGGTTGAATCTGAAACAAAATATTACTTAATTAATATCTTTCTTTATAATCTATATCCAACTCATCACAAAGTAATAATCGAAGATGATCTGGACACTGCACTATTGTCTGTGTCCATGGGCTATGCATATAAATTCCCCGGTTAATGGTTAATCTCTCCCCACCCACTCTTACACCTTGCCTTCCCTCTGAGATTGGTCAGTCTGTTCTATGCTTCTGTGTCTCTGGATCTATTTTGCTCCTCAGTTTATTTTGTTCATTAGATCCAAATATGAGTGAGATCATGTGATACTTGTCCTTCTCTGACCGACGTATTTCGCTTAGCATGATACTCTCCAGGTTCCTCTCTGCTGTCTCAAAGGTAAGAGATCCTTTTTTCATATACTGCTGACTACTATTCCATTGTGTAAATGTACCACAGCTTTTTTTATCCACCCATCTACTGATGGGCACTTGGGCTATTTCCATGTCTTAGCTATTGTAAATTGCACTGCTATGAACGTAGGGGTGCATATATTCTTTCTGATTGGTTTACCAGGTTTCTTAGGATATATTCCTAGAAGTGGGATCACTGGGTCAAATGGCAGTTTCACATTTAATTTTTTTTAGGAAACTCCATACTGTTTTCCATAGTGGTTGCATCAGTCTGCATTCCCACCAGCATTATTAAATAATGATTACAGGAATACTCAGATATTTTAGTTTAGAAGATTAAAAAAATTTTCCACACTACATGGTAGATCTATTAGCTAATTAATAAATACTTATAGATATGCAGGATAAATAATATTGTAGGTACATGTACATCTATCTTAGTAAGATAATAGATTGGTAGGTCAGATTTGCTATATTAAACCTAATGGATCTATGCATTTGATGTGTTAACTTATGCAGAATTTTTCTAAGTTTTGAGATTTTGATCTTTTCCACAGTCTCAAGGAATCTTTTAGTCAGATAATCATTGGACAATTCATACAGATCAATACAATTTACATCCTGATTATATGTTACTTACATAACAGGAATTTTCTAAATGCTTAAAGTATTTGAACAATAGGTGTTTAAGAACACGATTTCTTCCTATTTGCTACCTCTACTCTATTCCTTATCCATCAATGAGACAATGAATACTACTAACTTTCAGAACAATTTCTCTATTTTATTCTAATAATCAAATGCCAATGTGGCTAGTCTGATTACAATACCTGCTGGACTAGGCATGATGGGTGTTCCCGGTGGCCCTCCACCTCCCGGAGGACCCTAAATAATTATACAAAATTTCAGTAAAAATAAGGCAGTTAATTGAATAATATAAATAAAAACAGAAGAAAAGTTAGACTTATTTTAATAGTGATGCAATTTGAAAATAACAGAGAAAATTAATTTTCTCCATAATTTATTTTCTTTTAACATATAGTCATTTTAATCTTATGCAGAGTATAATTCAGTTTAAGAATGTTGAGATTGTTTTGACAAGTTTCCCAAAACAATGAGCCTGTAAACTGACTTATTATTCATGATTTAATCACACCAGGTATAATAAGGTTAAGGAGAAGCCATTTAATCAGGTCTTTACAAATCCATAAAAGAGGAGTAATTCACGTGTATTTGTGATTTAGGTTATTGTATTTTTCTTATGGTTTGTATCCGTGGCTCTTATAGGAAATTAACAACCAAAAGATATTTCTATGTTTAAGAAATACACTGGTTCTATTTCTTTCTTCTATCAGTGTCAAGTAAACCTTCTGGAGCATTGCACCTTCATCTATCACATCAATCAGAAATGACAGGCAATGGTGACTGATGCTGTGGGTTACTATGGCTGTAGCTACACAGTCCACCTGAAACGGAGATTAGGTAACTCTAAAATTATTCAGTAATTTCAGATGTACAGTAGTCAAAATAACTAGTAAGTGGCTAAAGTTTCACTTCATTCTGAGTGTGCAGACAGAGCCTATTAATTATTTCAAATGAAGTTGGTATTTAATAAGCAATTTAAATTCCTATTCAAATAAACGTCTTCAATTTCATAAAACTACACGGTGTCCCAAAATGTATACACACTTTGAATAATTATTAATTCCAATAGGTGAAATCTGAAAATAAAAAAAACATCAATTGAGCTATCAGCTATTAAGTGTGTGTACATTTTTTGGGACACCTCATATATATCAGGCTTATTCTTAAGTGATTTTAAGAAAAAATAGGTTTATCCCATTTTTTTTACTTTCATTTTTGTTTCATAGAAAATGTGAAAAATATGAGACTTCTTTAGTTTGTGTAACTTAAGGAAACAATGAGCACAGGTCTAATGCGGCATGAGCTTTTCACTATATTCATTCCACACTATTTCCATGGAGGGTAAAGTACTCCCTTTTCCTACTCCAGTTAGCCACCACTTCTGAAAATTTCTTCAGGAAAGATTTTCCTTTTTACAATTTTATCCTTGCTCCCCTGTTAGGCATTTCCCCTTAAATACAGGGTGGGGCAAAAGTAGGTTTACAGTTGTGAGTATATGAAACTCAGAGTTGATTCTTGTGTGATTATTTATTAATTAATGTATTATTTTCCATATGGACAACTGTAAACCTACTTTTGCCCCACCCTGTGTTATAATGGCCTTGAGATGCATCAAGGATTATATTGTAATGATGGTTAAAAGGTCATTTGCAAGTTCAAGAGCTCATGTAAAATCTGCTCATTTGACTTGAGGTATATATGAATTATTTAAAAAATTTTAATAAGTACTAAATGTTAATAAGAAAAGTATTTTAAATTTCTAAGAATGAAAAAATAACTTAAAATATCCCTCCTCATTACCAGTCGTTTTTCTGCTATTTGGTTATCTTTGTGATTGGAGAGTTAAATGCCTTCTTTGTGTGTGGGGAGTGGAGAAGTAGGGGTGTAGATTATTCTCCTGAAGAACTGCAAATTCAAGCATATCATTGTGCAACTGGGGAAGGCTTTCTTCATGATTGGGCAGAGTGTATTGTACAGGTTTACAGAAACATATGCTAAAGTAAGACACAGTACTCAGGGCAATCTTGGCCAGATTGATAACTGTTTCACTAATGAACAGCAACATATGTACTGAGGTTGGCAGACGAAACAACTCAATACAAATCAGATGTTCACATCTTGGCCAATACACAGGGGCTCTTCTTAACATCTGGACAACGATTTCATTGCCCAAATAAAACGTAACACCAATTCTTATGAGCAAAGAAACCCAAATGTACTTACTACATAATTCCCAGGAGATGCTGAGGAGTATGGGATCTGGAACATAAACAGGACAAAAGAAAAGAAAAGTTTGATTTCTGTGGCAGTATGGAGAATGACCTAAAATGACTCTATTTTCTAACTTTTATCAAGTTGTTTTTTTAAAAAATTTTAAATAGTTTTTTATTGATTTCAAAGAGGAAGGGAGAGGGAGAAAGAGACAGAAACATCAATGATGAGAGAGAATCATTGATTGGCTGCCTCCTGCAGGACCCACACTAGGGAACGAATCTGTAACCCAGGCATGTGCCCCAACCGGGAAGTGAACTGTGACCTCCTGGTTCATAGATCGACACTCAACCACTGAGCAACACTGGCTTGGCCTATCAAGTTTTAAAATGTATCACAAAGGATAGTAATGAAAAAGGCATTTTTATCTGAGCGCTAGAAAACTCAATAAATGCAATATTTTCTTGAATTTACAAAAAAGAGTAGACTTTAGTCAAGAGGAGTTTAGACAGAATTCCAGCTAGCTTTAAGTTATATTGGTTTCAGGCCAGTTGTACTCACTGCTTGATACTAATGACACATTTTGTAATTAGAAAGATATATATTCGTGCAGCTAAAAACCAGAAAGCAGAGTTTTTCAAATTAGTAGCTTTTACAGATGCAACTTCTAATTTATGTGTATTCTGAGATACAGTGTTTTTTTTCTTAAAGACAGGTTTCAGGGCACTACATTCATGCAGTACCTAATACATAGACCTCATCTTTCCCCCTTTCCTTTCTAATTAACACTAGAAAATATTATAATAAATGCAAAAGATTTTCTTAGTATAAGTCTCCAAAGACTACTAATTTGTGAGGACCAGACATAGGTAACAAATTCCCTCTTTCTCTTCAAATTAAGCTCTGAACCAAGTGCTTTTCTAGAGAATAAAAGATGTCAATATAACACTGCTATGATAATTTTAAAAATAAAAACTGGAAAACATATATAAAAATAAGTTAAATCCAAGTATTTTCTTTCTTCACACAAGCTGACTTGCTCACTTACATGAAGATTCTGCCCACCCAGAAGAGGCATGTTTGCCTTATTCTGAATAAAGCCAATAAATTTTTATCTTCCTGCAGTCAGCCAGCCAGGTCCAGAACAGGACCTTTAGCATAGCAAACAGAATATAGTGCCTGTACCTGTAGCCCTCCTTCCACCCCAACACCTTCCATATAATTAAACATAGAAAGAATATGAAACCATATTCTTTTTATATTTTAAGCAGAAGGCAGTACAACAAAGCTATGGTTTTCTATTGGTGAATAGGTCTTTGATTGGGGAAATATTTAATATTGTTATTTGAAAATTCTCTCCTCATTGACTGGTGTCCTTGATTTGCCTTAAGCACAAACCACGCGTCTCTGAGGCCCTTGGTTGGTCTGCCTACGGGTAACTCGGCACTGCAGATGGCCATTGCAGGGTGCCCCGCATCACTGATGATGAGTACGACTTCCACTGTGAGTACTGGGCAATAAATATTCACTCTACTTGGTGAGTGAAAACAACTTTGCTCTCTTGGGCCCCTTTGAGTTCGTGATCTACTGTCCATCCTTTGCTTTGTATTATTTTGAACTTGTACATCTGCCCTCATCAAATGACCAACTTATCCACTGGCTCCAATTTTTATCTCCCTATAACTGGCTCATGTTCTTCGCTTCTCTCTATTGCCTACCATCATTCCTAAGAAATTTCAAAATACACTCTAACCACCAATCTTTGGCATTTACATTTCACTGCCTTCCTTTATAATATTTCAATCAAAATCTCCGATCACAATTCTTCCATGTTTACTAAGTCCATTTCCCCCTACTAGCTTCCTACTAAATTGCCTCTGTCCCTCCCCATGCCCCTATCAGCATTTTATTTCTTTCCCCGATATCTTAAATTCATTAGCCTAAAGCCTACTTTGTTTATTTCCACTCTCTGGCTACCTTTTCTGTTTTATAGTATGGATTTCCTGGAAAGAAACACAAAACAAACTTGACAAGGTCCCAAGTGTAATCATGTTATCCAGCTTCAATCTAGTCTTCAGGAGTATGTGGAAGCATTTTGGCTCAGCCTTTATGGAAGCCCTGAAGCATTTCAGTAGTGTGCCAGTAAATCCTGCAAACACCTGGGGGGTGGGAGGTGGGGGTTGGGGGGGGGTGAGGGCCCATGTTGTAGTCAATTTCTGTGGTGTAAAAATTCCCATATGGCAGATTTCAAGCTACCAGTGATTGACAATCAGCTCACAAAATTCCTGAATATTTAACAAGTGACTTTTGTAAGCTGGCTGTCATGATGATTATACCATCCTGAGTTGGTACCTTCTGTCATACATTAAAGGCATCAAATTCTTGCTATGCCTTCATCTTCTGCTCAATACTTTATTATTTATAAATTTAATTTTTTATCCATTTATGTCTGGTAGAAAAAAATATCTTTCTGTTTGTTTCCAAAGCTAGCCTCTCCTGACCATCCCATTTCTCCCAAGTCCTTGCTCCTTTTATATTTTTAATTTTCCCCTCTTCATGGCTCCTTCAAATACAGTTAAATATAATAAACATTTGAAAATACTTAAAATATTTATCTCATCTAGTTGTTCAATGTATTTCCATTTTTGCCCTGTTGAGCTCTTTGATTTTGGCTTATCCTTGCTGTTCCTGCTTTATATTCTTTGATATCCTCATTAAAACAAAAGGGACATTTGGGCTCCTACCCCTAGCATTTTACTGAATCTGCACTCTTGAAAGTTACCAGCAGTATCTGACAGCCTAGCATGAGAGAAATAAAATATAACAATGTAGATAGAAGTATTATGTGGGTACAGAAGGTATATTTGAGCTGGGCAGCTGAGACTTACAGAGAGTGGGTGACCACCAGAAAGACAAAGAACAGCAAGAAAGGAAGAAAGAAAGAAAGAAAGAAAGAAAGAAAGAAAGAAAGAAAGAAGGAAGGAAGGAAGGAAGGAAGGAAGGAAGGAAGGAAGGAAGGAAGGAAGGAAGGAAAAAAAAAAAAAGAGAGAGAGGAAAAAAGTGAAAGTGTATAGTTTATTAGAGAAATGATTATGTGATTTTATTTTTATTTTTTATTTTTTGTTAATTCTCACCCAAGGATATTTTTCCATTGATTTTTAGAGAGGCTGGTAATATAAGTTATTTTTTCTCTCTAAAAATATGGCAATTACTTGAGAAGAAAGTGGTTTTTGCTTTAGAATAGCAATGGATTTAGGATGATTCTTCCTACCCAACACACACCTCACTTCAAATTTTCTTGAAGTTTAAATTAACCTTATTCATTGACCAGTTTCATGTTGATTTGGCAGTAAGGCTGCCACTGTTAGCCAATGAAGGCATCTCAGTGTATATTAGAAAAGGCATCCTCTCTGGGCAGATGTTCATAGACTTCACAAGCTGTATTTCAGTCTTTTGCTAATACTCCCTTGGTTTAGGCACCTCTGTGAAGTGCACACACTACACATACATACATAGCAGACCTCGCTCACATAATGAACACAAGATTTCAAAGTCAAGAAGGAGAAATATCTGCAGGATCATTAAATAAAAATCATATTAATTTTAAGATTGTAAATTTAATTTTCAACCTGTGCATACTTTATGTGACATTATTGAGAGAAAAATATTTGTGCAAACCACTGCCACAAAACATGTAAGGAAAATCCCAGATAGATGTGTAAGGATGGCAATTTAGCCCACAGGCCCAAGGCAAATGCACATTTACTTCCTCGGGCAGCAAAGGAGCAAACCTAGGTGTAACTAGTACAGAAAATATAATCATAAAAACCCTGATTGAGATTGATCTAATCTGACAATTTAGTGATTATACAGTTATTTTAGAAGATCAAATCATCTTATAATAAATCATTTTACATAAATCACATCATTTTATAGGTTACTTAAATGGTATACTTAAGTCACACTGTCTGTCTTTATTTTTGAAGGTCTGTTAATCTACACAGAATGCTTGTTAACATTAAGCCTTAAGTGAAAAAATTACAATTATGAATATTTAAAAGAATATACACAAAATATATAGTTTTGAATGATTACCTTTTAAAAGGTTAAATGTAACCAACTACAGGGCTTTCAAAAGCAACAGACTTTTGTTGTTAAATACTAAAAAGTGCAAAGAAAATTTAAAAATACATATACTCACTGAATTGGCATTTGTTGGGTTTGGCCAAGGTCTGCCACCACCTGGACCCCTACAAGACAATACGATAAATAACATTTTTTAACTTATGCTTTGAATGTTTCACAATACCATAAAATATTTACATTTATAATACAGTCATCAGGAAGTTCTAGTTCGACAATGAAACTGCTCTCTTTATACTTATTTTCACAGCTTTTTCTTTTTTTTTCTAGTGTGTAAGATAAGAACATTTTTCACTTTTCCTGAGAACAACAAAAGCTATAGGGATTGTAAATTATGAAACAATTTTATCATTTCACAACACAATTTTCTTTCCAAATCAAACTATTGTTAATAAGCCCAGTTTCACTTTAATATTAAGTCAGTTATTGTAATAACTACTAAAAGTCATGATCACCTATATCAGTAAATATATACATATACTTAAATCACTAAAAAACACACTATTGAAGTAAAAAATATTAATTATGAAATAGGTACTATAAAATATAATCTTGTAACATCAATATAAGTACCCCCTGTATCTCATTAAAAATAAAAATAAAATTATTTGTAAAATATCTAATATATAAAAGTGATTGCTCTTTTTAAGCTACAAACAAATAAGTGTACACAAAAGTGTCTAAATTTGCCCTCTTTTTAAAAAATCACAGATTATCACATATTACATTATACATTTATATATCAACCTATCTTTCAGTGATAATGACAATTTAGTTACTATTAAACAAGAGAACCAATTCTTGTTGTAATAATTGTAGTGGAACACAGTGGCCAGAGTAAATCTTGGGAAAAATAGGAGGTAACCTATACCAATGTATGTCAATATATTACTTAATTTTAGGGTGAAGGAGAATGATTTATATTCTGTAGCCTAAAAGAACATCAAATTTTAAAAACAAAATTAATGCCTAATTAAGTCAGAAAAGTTCCTTGTCTTCATGCTTTGGTATTAAGTATACCTGAACAAATACTGCCTGAAAAAAAGTAGACTACTGACAGTCAGTCCTCTGTAATTAGGGTCACTGAAAATTCTCCTTTCCCTCTAATGGCAGTGAGAATTTTTAACTAAGAAAATTGAGAAATATTTATCTGAAAACAACATAAAATATACTATAGCCACATAATGGCAAAAGAATTGTATACAATTATGTTATATATTATGTTTAAATAATAACTGTATGAGTAATGTATATTTAAAGGAAAATATTTTGTTATTTTACAATTTGTTTAATGTTATATTAACATGCTAAATTAAATATTAAACATTTTACTTAATTGAATAAAAAAACCAATTAACCAGTTAACTGCCACGATATTTTGAATTTAATTAAAAAAGGTCTGCCGTTTGCGTCTATAGACACTTATGGCGTACAAATGGCTAAATAACATTAAATTAGATGTTAAATATTAAATTTATTATAAGTAACAAAATACTTTTCATACATTTCAATTACTTGACAAATACCAATCTAATCTCAGCACACTATGTATTTCATATTAAATTACATTTTAATATAACTGGTTAAGTATTCATATGGATAAACTGAAGTTCCCCAACTTTACCATTGCATTTGAAGAACATTTTAAGTTTCATAAAAGCACTAAATAAAGTGGGGGTTACAGTAGTGAGTAGTTCTATTAGGACAACTACTAAGCTCAGTAATTCCCAGTACTTTTGAGGGCCACCAGTATCATCAAGAAAATAATCTACAATCTATAACATAGGCATTATTTCAAATAAAAATTTCATTTCAAAATAAAGAGAAAAAATAGAATTTAAAAAGTCTGTATGTCTTAGTAAGGGTCTGGGGATATGATAAAATCAAAGCAACCATGATCACCATGTAGAAAAATCCTCTTTTGTTTTGTAATTCACAGTCATTTCATTACCAGATAACAACTACACACACTTTATGATTCTGTAAGATATGAATAGAACAAGAAGGTCTAGACTAGAGTCTTTGAAATACCTCATCCTTTGTTTCTATAAATACCAAGGTATACAACATTGCATTAGAATGTTGAATGCTGAATCCTAAATTCTTTGGGAATTTGTAAAAATGTAGTTAATTAAAATATATAGTTTCCTTTAAAAACAATCTGTAATGCATTTGAACACATTTACATTGGTTTATAAATTCTACCTTAAGTTACTGAAATTGACATGAAGTTTTTACTTTTACAGATATAACTAGTTATAGAAACAATGAAAGTATATATTATTTAATTTTTAAATGATACTACAAATAATTCATCCTGAGTTTAGAGCATGAAATGTAAAAATTATATCAGAATAATATTTTTTGGAGGTGACCAACTTTTTTAACAACAAAATTAGTAAAATTCTGTTTCAAATGGTGTTTTCTTCAATAAAGAGATAAAGTTGCTAGTTAAAATACAGTATTTAATTACTTTAGTGACCAGGGTTTGGTATTTTTCATTGTCATTAAACTTTCATGGCAAACAAAAAAAGTGATAAGCTAAAGAAAACTCATCCAGATAATGATTCTCTGGCAGGTCCCTCCTGACCCAAAATTCAAGTATCTTAGACTATTAAAAATGTAGCTTAAGCTAACACTGTTATAATGCCATTTCCTTTAATTTTTAAGATACCCAACATGTAAAAAAGTAAAATGAAGAAATAACAGAAATACTTATTTGTCAAAACACAGTAAGATTTATTTTGTTTAAAAGATAATAAGTTATGAAGTAAATTTCAATGAAGTTTACCCTATTGAGTACAATGGAGATAATGTTTTTTTAAATGTCTCTTTAAATTCACTTTTAATATCTCTTTAAATTCACTTTGTTGGGGCCAATATCAATACAAAAATTAATCTCTCTGGTTTGATCTTCTATACATGAGAACTTTCCCTGTTAGAGGGACATATATACAAGTGTAAACACATACATATTTACATTTCATCATCCTTGAAGGAATCCCAATTTACAGAAAACTGAAAATGATATAGGACCCTGAATAAAAGTCAATAGTAACAAATAATGGAAATCTAAGTCTGTACGGCTTAAAGGTTCTTTAAACATCAGAAATTATATAAGTAGTAACATATTATATAATAAAAATATTTTAAAGTATCTAGGTATATTTAAATGAGAAACCCAAATTCAAAGAAACAAAAATAATTATATTAAAATTAGAGACCCAGTGTATGACATTCGTGAACTGGGGGGTGAGGTGTTTCCTTCAGCCTGACCTGCACCCTCTCGCAGTCTGGGACCCCTTGGGGAATGTCCACCAAAGCCAGCAGGTGGACATCCCCCAAGGGGTCCTTAGCGCTGCCTTGGAGGTGGGAGAGGCTCCCACCACCTCCACTGTGCTTGCCAGCCATGAGCCCGGCTTCTGGCTGAGTGGCATTCCCCCTGTGGGAGCACACTGACCACCAGGGGGGAGCTCCTGTGTTGAGTGTCTGCCCCCTGGTGGTCAGTGCGCATCATAGTGACTGGTCGTTCCACCGTTCGGACGATTTACATATTAGGTTTTTATTGTATAGGATTTTCATCCATATTATTAGTCTTCATACTCTAGGGAATTAAATGTACCCATATATATCTATTTAAGTATGTGTAATAAGGGAACTAGACAATTTAACAGCTATTTGGGTCTCATAATTATATGTGTGTATTTAATTATAACAAAGGGTCATAAAATATTATATGCATTCTTAATATTTAATGATAATTATGGATTGGTCATGGTATTCAAAATGTATACTCCTTACATGTATATATAGTATTCAAAATTATATTCCTTAAAAGCTATTGCATTTTAAAGTTAGAACCTCAGGTAGTAAATTTTTTATACATACCTAAATCTTCAGCTTTGATATCAGCACAAAATATCACTCACTCCTTCTTGCAGCAACCATTAATAAAGGCTAAGCCTTTGAGGGACTTAAGAAAAGTTAGACTTCATGTCTATCCATTTTTACTTTAAAAGTGAAAAGATGTGATAGGAAAATTTGACCTACTTTTCCTCTTTGTTCTGTTAGTTTTCAGTCTGGCTGATACCCACCTATTAACCTATTTTCTATTTTAGGCAAAAATGCTTTACATGAAAATCCCTGTGTGTATCTCACAGTATATCTTCAATGCCATTAAATGATGGCAGAGTTGTTTAATTTGATATGTAAGTGACCAAAACATGGATGATGGAAACAGATTAGAGGAGACTACCCACAACCCTATATTAAACATCTTCATAATTTCTGTAAGCTTTCTTTAAGCCACATCATGGAATTGATCCTCCAGTCAACTAATCAAAGTCACTAACAAACACCTTGAAGGAATCCTAATTTATAGGAATCCTAATTTACAGTTTATAGAACTTTGAGGGCAACTTGGATACTTAAAAATTCCTTAACAAATTGCATGATATTGGCTAATAGAAACAACCCACTGTCTTTGGGCTTAAAAGGCCTTTTCATAAAAACCAACCAACAAACAAAAAAACCAAACTGTTTACTCCTTATCTAAGTGCACCTTGATTTTTCAAAAGGAAATTCACCCTATACTATGGAAGTTCTTTAATATAGAAGATATTACCAGAGAGAATTCTTTCTGTGTCGAGAGTGGGCCCAACAAAGCAAAAGGCACATATAGAAGAGCTGGAAATCCACTCTTAGGAATCACTAGGTACCTATTAAAATGAAGTTACCAATATTCAATTGTTCACTTCTGTAGAGTTAAGAAAAGTATGACCTCTTCATACTTTTGTGTAGATGATATGGAGACTACGTATTTATTTATTTAAAAACTTCATTTCTATGATAATTAAAATATAAAAGAAAAAAGAAACAGGCTAAAAGTTGGCATTTATGGCATCTGAAAATGGAAAAGAAATGAAAGGTACAAGGGAAGGAAGAAAACCATAGAGAATATGTTCTGAAAAATGAAGCAAACACTATAGCTCATGCTTACTCCACTTTTACACCTCCCAGAACTGAAGAGCTCAAACTGTCTTACAAATCAGTGTGGCTTCTGAAGACGGAAAATAGGATAATACAGCATTTTGCTTACATGTTCATTCCGGGCATTCCAGGGCCACCTAAAGCATTCAGTGGGGGTCTCATTGCACCTCCATAGTTCTGTAATGATAACCAAGGGTCAGACTACCACAAAACAAAAAAACAAAACCAAAGAGGAGGGGGGAAAGAAAGGAGAGCAGGTTAATGACTTCCCTACACAACTCCTGATTGGATAAGGCCTGTGCAATTCATTCTCTGAAGGGTCCACTCTTGTACTTTTGCTTCTATTTTAACAATTACTTTGGTTTGTGTCTTTTAAAAATTATGTAAATATGTAAGGTCATTGTAGCATGTTAAATGATTAAGGTATAGTTGCAATGATATTTAACATATCTTTATTAATTTGCATATCTGTACAACAGTGAACTTTAAAACATTTCACAAATTTCAAAAAGTTTTTAAAGAAAATACTTAGTCAACATGTTTGAAATTGTCAGACCCAGAACATTTACATAAAGTCTGAAAAAAAATACGTCCCAGGTGAACTCAACAAAAGAAAGTTGAATGTAAACTTCTGTTCACAAAATAACACAGAAATGCACTAATACCAATGTACAAAAATATATGAAAACTAAGATAAACTCAGAATATGTATGCATAAATTATGATTCAATAGGTTTCTATCATTCAAATGATAAAAGTATTTTAATGTTTTAACGTGCATATTATATTAGTTTACTTTAATTTCCATTAGAGCCAAATGATTAAAGTTAACATTAAGAATAATCATTCTTATTATTTCAATAAATGTACATTTATAAGCAATTTTATCTGCTCCTATTAGTTCAATAGCTATTTCTATTAGGAATCCCAAATATTTTCTATTTTGTCATGATAGATCTCCGAAGTGCCTGGGTAACTCATGTTGAACTTCACATGAATGTTTCCATTGGTTACCACTTCATGCTCAGCACGTCGGACAGTACACTGAATATTCTCTCTCATGACTGCCCTTTACATTACTTTCCTCAGTTCTGTGGAATGACCTCCACACAACAGTCCGGGCTAAGAATCTCCATGAGCTTTGATATCTCTTCATTTTCTTTCAATTCCTGTATCCCGTGAGTTACCACAGTCTATTGATTCTACCTGTGAAATAGCTCTTGAAGTGGGGCTCTCCTTGTAACACTATTTGTCATTTACTGAGACTACTTTACTGTCTTAATTGGTCTCTCTGACTCAGCCTCTCCCTCTCCCAATCTATTCTCCATACTGCCCTCTAAAACTCTGGTCCTAAAACTTAGTTTTCTACAAGTCATTTAAAAGCCATGATGACCGCACTGCCTATCAAATATAGACTCAACTCCTCAGCATGGCTCTGTGGGGTTATTCACATATTTTCTGCCCTCATTTCCTACAATTCTTACCTTCTTCCCCTCATCCCAGCTACATCCTGCAACCTATTGAGTATCTTGTGGTTTAGAAACAAGCAATACAAATTTATTCATGTCAACTCATGTGCTGTGGCCTTCTGTGTAGTAGGTGCTAAGATGACAAAGAAATATTCAATGAAGAAAGTTTGTTAACTCCTGAGAGTAAGCCACAGTTTATAAGTAATTTATTTACTTACGTGCTATTCTCATTGTTTATTTCTTTTACTTTCAGGAAATCTTACTTAAACATCCTGATTTTGTGGGCTACGGGACAGTAGAATGGTTTCTATCCACACTTTGAGTCAGGGGTTAAAAGGATAGCTATTTCCTTAACCTCTGGATCAAGCATGGTGGAGGCAGCGATAGTATTAGCAAGGAGAAGAATGTCATTGGGAAAAAATCTGAATGGTAAAGTATAAGAGAAATGCTACACAAGGAAAGTTTCCCCTTAGTTTTGGTCTTAGAAGATCTGTGTTTTATAGTATCAAGGAAAACATCAATCTTCCTCATAGCTCTGGACACAGAAAGACACCCCCTGCCCCATTTCCTCTGATCCTCTTTCTACATGTGTGATCCTGGGCCAGCGATCCTCCCAATGATCCGTTACACCTTAATTTCCTTATCTATACAGAGTGATAATATCTTTTCCCTTGTATGCTTGTGGGAGGATAAAATGAAATCATATAAACACCTATGATAGTGCTTGGTATATTAAAAGCATGATACCTGGTGCTCCAAAATTATAGCTGCTATTTTTTGTCACCATTAATAAGGGACCAACTTTAAATGAGTTCTCATCAGCTTCCCTTGAGCTCTCAAGCCTAACAGAAGTACTTAGCTTCTTTATGTAATGACTCCCTGATAGAGTATGCATATTTCCTTTCTACATTGTTTTTCTGCTGCATAATAGTTTTTCTTTATGTTTCTGCTCCTCCTGCTAAACAGCGAGCACCTTTTACTCCTCTTTGTATACCCAGTGCTCAAGTGTCACAGGAAAAAAGAAATTATTCAACATATAATTTGATAGATTTATAAAATATTTACATTTTGTGATTAATTTGAAGCAAAAAGAAAACAGGAATATAAGAAAGAATAACAACTAGCTTTCCAAGTGGTAACAACAAAGGCAGAATAGAAAGAGCTAATTTAGAATCGCTGAATTTTAAAGTTGATGGCAGCTATACAATTCCATCTGGTTAATCTCACTCCCAATGCAATGTTCCTGACAAAATGGCTCTTCAGACTCTGCTTGGAAAGTTTACAGAGTTTTTCCATGATTGGGCAGTTTAATTTCTAGAAATTTCTCCCTTATCCTGAACTGAATTCTACCTCCCATCTTATATTTGAAAATACAGAAATCCGTTTACTCTCTCTTTACATGACAGCCCATCACGTATTTCCATCTCACCATTTCTCCACCTCAAATATCTGAGTTGGAAATCATAGTATGTTTCCATTTGTATGTAAATCAGTTAGCCTTTAGATTTCTAGAAGAACTAGAAATAGTTGGGTATTCTTGGTGAATTTTTCTGTTAATTACATGGCACCTGCTGAGTATAAGAACACAGACAAGCTAAATATTTCTTAGCACAAAAGCAAGTAAAAAATGACTTCAAATTTTGGTGTTAGGAAAGTGATTTTTCTTGATTAAATAGATAATTTTGCTTTTCTATTAAAAAGATAGTGATATCATTTTAAAAAATCATGTGTTACCACTGAACTTTTAATTTAAAATAGATTAATAGGTGGGGAAAATATGCCAGGATTTAGAGCAAACTTTTATTTCTACATCCATGCAATAAATATTAATCACATGTCTACTATTGTCCTAGGGGTGTACTTTACCTAAATCAGCATTGTATAAGAATCACTAGACAATATATAATTCTTTGTTCTAGTAATTAAATTGTTCCAATAGGTAACTATTATCCCTCTTCACCACACTGATCTAAAGCTCAAAAAATAATGGCAATAGTACCTATAATAAGAACAAGATGTATATTTTGTTTGTGCATAAAGCCAGAAACAACATTATGCTTCTATAATTCAACTACAAAAAAAGCAGGTGCATTCCACTCTTAGGTGGCATCTGTATGATTAAATGTCTGTTATGAAAGTTGTTTTCCTATTTTCTTTCAAGAAACACAGCTAACCTTTACTACACATTTCACAGTTTATAATGCCTATGTTTTATATACCAGGTGTTATGAGTAAATACCTCACAAGAATTCCCCATTCCAAATGATTTTTACCTCGCTTTTTATCTATTATTCATTCATATGATTCCTGTTTTCATTTAAGTAAATGAAAATTTACTTTTTTTACAAAGTGAGTATAGGTATTTCTGGCTTCTTAGGTAAACTCACACAAAACACTTCATTTCCCTCAAATTATATAGAAATAGATAGCAAGGATACCAATCCAAATGGAAGAAATAAACTACTTTCTTTGGGTTTGAATATGCAAAGAAAGATTCACACTTATATGATAAACTTACTTATTAAAACTCATTAATAAGAGATTACTCACCATAAATATGCTATCTTACATTGAATTTTTTACTTGTAACAAAACAGTTATTTTTAAACCAAAACATAGACCAGTATGCTTTTTATTTCAAACACTGCAAAACAGACTCTTAAGTCAGACTCTAGTTTTCAAACTATTAAAAATATTGGTCTAGGAATGACAAAAGTTTAAAGAGCAGCTACCTGAAAAGTAAGTGAACTGAATTAAGTCTGATTAAATTATAGGAATCAGTTTTGATGTGTCTTTAAAATATATCTTTTATGGAAATCTTTTGGGAAAAAAAGCCTTTACATTCTGTGTAGCCAAATTGGTTGGTTTCGTTCATTAAATACTTAGTTTATTAAAAACTTCTGTATATTCAATCAATGAAATATCCTATAGATTTTATGAATTCTAATTACTATTAATAGCTTAATGATGGTTGGTCACAAATTATTATTGCTAACATGAGTAGTAACAGAGAAAATAATTTAAATATTGAAATCAGATTTTTATAAGATCTTAAGAAAGCACATAAAGACAACCTAAATGAAAGAAATTATTTTTTTTCTGATGGAATATCTCACATATATTTAATTTAATGAAAGAAATTATTCTTTCCTGAGTATCTCACTATCTCACATAGTATTTTTCCCCATGTAATATGGTATTTCTGAAAAATTAGGTTATATGAACTTCATATTTCAATACAGTTCCATCATTTATTACTGTATGTTGGTTAAAAACTCCTGGGTGTTAGATTCTAAATCTCTGACTCCTTTGGCCACACAACAAAATCTTAAATTTTAAAAAGTAGATACATGAAACAATTTCGAAAACTGTCACTAATAATGTTTTTCTTGAAAAGGACAAATAAAATAAATTAATTCATTCTTTTAACCAGTGTTATGACATGCTAACCTCTGACCCATGAGGTAGAAATTTTAAATTCTGGATTTGGATTAGTTTCTTTGAAATATAACATTATAAAATTAATTTCTACCCCATGCAGTTTTCACAAGGAAGACAAAAAAGATTATTTCAGCCAAAATAAACAATATCCTGGAACAGCATACTTAAGAAATGTCACCAACAGCTAGGATAGATTTGACCTCAGTGTATACTTCTGGGAAATTTTGATAGAGAAATGGGCTAACATCTGATGTTTACTGATAGCGCTATGCTTGTTCAGCAAGACAAATTTCCAATGGTTATTTCTAAATGATTCTCTATTATTTCCATGTTCTATAAAGAAATATGGTAGTATAAAATAGTCAATGACATCCTCCCAAAGACAGAGAAGTATTTTATATTGTTTATTTTATCTAATATTTTTAACCACTTAATTTATATGGCTGTTATCTTTTATAACAATTTTCTATAAATTTTAATATATTTCCTCAATATAACTAACAAAGGGCAATAGTTATCTTTTCATAATAATTACTATTATGTATTTTCTTAAATGTACTGAATGCATATGTGACAGCACCTGTAAATATGGTTTGCTGCTACATCAATTTAGACGTTACAGATATTATATTCTCAAGAGCCTAACAACTGTATTATATCAAGCCTTTAAGGCATACAACAAAAGCCAGGAAATAACATAGTTTGTTTATATGAAATAAAGGCAAAAAACGCAGTGTTTACTTTCTGATTATTTACCTGTGGTCCTAAGGGCACCATTCCTCTTGGAGGAGTCATTCTCTGCATTGGCCCACCCATATTTGGATGTCCTAAAATAAAAGCAGGAAGGCATTAGCTAGGAAATGAGCATGGGTGCCAAACCAGAGGCTAGGAGTCTCCCTCTGCGTGCTGCTTAATTATTCTGTTTCTTATGTTATCACTGCCTTCATCATTATGCATAATTAAGACTTAGCTAAAAATATAAATCACTTGGCCATGCCATCTGCAAAAATGCAACTGGTATAATTATGGAAGATTTATTCAAAAAATTCCTTAAAAGAATAAAAGATTTCCTTTGAGATTCTGCACATCTATTTTACTTTTACTTTAAATAGTCACCTTGTTGTCGAGTTGGGTCCATTCCACTGGGAAGTAATGGCTGACTTCCTGGGACACCTCCAAGTGCCTAGCATTTTTAGTAAAAACAAAATAAAAAGCAATATTTTAAATATTTATAAAATAAGGGCTTTAACAATTCTCTTTTAAAATTCCTATAATTACAGGATGCATTTGATTATTTCACAAGATTTGTTATATTTCACATTCATTTATAAATTTTATAGGTCTATAAACCTAATATAAGTTCTTAGTTCTAAAATTATCCTGGCAAGCAAAATAAGCATTTTGGGGGAACAAATATCTAGGCAAAAAGTTGTCCCACATTTTTCAAAGAAGTATAATGCCTTTGCTCCAAATTAATTTACTAAGGGTACTGAGATAAGTAATTTTGCTTCTTAAATATAAGCTCTGTTTCTACAGATTCTTTTACTCATTTGGGATTGCAAGAGCAGCAGGACTAAAATGCCAAGGGGCTAATGAATATTTTTTTGGAGTCACATTTTCCCTAAGAAACTATTAATAAAAATAATATTCCAATTAAGTTCACACAATTTGGCTGCATCGAAAAGGACAACCAGAACGGAAAAAGATGGAGATTAACAGAAAGAGCTTATTTATGCAGGTGCAAAGCAGGATACATACTGAACTGCAAGTTTCCATAGTTGTCTGAGCAGCTGTTAGAGCTGAACAAAGCTGTAAGCGATTTAAACCCATTGATCTTATGAAGTATATATGTATACACATATATACACAATCCTGACAATTGGCAAGATTTTACAAAGATTCATTCATTTAACTTTAAGCAGGATACATCTTATCCAATTACTTAAAATTTCAAAAGAATTTAATATTAAAGAATTTATATATGTAGATCAGAACTCTTTACTTAACAATCACTTAGGATACAGTAGAGAGCTGTCATTTCTCAAGCCATTTTATAATTACTTGAATTTTTTTGCTTACAAGCACACTCAATATATATTTATTGAATTCCTGCTTAACCTTTCCAGCCCAATTTCTTGCCATTGCCACACTGACATTCTAATTTCTAGCCATACCAAATTTCTTTCCATTTTTTTCAATTCATGCATTCAATCAACAATAATATCTAATTGTCAATCATAAAAAATAAAATAAGAACTAAAACTAGACTATCTCGCCTCTCAAGGTGCTCACAGACCCTTACGTGCCTATTGCTGACATATTTTAGATCCCAGATTCGGGATCACTTCCTAACAAATTCTTTCCTACAAACACAGTCTGGGGTAAGTTTTCCTTCTATTTGCTTTAAAATATGTGTAACTGTTTTTAAAGTTCAAACTTACAGAAAAATTGCACAATTGGTATAAAGATTTCCACACACCCTGATACCAATTGCTCAATTGTTGACATTTCACCACATTGGCCCCATCGCCCTTTCTCCTTCTTTCTCTGTGCTTTTATCCTAAGTCTTTTCAGAACCAATTGGGAGCAAGTCACAAATATTGTCTCCATCACACCAAAGAACTGCAGAATATAATTTCTAAACATGGATATTCTCCTATATAACCACAGCACAACTTCTCAAGAAAGGAAATCCACAGATACAATACTACTGTCCAAGCCACAGACCTCATGCAAATTTTGCCATTTGTCTAAAAAATGTTTCTTTTTTCTTTCTGGGACCAGGACCTCAATGAACACATGTTGCATTTAGTTGTCATATTTCTTCTTTCGCTTCTAAGCAGTAATAATTCCTTAGCCTTTCCCTATCATGTCCTCACCAGGTTTAAAGAGGATGAATATTAAAATTCTACAGGAGGATCTGATGTCTCTTCATGACCTCCTAGACCAGTGATGGCGAACCTATGACATGTGTGTCAGAGGTGACATGCGAACTCATTTTTTTGGTTGATTTTTCTTTGTTAAATGGCATTTAAATATATAAAATAAATATCAAAAATATAAATCTTTGTTTTACTATGGTTGCAAATATCAAAAAATTTCTATATGTGACACGGCACCAGAGTTAAGTTAGGGTTTTTCAAAATGCTGACACGCCCAGCTCAAAGGTTTGCCATCACTGTCCTAGACTAAGATAATGTTGTTTTTACCAGGAGCATCACAGAAATGGGGTGATGCTCTTCTTAGGGATTACCTTAGAGAGCACATGATGTTGACTGATCCCACTAATAGTGATACTGACTTTTAAAAAATATATATTTTAATTGATTTCAGAGAGGGAGATGGAGAGACAGAAACATCAATGATGAGAGAAAATCACTGATCGGCTGCTTCCTGCACGACCCCACTGGACATCAAGCCTGCATCGGGGGCTTATGCCCTGACCTGGAAACAAACCATGATCTCCTGGCTCATAGGTCGACGCTCAACCACTGACCCATACTGTTGACTTTTATCACCTGATTGTGTTGGTCTCTGTCATGTTTCTAAACTATAAGATCATTATGTTTCCTCTTTGTAATTGATTACTTTTAGTATTAGAGCTATTCCAAGATTGTCAATATTCCACTCCTCATTAAGCATTTATCAACCCACCAGCTTAGCATCCACTGACAACTCCTAAGCACTATGATAGTTGCCAAATACATTCTTTCTAGGCTTATAAATTGGTATCCCAACTGTAAGGAAGAGCTTTCCTTTTCTTACTTATTTAGTATAGACTTATTGATTCCTATTATATTCAATGTGTTCTAATCTATTACTATCATCACTTACTTTAATATTCATAAATGCTCATCATATTTTCAGCATTTCCTTACTGGCAAAAGATGTTCCAGGTTCATCTCATACTTTTTCTGGCTTAGTTCTGGAATCAATCTTTTCTCCAAAGGGCTCCGATTCCTCCCAGTGAAGAACGGTGTATAGGCATCCAGACATGGGTTCTCAAGGGTGTGCATTATTAGTTGGGTGCACTGCTTATAGGTCCCCTCAGTAGACTCTGAGCTTAAAAATCTACATATGTATGTGCATATGCGCACATATCTACATCTATGATAATATCCCTCCTCTCTGTATGGTGTATATACATACCGAAAATTCATACTAACACCGATTCAACACCTCCAATTCTAATCCAAAACCTTAGATCCTTAGATTTTTAGCTTTTTTCCTTTCTATGTTTCTATTTTCTCCAACAGTGAGAAACCAACTTTAATTATCTTCAATATTTTTTTACTTGTTTGCTTAATCAATGTGTTTATTTGTTCAATAAAACCAATCTCACAACCACAATGGCCATTTGTTCTTTTTGCTATGTCTGTGTGATTCCCCCTGCCTTCCTGCTTTTGTAGGATCTTATACCTCACTTTCATAAAACTTAAATATGATCATAGCTTGTTTTCTTCTCTATATCTCCAAAAGACTATAAGCTCTGAGAGAGTATGGAACCTATTTGTGCCTCTGGGCTCAGAATAACCAATATTTATTTAAGGAATAGGGTTTAAATTGGACAATTTTAGGAATCATCAGTGATAAAATCATAAGAATGGAATAGACTTCAAAGAGAAGGACAAAAAGATCAAATATATAATTATTTAGAAATACCAAAGAGAGATTAAAAAGGAAACTAAAAGTGAATAGGTATGAAATTAAAAGGGGGACCAAGACCAACATTTCAGAAAGATTGAGGGGAGTTTCAAGAAGGAAGAAGTGGCCAACTCTGTCAAAAGTTATAAAGAAGCGAAATAAGTCAGACAGAAAGGTCAAGAATCATATGATTTCACTCATATGTGGGATATAAAACTGAAAACAACAAATGAACACACAAGAAAAGCAAACCACAGTATGGTGGTTACCAGAGGGGAGGGAGTTTGGGGGAAAGTAAAGGTTAAAAGGGGTCAAATATATGAGGATGAAAGAAGATTCAACTCTGGATGGTGAACACACAATGCAATATGCAGATAATGTATTATAGAATTGTACATTTGAAACCAATATAACTTTATTAATCAATGTCACCCAAATATACTTAATAAAAAGAGATATTTTTAGACAAAAAATGAATTAGGAGCACAGACTATATATGACTAATCAACATATATTATTTTCAGTTGTGAGTTTGAAGTTCTTGCTTTTATAAGTCTCTAAGTGGTTAATTTTATACTCTGGACTTTGATTCTGAATTTCTAAACCTTACTGGACATGTCATGTTTTATCACAGGAAACCATTTTCTTCCAAATTCTGCTTTTTGTTGTTTATCTTGGACTATCAGAACAATTGGCAAGTCTTTCTCTGTTTCTAGTCATCATTTAAAAAATAAAACATAATCCTACAGCAATCTTGATCAATGTCATGTCTTTCAAAAGTCTGTCTTTTAGAATAAGCAAAATCTTTAACTTTTAAAACAATTTTATCAGTCCTGGAATGACAGACAAGGGCATCAATGGCATAACTGCTGCATTCTTTAAACCATTAATATCAGGGAAAAAACAAATTTATAAATCTTGTTATCATTTTCATATTTTTTAACACGTTAAATGTACTCCATTCAGACTTGTTTAGTAAAAAATTTTGGCATAACTTATTTGGTCTATAAAAGATCTTCACTCTGACAGACAAAATAATGCTCATGATGGAGGTGTTTAATAATAACCAGTATACTATTAACAACAATGGACACTTGTGAGGTGGTATATTTGTGTCAGGAATTGTGTTAACCTCTTTATATTTATTATTTCATTCAATGCTTACAACAATACTATGAGGCTATTATTAATTCTTTTTTATTATGAGAAACTGAGCTTTAATACATAAGTAATCTGTTTATTTGTCCATAGTTATATCATTGTTAAGCAGCAAAGCCAGGGCTTCAAATCAGATCAACATACTCCAAAAGTTCTAAATGATAAGCTTAAATTCTAGAATTTAAAAAGGATTAAATAATACAAAATTTATTAAAACAGAAATACTTATGAAAGAATTTCTTTTTAAAAATATTTTTTATTCATTTTTAGAGAGAGAAAGGGGGAGAAAGAGAGAAACATCGATGTGAAAGCGAAACATCCATCAGCTGCCTCCTCCATGCCCCCCACCAGGGTAGAATTGGCAACCCTTCTGTGCACAGGATGATGCCCAACCAACTGAGCCACACTGGCCAGGGCAGGAACTTTTTGATTCAAACAAGAATTATTTCATTTACAAAGAACATGAAATCAACGCTAAGCCTCTCTAGGAACTTGAGATTATGGTGTATATTTCCTTAAATATCACCATATAGTCTACTCATAGAGACTAAATGTTCAATGATGAGGGAAAACATTTATTAATTTTAAAAGTTTTTATGATATGATTCAGTTAACAGTTTTAATGTACCCAAATTTTTAATGGGCCTCCTCAATTATTTGAAATGAAATAGAATAATATAATCAAGAAAATTTAGAACTAGAAGGGATTTTAGAAATACCTGAATCCACTCTCATTTGACTGGTAAAAAAATACCAAGACCCAGGTTAAGTGACTTGCTCCAAAGTGACTTGCTGAGCATTGCTAGCATTTGGACCTAAGATGCTTAACACAATTAAGGTCCTTTCAAAAACATCACTGTCTTTATTTATTTATTTATTTTATAAAAAGGCAGTATGAATGGAAAAGATACTGAAGTACAGAAATATTATAGTCAGTGTAGCAAGATATTTGTCTCTAAAGCACAACTCATCATTTGATATATTATTTTTCTTTTTTCTGTATCTCAGTTTAGCCCTTTGCCACATGTGGCTATTTAAAATAATTAAAATGACTAAGTTAAAATTTTTGTTCCTCAGTCACTCTGGCCATATATCAAGTGCTCACAGGTGCTCAAAGCACTGAAGCTACTGCATCTGACAGTGCCGACTAAGAACATTTCCACCATCCCAGGCAGGGCTGCATTAGAATGCCAGGTCCACAGAAGAGAGATTTTCATTAGTTTGTTTACTGATGTGGCCCCACATCTGAAATTGTGCCTGGCACATAGTAAACCTCAACAGATATTTGTTGAATGACTGAATATTTCTAAAGGAGATTTTGTACAACTCTATGAAATGTCCAATCAAAAATATGGCAATGCAATTTTTTCCTCATTGGCTTACATCCTAAAAGGATGTAACAAAACAGCTGTGAAAGAATTAGATATGTTTTGAGAAACATAGTAAAAAAAAACAACTCTATATTATAAACTGTAACTTAAGTTGAGTAAGACTGCACAGCATTCACTATGTAAATTTTTCTTAGTTTGGGAAGGAGAATGAATTTCTTTTTGTCAGACACTTAATTTGTTAATTTCCTTTGTCCTATAATAGTAGAAACTAGTTGGAAATACATATATCCAAGAATATACTCATAATTCAAATTCATAAAGAAATAACATATTTTGCTTTTTTAGATTTCACATAGTAATTTAAATACACTAATAGTATAATTATCACTAAGAAACAAATACATAAGGAGATCCCAGTTGATGGAAAGGGATCTTTTTGAACTGGCAAAGAAAGTTACTTTATGCTTTCATCATTAACCACTAATTTATGTTAAACACATGGAACATATTTAATTTTTAAAGTTAGAGATTTGCTGTAGTTATCCTCCTTACAATTTTAGCTATAAGACTCCCGCTATTTACTCAATGTAGAGCATATTTCTCTTTATGCAGCTGAAGTCTGTCTCTTACCTTTTCATATCCTCATTAAATAAAAGTCAAATTCTACACATGAAAAATTTTACAAAGAAAATTATTGGTAAAGGAAATGCTAAATAGCATTTGTCCTGGATAAGAGAACTTGTGAAAAAGAGTAAGTATGTAAGTATGTAACTTGTTTAAAATACCTTGGCTATATGGGACTATAGTAAATTTATTTTCAGTATAAAAGTAAATGTCCCAATGATTTTTTTCCCTGCTCAAATGCCTGCTGATTTTTTTCTGAAGTGATGAAGTAAATCCTTTTAAAGATTTGTCTATACTCAGCATCCATTATATTTTCCCTTTATATTGTAAAAACTATACATTCAATATTAATAAAGGATAATATTACATATTGAATAACCAGAACTAATATATTTTTTTCTAATCACAAATTATTACCTGCTCAATACAAACTTTAAAAATAAAAAAAATCATTCATAATCTTACCACTCAGAAATAAAGGATATGGTTCTTATACTCTTTGTGACAAATGTATGTTTATAGATGGAGGCACATGAGTGGAGGAAATTCGCTGAGTATGTACAGTAATATAGCAAAGGTGTTGTACTATATACATCTTGTGCTTTCGTTTTCACATTTATTAATAGATCATAAACATTTGATCATATCTATAAATTTAATTCCATAGCATGCCCTTTAATAGGTGCATACTATTCACCATTTAGATATACTATAATTTATTTAACCACTTATCTATTATTGGACAAATATTTTTGAGAGTTTCAGCAAAATAGTTAGATGTTATGTGCTTCTGAATACCCAACTCAGCTTTAAAATATAATATTGTCAATAGCATTAATTATGTGTTATTTCTATTCACATACCTGTTGACAGAGTTTTAGGAATGGTCAGAAATAGAGTATAAATTCTCAAAATTCTATAGGATCAATAAGTCAATAGTTTATTCTTGGTTTCACTCATTAACAGTCTATATTTCTGGCTGCCTTGGTTTTCTCAGCATGGCGTTGAATGAATATTGTGAATTTTTCTGATTAGACATTTTATCTATGAGGAGGATAAAGACCTGCTCTATTCCAGGTTGTGGACACTTCAACACCAATGGCCCATTCTGACAGCTGAACTAATTCCAGCGTAAAATTGTATAGTAAAAAATGGTTTTTGGACTTAACATCTGTGCTTCATATGTTTTCTCATGTATATTTATTCTTTACCAAATTGTATATTTTTGTAAGTTGACTTTCCTTTCATCATTTTAGAGACTCCTTCATATACTTTTTTGCATAGTGATACTATAGCATATTCTAAATACTCAGTCCTATGAATATACAAACAATATAAATATAAACTATTGTGAATCACTATAAATGAAGACCAAATAAAAACTATTTAATATATTTGTGTTTTTGTATACATCATTTGAATTAATCACCAAAAACAGTTTTGCCAAATCTACTTTAATGACTACATAATGAAACTGAAGAACCGTTTTGTTGCTTGAAAGGGTCATGCTCCTAAATAGGTTAAACAATTCCTAAAACTGTATGTTTACACTATTAACAGAATTAATATGCTTAGAAAATTATTTTTGAAAATAGTATAAATGTAAATTATTATAAATTTGAAAGTTAGATGTTTGAATTAATGAAGTTAACTAAATATTTGTTGTTGGGGGGTGGGGGGGGGGACAAAAAAGGAGCCACTCACAGAAGAGTACAGTTGTTTTAAAATATCCTTAGGTAAAGATTTTGAAATTCTTGAGGAAAAAGTGCCTGTATCATAACTCTTTATTACCTTTAACTCTTTGCCTCTTTTATAAATCCAGATGTATTATAAACTTGTTCTTTAAAAAATTCTAGATTTACAATTCCACATGCCCACAAACAATCCACTCCTCTTCCTAAAGTGTTTCATGTTGTCAGTCTCTATAGATACGGAGCCTAGCACAGTATCTTATAAATAGCCGGCATTTCAACAAGGTCAAATGGATGCAACTCCAATGATTCTGTCAGATTTTCATTATTGATATGGAATACATGAAGTTAAAAATTCTAACAATACACTACTATAAGACATTCCCATTTCTTTCAGAATTTCATGAACCTCTTAGATGTATGTAACATACAAAGTTATGGATGGGAGTCTAAAACACCATGAAGACTTCAATAAAAGGTGCAACTTCTTGTCTTTTGAAAAGAAACTTAAAAGACTCAGGCGCCTATTTAAGCAGACATGTCAATATATACAGGTTCACCCACAGAGAAAACAAAACTCCCGTATGTTTGAACACTTGGCATCTGTGCAGGCCCTTTCTTATTTCATGCATGTTCCCACAGCCCTATGTTCTGAATGCAAATTCAGTCTGGAGGAGAAAACTCCTCCAGCTGCTGATGTGAGGACTTCCAGCTCTGCGTTAAGGCTGTCCCCAGGGGGGGAAGGGGGTGCTGGCACTCCTTACTGTGCACCAGGAGCAGAGAACCAGCAAACGAGGGCACTTGAAGGACACTGCATAATCTCAGTGAGAGCTGAGAGAGAAGCAGACTCTGTTGCTATAAAATGTATTAGGAAGCACAACTTTCTTATCTTGTTGGTCAGGAAGGAAAGTGAAAATAAAGCGTAAGAATGAAAAAGAGAACTTATTCTGATAACGGGTTTACTTTAAATCTAGGAAAATGCTGAGGTATACAAATAACAGAATTAGAGAAAGTGACAAAACAATTATCTTGACATAACTATTCCATACGGTTAAACATTTCATTTCTTCTTGTGTTATCTGTATCCTAAAATTAAACTATAAACTTCTTGCAAGTAAAAATTACACTTTATTTGCTTCAGTGAATAAATATTTATGATGCTGATTTTAAAAAAAACTATCCAAGGACAAAAGTTTATAAAATCTCAGAGCTTCTTTTTGGTAAAATGTTGGAAGATCCGTTGTTAATTATTTATGAATAGAGCTAACCCTTCTAGAAGCAGCTAATTATATGTCTGGTTTGTCAATTGGGCAAAATTGATGTAAATGTTATAGCCACGATACTGAAAACATATTTGAAAAATAAACCAAAGTATGTGCATAGAAAAGTGTATTGCCATCCTTTAAATGAGAGTATAACCAGCATTTATGAAAATTATACATATTTAAAAATTAGGTTCAAAGTACATGGTCGACTCCAAGAGTCAGCAAACTTTGCAGGTCTCTCTCATGATCACTTGATTTTCCTTTGAAGCCATAGACAATACATAAATGAATTAAGTGTGGCTGTGTTCCAATGAAATTTCATGTGCAAAACAGTCATCCAACCTATGGGTCATAGTGGTCAACCCTTGAAGTAGATTATATATTACTAGTAGTAGCATTAAATGAGATAAAGGGTAATTTAATATTTTCATAGGTAAAAAATATTTGTGACATTTTCCAGATATTTATTGATTCTTAAAAAAACAAACAAACAAACGAACAAAAACTTAAGTAGCACATAAATCTTACCTGGTTAGGTATCCTCAATGGGGGCCTTGGACCTCCAGGGTACCGAGGTGACATAAAAGGCTATTGAAATAAAACAAACAAATAAACAAAACCAACCAAACAAACACATAAAAAAACAGCACAGTGTAAAATACGGATCTGAAAATAAACTGCTTTAAAAATTTTTAGAATTATACAAAACATAAATCAATTTACTTCCATATGTGATTGCTTTAAGTAGAATAAATGCTTTGAAGAAAAATTACCATTATATTTTATTTTTCTGTAGCCTATCTGGAAAATTTTCTGAGAAAACTGTAAAAAACACCAATATGACTAAAGCATAGTAAAACAATTTTTAAATGTGAATTATTATTAAGGTAATGATATCTAATTGGCAAAAAGAATTAAGAAATTTAGGCAATTGAAGCTCAAGGACTTCAGGAAGAGGCTTACTGGCTACATCATTATACAAATCGGGTTCTAAGTACATGCTTTTGACTGAACTATCCAGTTTTGTTATCAATTTCCTTTCATAATTTTAAAGTTGCCAACTTTCTTCACCCTTTCTTTTGTAGTTCTGTTTAAAATGATAACGATATTTCTTTTCTAAGAGTCACTGTGGTAAAAAGAGCTTTGGCTTTACTGCATCAAGGGTTTGTTGTGATTCAAAACTGATTATAAATGTTTAAAGTTGAAATTTTTTATATATTTTGAGCCTAGCAGATTATGAAGTGTGTACCTTTAACAAAAATTGGTCTCATATTAAAATCCTATTCAATTTATGTTGTTAGATGAATCAGAAACTGCTTAAGATATGTTGATTCTATTAGTCCAAGAACCGTCTGAAAAACATCCTAAAAGTATCATTTTAGAGATTAGTCAATGTTGAGTGGAAGGAGAATATTTTTGATCAGTCAGATTTGGGCACCAAAATTTTTGAAGTTATTCCTAAAATTGTTAAAAATTCAATGTTTATTATATTTTTTATAAAATAATTTTGTCTACTTATATCACAATACATAATTCACTTAAATATAAGATTATTCCTTTCATGGAATATAAGCAAATTATCAACTATAAAGTGTTGAATATTATAAAGTAAAATATTAAGAATGAACTAATATAAGTTCATTAAGAATGAACTAATATAAGTCAATTTAACAAAGGCTTGCGCAAGCCAGATTTATAGTACTTTATATAACTAAATTCCACATTTATAATGTGTTTTCTAAAAACATTTTTAGAAAATAGTTCTGTAGTTCATGGCTACATATATTTCCCAGGGCTATTTTAAAAGTAGCATCTGAAAAATAAAATTCTAACATATTTAGGCTGTAAAGCATTTTTAATATTAAATTAGTGCTGTTATGACATAAGCTCTTAATATTCAAATTGATCCTTACATTAAGTTATCTGTTAACCATTTATGTCCTCAACTGCTTACTTGTTGAGGTAATGACACAGCAACAGAACCCAAAAGAGTTTGTATACTAGCAACTGAGAATATTCTATACAAATATTTGTACTTCACTATTCAGAAGTTAATCTACTTTCAAATATAATTTAAGATAGTAAAACAAATTTAAATTATTTATGGTAAAATATGAATCTAAGAGATTACCTATAACAATATAAAGTCCATCTACTGACAGATGTGAATACTCCCTACTTTAATAACCTCAGAAGAGTAGGTTCTTCAAAAAAATCCTTGGCTATGAAATGTGCTTACTCTTTATATTTGGTGCAAAAAAATTTGTTTTAATAGTTTGGGCATCAAATACTTGCATAAAGGTGTCATGAGGTGAATCAATATTTTAACTGGAAAAGCCTTCCCCTTGAAAAAGTTATTCCTGTGTGTGCAAAACACATTTGAGTAGAAGTCAAAGCTCTGGATTCTAGCTTTTGCATTCCCACTAATTAACAGAGGGGCCTGAGCCAATAACCTTTCTGCGCTTTAGTTTTTTCAACCTTAAAATGAGTGAGTTGGACTAGATGATCTCTAAAAGTCCCTTAGAAAATCAACAAAATAAAACCCATGATTCTGTGTTGATTATTCCCAGCACTACCTTTAAGTATAAATATTAGTGTATTGTAAATATCTATAAGTATTTGAAGTGTGTGGGAGTGGGGAGGGGCAAGGGGTAGAGTTATAAGCATATGTTCCTAAGGCACAAACCACCTTTATTGAGGAGCTGGAAAAACTTATTTCCATTTCCAGAGAAAATGGAAAACCCACTTGAAGAAAAAAATACTCCAACAAACAATTATGCCCTTTGTTCAGAGCAAATGTCAATAGGGAGAATTTTAAAAGCTGTACTTATTGATTAAAAGGTGTGCTAGAGATTAGTTCATTCAACAAATATTTATTAAATACCTACGAAGGCACTGTTCTAGTGGTTGGACATATCAGTGAATAAAGCAGATAAAGATCACTGTCCTCTGCTTAGGATTTTTCAAGGTTCACAGTCTTGTAATTAATAGGAGAAAGAATTTTCTGGGAAAATTGTTTTCTACCATCAGTCCACTAATCTGGAACAAATAGAATGTTCTCTTCACCAAATGGCAAGTATCGATGAAAACTCGAAGAAAATAATATTTCAATCTGGTGCCTTCCCTCAAAAGTCATATTACATCATCCCTAGTTTATAGAGCTATTAAAAAGTTTTCCAAATTGACAAAATTCATGGAGTAAGATTCTTTATATGATAAATAGAGTAGTACAGTTAGCACTGTGAACTGGAAACTACATTTACAGGCATAAATTCTTGTTTCTACGTTTTTAAGTTGTCTGCCCAGAATGAATGGGATAACTCAAAGTGAATAAAAATATATACAAAGTCAGAAAAATCAATAAATATTTGATGACAAAATGAAAGGGAAGAAGACTAACAGAAATACAAATCAAGTGTCCATCTCATTTCCTCAAAATAGTCTCTTAAAGAACAACACAACATTTATAATCATAATTTACTTCAGCATAAATGTCATTCAATTTTAAAAGATTGTTAGTTTCCATTATATCAAGAATTATTCATGGACTTCTACACTTCTGCTTTTCTTACATTCTGTTTTCTAAAGAGAGATTTTCCTTTCCTCATTGCCCTTTCTGCTAGTGGGAAGCAGTAGTCTCCCTCTTACATGGTCTTCCACAGGCAACTTAGTGTTTTATCTCAATCCCTAAGATCAGAAGCAACCAGTCCTTCCTCTTTCCCCACACTAGTTGGAGGTAGATTTCTCAGTCCAATTCTTTCCTTCTCTGAAGATCCCAGACCTCCCTCCAAGGGAATGGTTTCATAAATAATTTACCAGTACTAAAATTACAGGTGATAAGGACCATTTTAGGCCCTCACTCCTTACAAGATCAAAGTAGACATCTTACATTGCTCAAATGTTGTTAACATTTTCTAACATTAATAGCTTTTAAAAAACCTATAAATATGATTTATCCACAGCAGAATATTCTCTATTTCTTGAGAATACTCTGTACTCTCCTTTCTCTGCCAAGTAAATTTCTATTAATCCTCCAAGGGCCAGTTTAAATGTCACTGCCTCTTTAAAGAATCTTCCTAGGCTCCTTTCCCTCTACTTCCTTTGCACATTGTTCACACCATGTCATAAAGTACACTGCGGGGAGACACGTGCCTTGATATGTAGAAAACCCACTTCAGAGGAAAGAACACAAAACCGTATGAGGCAGTCATCACCTTAATGTGAGCTGGCAAAATGTAATTTATCCATAAAATTGGTATTTCCTAGATCCTTAAAATTGATATAGCAATGTATAAATCACCTTAAATCATATTTTAAATATTCAACATGACTTTAGAAACCCTTTAACTCTTAGTGCTTAAGAACAAGTTGATATAGAAAAATTTTAATCATTAATAAATAAAAGTTTTTAAAAAATACCAATCATTTAACCACTTTCTATATACTATGTCTTATTTTATGAGCATAATTTAGAACATATCAGTGATGAAGAGAAGAATAACACTAACTTCTTTAGAGGGAACAAATGTAGCATTTACTTTATGCTTCTGAAAATTTAGAAGTCTGAGGTATATTCTAAAGTATATAATTATGCACAATTTATGTAATTCAAAGTAACTTTGAACTTTTTTGAGGACAAAATTATTCATGTGCAATTTGCTTCTAATTTTGAAAAGAATAATGAATAATATCTTCCTAAATGACTGAAAGAAATACTACACAATTACCAAGCTTAAAAAAGTATGAACTTCAAAACAACTGAGCAAATGAACACTCACTTCAAAAATGACTTCTTCACAAAATCCCTTGAAGTTTTACAAGTTCTTTATTATACAATTAAAGTAAAATCGGAATTTTATAATTTTATTTGAATATGCCCTTTGACACACTTGTAGAGTAGAAAGTTTTGCTCTGTAGAGTTTAATAGCTTATTTCATGTATAACAGACCAAATTTCTTAACTAGCACTTTAGTTTTCTTACTGCTGTAACATTCTACTACTGCAATACATTTATAGAATAAACGCAGGTACACATACTTCATTCTTACAACCAACTGACCACAAATAAATTGTCTGACTTCGCACTTCTTCCTAGGCCTCCCAGCAACTGTGCAACCATTCACTTAATGTAGAATTCTTTACCCTGGCTACCACTCAACCATGAAAAGCTGAAGAGGCAGTGGTATTTCAGGTAAGCAAGTTAATTTGCATAGAAAGCACTAATTAGCATGTGATCTGGATTTACTGGAGGAAAAGAAATGTGACAACTGAAATAAATACATTCACTAAGCTTTATCTCTCTTTTCTTGAACATTTTTGGTGGAGCTTTGATAATATATGTAGTCTTAGTAGTCTGTGTTTTGAAAGTCAAATGCCAACAGGGAATAGTAGAAGCTGGGTGGGGAATGGTGGTAAATGGATGTGGTATTATTAGAAGAGTATCATCATTATAATCAAACTGTTCATTATAATGTGATAACTTCTAATGAGGTTTCGAAAGGAAGCAGTTAGCACATTCTGGGAGAGCATGTACAGAGTAGCATTCAATAAATATTTGGTTGGTTCCACAGCTGGCTCATGGACCCAGTGAATGAGCAACATTGATGGAAGACTGTAAAAACCAGCAAAAGATGTAATAAAGCTTGGTTCTCGTGTATAAAATCTCACCTGACCAGTTTATTGTCTTGTTAAAAAAACAGCTAGTATCTATTGATATGATAAACTGTAAGCCACAGTATTGGCATAGTATACCTGGTTTTCTAGGGAAAATGCTTATAAAATATGTATAGAGGGAGAAATTCTGCTGGCTTAAGTAGGATACATTATATCTTCCAGAGGACCTAATAAAAGTAGGCAATGAACAAGTGTTGGAGAGACCAAGAAGATACTGAATTATAATTACAATATACATATCAACAACATATAAGAGAACTTACAATATAGATGAGTAATAAGGCCTTTTATTCTATTCTACTGCTTTCAGGTTTATCTTACTATTTCTGGGGTGCAGAGTTTAAAATAGTAATTCTTAGGCAGTTTTATAGAGTACTAATATTCAGTCATAACTCTTTGGCAAAAAAGAATGTCAGCTTAATTTAGGTATGATTTGGCAAAGAAAGTATGGTACCTTAGTGATCATTTTCTGAAGCATAGGCCAGCCATGAAAACTGCTAAGAACTCCATATAGCAGCTTATCTCACAGTTTGTCTCATAAAGTGCTGTGTTTATACATGAGACAGTCTTTGCAGACTAAACTATCAAAAAGCTATAATTCTTAGGTCACAGAAATAGGTTTTAGCTGAAGGGGAACAAAGTTTGTCACTCCAAAATATATCTCTTTGAGGTATTGATCATTTTAAGCTGGTTATTTTTAAAAATTGAGACTCAGGAAGAACCTTTGATCTTCCCCCTAACTGCCTAAAAGAGAATTAGATAGAGGACCTGCTCCAGGAAGGGAGCTCTCATAATAGGTAACAATGGGACACAGAGGTAAGTTTAATATGAAGTAGTATGTGACAGGGAGGAAGCTAGCAAGGTCCCTTTGATCAAAGTCCTCTGTGTCCCATTGTTAAAGATGGCCCAAACATTTATTTTCCATCTCCATGAGAATTGTGAATTGCCTTCCTCCCTTGTGGAGCCTCAAACCATTACCCGCCCCCACCCCCCTTCTCCTTAGCTCAATATGACATATAAAACTCAACTGCCTGGTTTCCTCAGGTCTCATATTGTTATGGAACCCTATATTACATATGTAGTAAATTTGATTTTTTCATCTGTTATCTGTCTCATGTCAATTTGATTAGACCAGCCAGAAGAACAGGGAAAAGAGGGAAAATTTTCCCTTCCCCCACAGCTTATATATTTTCTTTCCATTAAAAAAAGGCTCAGATTTGAGTAAGAACATTAGACATTTGCTGTCTTCATATCAAATTGTCTTTAGCACATAACCATCTTGAGTCCAAAAATCTGTTAGAAAATGGTTATTTGCCAAAAATTAATCAGCATTTAGGCAGAAACACAAAGTACAAAGTAATATAGAACTTGACAAAATATGGGTTATCTTCAGTAATTCCATTAATTACATAAAGATCAAATATCTAGCTTATTGGTCCTGGGCAGGCATGGCTTTAGACACATTTAATCTTTCTTCTGATATTTCGATGTACTGTTTTAAGCAGACAGAAGGGAATAAGACATACTCTATGACAAAAATTATTCTAATATCTTTCAAGGGAAAAAACTCCCAAACATAATTTTAGAAAATGATAAATATGAAAGGTTATGATTATTTACCTATAGTCCTGGAAAATTAATATAAATATATTCACTGTAAGATTTATCAAAAAGCATAAACTTAAAAAAACTAAATATTACTTTTTATTCAGTCTGTGTCCATTTTTTTAGTTAATGCACAGTTTTCTTCGCTGTGCATGATTTTCCTATACAGATTTCTATTCTCTATTTTGCTATTCTATATTTCCCTTAGGAGACAATCTTTTTTCTTAAGTGTGTTGTTTCTTAAAGTCATGTGCTACTGAGAATATTATTTTGAAAAATCATTACAGAATGTTGTGACTTAACATTTCATTTCAGACATCTTATACATAGTAAGAACATTCACATATTTTTATATTTATAATTCCATGAGATGCTTTGTGAGGTTTCTTCATGAGTATTTTTTTCTGTAGAAAAGTAATGAAGCCTAAATTATGCAGCAAATGAATTTTGTCAAAGTTACTTTACAATTTATGTATTTTAATTGGTCTAGTTTCTTTTCTGTTTTTCATGACAATCTCCATCAGACATTACTGACACCCTAGTGAATAAGACACTCTTGATTAACACATTTTAATTCCAACTAGTATTAAACTAATTTAGCTCACAAAATGACATACTTGTGCTGGCATATTCTGCTGATAAGCATAAATATGTAGTTTATGTCTCATACATCTTAGATATTCTATCATCATCAACACAATTAAAGCAACTCATAAAGTGACTGCAAAATATTAACAGATCCAGTTTCTTAGATGTTATTTTGGCAATTCAGCACTGAGTTATACTTTTGATATGGATTTAGTCTAAGCATCAAAATTGCTAATTTACATTATGGGCCTTTTCAAAAAGATTCTATTTCTGAAGCCTTCATTACTATATATTAGATACAGGTGTGTGACAATGGACTTGTGGATTGTGAATGGGGACTGTGCTGGCTGCTGGTCTAATAAACTATGTAAGTTTGATGATATTCTACAAAAACTTTAATATTTTGTTTTAGATTAATTTATACTCACAAACACACACAGACACATTTTTCTGGTGTCCATGGGACAAGTAGCTGGAATCCTATGCTAAGTCAGCTCTGTGCTGCCTCCCGCTGCTGATTGAAGTCACAAGGACAGATCGACCTTAGTGTATTAAAAAACAATAACACTATGGGTATGAAAAGAAATATTTGAGATTTATCATTTAGGATAAATTATCACTGACTCAACCAAAAAAGAAGTTGAAACGATAATTTTTATAAGCCACTCTCAATTTTTCATTAAAGAATGCAAAAGTGTACCCTTCTTTGTTTTCCTCATTTTATAGTCAGACTTCCATCTAAACTCGTTCCAGATGCAAGTGTGAGACAGATTGTTTACCTAAATGTTCCACTGCAAAAGAAAAATGCTACTTTGCCTGATCCTTTGAACATCGTGATATACTAGGAAAATTTCTACTGATTAGGAGTGCCTTCAAATTCACATGCAATGATAACATTTGTTAAAGAAACTGTCCTATGGGGTTGGTGTTCTGATACAAGTGGCAGATTGTATACAGGAGTGGGAAAAAGTAGATTTACAGTTTTAATACAAATAAATAATACAATAATTAATAAACAATAGAAAATAAACTCTGTTTCGTGTACTCACAACTGTAAACCTACTTTTGCTCACCCCTGTATATTTTTACTTTCTTTAGAAATAAAGTGGTACTCTCATATTCACTTGGTTACTTACCTGTAAACATGAAGTCTATACTTGAAATTACTCATGTCTAAACTATACAAAATGGTCTTTCTACAGAACAGAAAGACTTTCTAAATTACTAATGCGCCAAAAAGTCTTTTGAAAGTAGAGTTTACTAATTTGACTAACGTTTAAAAGTATAAAAATAAGCAAGATGAGCAAATTCAACTTGTACAAACTAAATTTCTCCATCTCCAATTTAAAATATACATTTTTGAATACGAGTGTCTTAAATAGATGTACAAAATAAAACTTATAAGACAAATTCAAGTAGAAAAATATTTACAGATGTCAAAAGTGTTTGTAATGTCAGAAATCGTTTATAGGATATAAAAATGACAGAAAACGGTATTCACATTTGGAGGAATTCTAATAATCAATTATTTTTACTCCTTCTTGATAAGTATCCTACTGTGTACAAAGGACATCTGATTACTCTATTCCCTGGAATTATAACTTAGACTCTAGATTATACCTGATTGCTGGTAGATGGATGACACCTGGCAATAGGCTATCCACACTCTCTTCCCACAGGTGCCAGCAGAGCTGGTCCCTCCGTGGGGATGAACAGTTTATGACAGCTGACACCTCACTCCCAGCAGCATTTCTCTGACCTCTCTGATCTCCCTCCAGCTATTGCCTCATTTCTCTTTCCCTTTAGTGCAAAACTCTTTGAAAGAGTTGGACATACTTGTTGACTCTAGTTTCTTTCCAGCTTATCTGAGTCCACTTTAATGAGGGTTTCATCCCCTCACTCCACTGAAACTGCCTTAGCAAGGCCACCAATGACCTTCTTGTTAAAGCCAGTGGTCAACTGTCAGTCCTCAACCAGTTTGGACTATAGCAGCATTTACACAGCAGATCATTTCTCTTGAAACTTTTTTTTTTTTTTTTTGATTTCCAGGACAGCGCATTGCCTGGTTTTCTTCCAATCTCGTGGGCTGCTCCTTCTCATTCTTCTTTGCTGGTTCCTCCTCAGCTCCCTGACTTCCTAACATCAGAGTGCCGGGGATCCTTGTAGAGCTCCTATCTCTATCTATACTCACTATCTTGGTGATGTTATCCAGGCTCACAGCTTTAATTATCACCCATATGCTAACGACTCTCCAAATTACATCTCTAGCCCAAGTCTTAAACATATAACTCCAAACGTTGATATCTTGTTCCCTATTCAACCTCTTGTGAATATCTAATAGTCATCTTAATCTTAAGTTCAAAATTAAACTTATTTCCCCTCACACCTCCTCTTGAAGTTTTACCTACATGAGAAATGTCAACTCCATATTTCCAGCTGAACAGGCACCCTTGATTTAGCCTTTCCCCTCCTAACACAAGTCCCAACCATCACCAAAATCTGTTAGCTCTAGCTTCATAATATATGTAGAATCCAATCATTTCTTACTATTGCTACCCTCTTAGTCCAGGCCATAATAATTTCTTGTCAGAATTTGCAATGACATCCAAACTGGTCTCCCTGTTCCCATCCTTCCCTCCTACAGATTAATCTGGACATAGCAGCCACGATAACCCTGTTCAAACCTTCTCATCGGAGTCAAACCCGAAATCCCTACAATGACCTATAAAGACTACCTGATAAGGCTTCCTGTTATCTAAGACTTCATATCTAACTCTTCTCCCCAGCTGACACTCACTTTAGCTACCCAGACCTTCTTGTCCCTGCAAAAAGCCAGCCATGCTTTGAACTCAGGGGCTTTATGCTTTCCTGTCTCTCAGCCTAGCACAGTCCTCCCAGATATTGACTGCATGCGCCTTCATTTCCTTTGGGTCTTTACTTAAATGGCATCTTCTCGACGAGTTCTCTGGCCACCCTACCCCAAATTTCTGCAAGGCTTCCTACTTTCCTTTTCGGTTTCATTTTTCTCCCTAGCCCTGACCATCATCCAACATATCATATGTTTTAAAATATTTACTTTGTTTATTGACTGTCTCCCTTAGTAGACTGAGTTCTATATGGGCAGGGATTTCTATTTATCTTGTTTACTGCAGTAGTAACTCTAGTGGGTGGGGGTGGGGGGTGTAGCAATATTTGTTGCTGAATACTATCAGCAATCTTAGCAGTGGTTCTCAAATTTCAGTTTGAAAGATTCATCTGTTAAAAACAAAACTAAACAACAAAACATAAAGGATTTCTAGTCCTACACCCCCACTCCCAAGAACTTGGACACATTAGGAGTAGGTGACTTCCAGGACTCACATCCGCAGGCACAGAATACACTTGGAGAAAGTGCTCTGGACCCCACCTGCTGGGTCTCTTACAGGCTATCGCGTGGTGACCATATTCTTATAGAACAGGAGTGGACAAATCATGGCTCATGGGCTAGCTCTGGCCCACCACTCGTTTTTGTAAATAATGTTTTACTGCAACAGCCATGCGTATTAGTTTACATAGTGCCTATGTCTGCTTTTTCACAACAACAGAGTTGAGATGTGCTTTTAAAGTCTAAAATATTCACTATCTGGCTTTCACGTTTTGTGGATCCCTGATACAGAATATAAAATAAGTTATTCCTGAGTACTACCTAATGATAAGCCATTTTTTAAAAAGTTGAAAGCATCCTAATATATACTTAAGACAAATCTATCCCACCTACATAGGAAATTTATATTATTCCTTATCTTTAATTTCTCAAACAATAGACCATTTTCATTTCTGTAACCAATCTTAAATAAAAAATTAAATTGTGTTATAAATAGCCTTTGCATGTTTGCAATTTGGTATACATATTGCACCCCACGGGGCTCTTATTAAAATTTCAGCACTCTGGGAAAATTTTCAGTTAGATATTTTTCAAAAGAAAAACTGTAATTTCAAATTATTTGAAAAATAGATTAACTCTCACCACAGGTAAAATTTTAAAGTATGGTATTTTATTAAATATCGTGACACCTATAGCATGAAAGTGAAAGCAAAACCAGTATTAGTCTAGGATGGCCAAGCGAAGTTCTCCCTACAGAAGAGAAACACATAAACAAAAAAGAAGGATTTCTGAGAGAAAACGATTTCATTCCATCCTGATAGGGAAACCTCAGTGAAGACTCGAAGCCTGACTCTCCCTCCTCAGCTCTCTGTCCGTCCAGTCACTGCTGCAAGGACTTCAGTTGTTTGAAGCTGCAATTTGTTAAAAAGCTCACTTAGTTGCTCAAGCTGCGCAGTTTTAATTTATTTTAATAGTTGAGGCCAGAAAAAACTATTACCACAACTGCAGGAAAGCATTACCAAAGCCAGCTGTTAGGCCGCTTTTATCTTTGTACTAGAGAAAGACCTGCTCTATTTTTAATATTTAGAATTTCTGCTCTTTAAAGTTTCAAAATTACATTTTGTAAGAAAATGAAACTTAATTTCTATTTCTTGAACTTTGATAGGTAATTTGATAAGTAAGTAAGCTTTCCCCACCTCCATTCTCTAAATCCTGGTGCATAAAGTTCTGAGAAATGCCATTTTTAATGTTGGAATTTTTAAACTATATATACATTGATAGTGTTAGTTCAGTAAGTCAGTTCTGCTTGAGATTTTCAGTATCTTATTTATTCAAACTAAGAAAAGATATTCAAATTAATCTTTTAGTTTGTTATCTAAGATCAAAGATAGTATCTACAACTTCTGGGAGAGGGAAAGGGAGTAGTTCCCGAGGTTAGAGTATTTCTAATTTCTGAAACAGCCATGGTCAGGAAGGAAAGAGGAAAGACAAACAAACCATTGGGAGTGAAGACAATATGAAGATTAATAACAACAGAAGGGAACTGAGAAGGCATGTAGACTATTTAACTATTGTATACATAATACAGTAAACCAGGTGCCAACTGATAATAAAATAGCTGCATTCTCAGAGTCTGATTAGGAATAGCAGAGCAGATGGGTATACTTAGTTATGAAGATATCATCAAAATGCAGGGCTTATTTCCAGAAATAGGTTAAATAAATCGACCTCCAGAAACATTCAACCAGGGCTTGCCAAAAACATTTCTTTTTGTTTTTCTTTTTCAGTTTCAAGTGTTATATTAAATAACCATTTTTCTCATTTTTGATTCATTTTAACTTTTTTTCTTTTAACATATTGACTATTACCCTAAGCTAAGCTTTGTTTTTATCTTCATTGTAAGTGATTTATACTGAGCTTTTTCTAATCAATAATACCACCGAGGAGAAAGGAGGACATTTCTTTCTAATTTTTGTTCTTCTTATTGCGTTATTACTATGTCAAAGTGTTAGGTCAGCCTGCTATAGTGCAGTCTTGCTAAAAATAAAACCTTTGAAAAACATACCCTGAAGAGTAGAGACATCTGCAAACCACCACTAGATGGCAAGGCAGCTTTACCATTGCTCACGTCATGCCTGTGAAGAAAACATGCCTTACAAACCTGCCGCTACATGTTTCCTGCCTTATCAGAGTTGCGATCAATTCAGATTTTAAAACATGGATGACCACCTTAGTATGAAACTAAATTACTTGGTACACATTATCTTTAACAAGTATTTATAATCTTATTCATGTCAAAGCCTTAAATTTACAACCCAACACCAATAGACCATTAGTTTGCAACAGTTTCAGTTAAGAAAACTAAAGATTCAGGGACTATAATACAGTAAATGTATCAAGATGAAAATCAAAATAAAACATAATATGGTAACAATGAACAAAAGGCTATACAAAGATCAAAATTAGATATTTACAAGTATATCCCATATTAGGTCTATGCTCAAAGATATTTATTAATCAGTATTTATTAAAATATTATATTGTGGTTTTATATAATAGATATATGTTTAGTAGAAAGATCAAGATACAGGCCCAGCAAATGTGGCTCCATGGTTGAGCACTGACCCATGAACCAAGAGGTTACTGGTTGGATTCCTGGTCAGAGCATACACCCAAGTTTTGGGCTAGATCCCAGTAGAGGACATGCAGGAGGCAACCAATGCATGTTTCTAGTTGTTTCTATCTCCCTTCCTCTCTCTAAAATCAATAAAAACATATTTAAAGTTTAAAAAAAGATATAGTTTTCTTCTTAAAAGTTTTCTTATGATAAAAGGAAGAAAGGAGGGAACAAAGTATTTTCATCCCCTTCCTCCAATTTTTTTGGTTGAAACAAGAAATGTTCTTTTTTATTTTTTAATGTGGCACAAGTTATAGTAAATTCACAAGAGAAGTTTTCTTGTTACTCAAAACTATAAAATTATGGTACTTCATAAGGTAAGAGAGTTAATACTCTTAATTTTTTTAAAGCACAAAAGAATGAGAACTTTTTTATTTTATGCATTTTACTAAACTATTTTGATTATTATACATAACTGAGAAGAAAATCTAATTGGTTCAAGGAACACTGCTGCCTACGCAATAAAATTATAGGAATCAAACTTTGCCTCTCTTTTAGTGAGAATGCTATGAGAATGAATAAATAGCAGATTGACTCTTTTAATACATAATTCGGATTTGCTAGTTACAGCGAAACTTCTGAATAAGACTCTAGCACAGGGACGGGAGAGGCAGATTACAAACTCAGTTCTGAGTGCACTGAGTCCATTTTGCGTACGTTCATCGCACCACAATACTGTATTTTCTTCCACTAACATTGACAAATGAACATACAGGCCAACGAACATTTAGGTTTGAAGCCTAGTAGAAATTTAAGAAAGTCTCCTTTCCTCTGACCCCCGTAGCAAGATTTCCCAATTGAAGAAAGTTGCTCTAAAACCCTTCGCCAGTCCCATGGTAGGACACTTTGAGAATTTTAGGGTTTTGTATATAAATTATTCCTTTGATGAAAGACTCAAAGTAAATGAATATATGTGACTGACTTTAAATGGCTTTATTTTACCAAATTGATACCTCCTTTGCATGCCAAACTATTCCCATTGATTTTACTTCATTGGTTTCCTACTCAACAACAGAAGCTCTCCCATTTCAATAAAAACATCTAAGTGTAAATATGAACAACATTAATATCTTTCACAAATAGAAAGACACTAATCTCAGGACTGCCTTCCAGGATGGACTTGTTAAATGTATGAGGTATTAATCATAATTATTCATTTTAGAATTTAATTGCTATTATTCAAATGGAGCTGTTACATAATCACAAACTTAGTTTGTGATAATTGCAGTTGATAATATATTTAAGTCAGAGATAGAAAAGAAGGGGCCTGTTTTGCAATGTTAACAGGGATAAAAGGAGTATGTTTATCTTTTCAGGAGAAATATTTTAATGTACTTCTTATGATATGATCACATAGTAAGTCAAGTTCCAAACTACTAAATCCAGTGTTTTATATGCGAGTTACAAATTCTTTTTTTTATTAAATATGGAACACTTCACGAATTTGTGTGTCATCCTTGCACAGGGGCCATGCTAATCTTCTCTGTATTGTTCCAATTTTAGTATATGTGCTGCCAAAGCGCGCACCAAATTCTTCTTTCATTAGTTTCATTTATTCATTAAAACTCTAAGAGGTTCAATTCTTTCCTGCTCTAGTCCCATTCCAGCTGCCCCCAAATAGGCTTTACACTTCTTCACTAAGAATGGGGATTTGAAACTATTCTCATACTCAAGGTAACTACTGGAGTTTAATTTTTTTTTTTGGAACTGAATTAGAAACTGGTGTTAGAACTTAAATTATAATTGTTTGTTGCTATTTCTACTCAGAGAAGGCAGCTACTCTTCACTAACAAAGGGGATGGCCAGAATCATGCTGAAGTATGGCCCAATCACAGTAGGAAACCAATGCTGATATTTAGGAAATACTTGAGTAGTCTGATCCAAAAGATCAGACTATGTACCAAAAGATACATCCTATTTCTTTTTTAAAAGTTTGATAGTTTGAATTATTCAATATTTCATAGAGACATTCCTAGGGAGACTGGACATATTTCAACCTGTTGAACGGGAAAAAGAGTATTTGGGATTAGCTGGAATGGTCTCCCTGAATAGAGGGATGACATGTATCAAACTCAAATCTATCTAACACTTTTTCTAAGTGTTAAAAAAGTCAGATAAAAAAATTAAAATTTTCCAGAGGCCTAAAGGTGGAATCTCAGATTCATTATATTTTTTAAAATTTTTTGATTGATTTCAGAGAAGAAGGAGAGGAAGAGAGAGATAGAAACATCAATGATGATAGAGACTGCACGTCCCTTTCTGGGGATCAAGCCTGCAACTCGGGCATGTGCCCTGACTGGGAATCAAACTGTGACCTCCTGGTTTACAGGTCTACGTTCAACCACTGAGCCACGCCGGCTGAGCCTCAGATTCATTCTTGATTCCTCCAGCTCTTTTCTACCCCTAATTTGGTTAACCGAGACCTAGCAAACATAACTATGAAATGCTGCTTCCTTTCCAATTAGTTTTCAACAGTTTCAGTTAAGAAAACTAAAGGTCCAGCCACTAGAATACAGTAAATGCCACTGCTCTTGACTATGTCCACAAAATGTCTTCTTTGGGCTACTGTAATAGCCAACCAACTGATACCCTGCATCCAGTTCTGTTGCCCTTGTTCATCTTTTGAGTGTTAGTATGTTTGGAGTTCTGTTGTTTCCCCTCTCACTCTCTCATTCTGTACTTCCCCCCCCTGGACAGTTAATAAAGGCACTGTGGATTCAAGTGCCCTTAATATGATGATAATCCTGCAATTTTTATCTCTAGCCTAGATCATTATCTTAGGCTTCAAACCTGTAAACTGGTCTAAGAGATATCTCTTGGAGGTCCCACAGAAACCTCACCTGTTCACCTCAATCCTACTCCTCATTTGTGGTCCCAATCTCAGAAAATGAAACCTCCACCTGCCCAGGTGAGAGCCAGGAACCAGATACTATTCTTGGGTTCTTTCACTCATAATCTCGCATTTATTTGTCACTCATATCTGTTCATCTTCTCCATACTCACTGACACGATCAGTCCAGGCCATCATTAAATTTCCCCTGGATTACTACTGTACCAGACTCCTAAATAGTCTCCCTACCCTCAGGCTTGTCCCACTGCAATCCTGGCTACACACTGCAACCGGTGTGATTTTTCTAAAATTGCAAATATGGACAAGCTTCTCTCCTGCTTAAAATCCTTCAATAGCTTACTGCTGCCCTTAAGATCAAGGTACAAATGCATAACTAATCTATAAGGCTCCTCAAGGTTCCTCTGGAGACTCATCACTAGCCACTGCCCCTTTAGCTAATTAAGCTCTGGTTTTACATTTGGTCTCTCGGTTTTCCACTCTGGGTCTTTGAAATTCTTTTTCCTCTTCCTGGAATATTCTTTCTCTCTGTCCCTGCCTCCTTTGCCAAACTCATCTTTAGATGCCAATTGGATTTCATTTACTATTTCCCTGAAATGCCCCTCCCAAGATTGCTCCCAAGATTGGGTTTGGTGGCCTTCTGATTTGCTCTAAGAGAACACTCTATTCATTTTATATGGCCATGTTGTTTCTATACTCTAATTGCTCTCTCTCTCTCGCTCTCTCTCTCTCTCTCTCATTAACCATACCATGAGTTTTTTGAGGGTAAGGGCTTTGTATGTAATTGTATCATAGGTGCCTAACAAAGCCTGATTGCACTCTATAGTTTGAATTCAGGTCCTTCTAAAACAGTGGTTCTCAACCTTCTGGCCCTTTAAATACAGTTCCTCATGTTGTGACCCAACCATAAAATTATTTTCGTTGCTACTTCATAACTGTAATGTTGCTACCGTTATGAATCGTAATGTAAATATCTGATATGCAGGATGGTCTTAGGCGACCCCTGTGAAAGGGTCATTCAACTGCCAAAGGGGTCGCGACCCACAGGTTGAGAACTGCTGTTCTAAAAGATGTCTGACAGCTCTTCCAGGACTACTGAATAAAGACTCCCATTTTAACGTGGCATATAAGGCCCCTCTCAATGTGCTGGAAGATATCTTCCCAACTTCATGTCCAGGAACTCCTGCCTATGCTCCCTCTACTTTCTGAGTATATTACTCTGAACACCTCCGCTCAGGGTCATTCTGATGCCTCCACTTTTGCTTATACTGTTCCCACTTTCTGGAATATCATTCCTCTGCTTCTTTCCTGAATAACTTTTTCCAAACCCCTCTTAGCTCCAATTCAGGCAGACTTAATAGCTCTCTTCTAGGTCATCACGGAACGTTACATTTTCCTCTGTTACAGCACTTATCTTGCTGTATTACAGTTATTTCTCTTTAATGCCTCCCTGGCCAGACAATGAACATCAGGAAGATACATATTATGTATACTCATTTTTAGATGCCTGCCACGGTGCCTGGCTTCTAATAGGATTCAACTATTTATCACATTGAAATAATTAAAGCACATTTACTGTTTCAACTACTCTTATCAAGATTAAGGCAGAAGACAGGTAAGGGGAGAATAGGTCATTCTACAAAAAGTAAAAGTGAATATGTCTAGTTTTATATACTTTGTTTAACCCTAGGAAGAATTGGGCTTCCTTCCCAACCTACCCCCTTATGTATCCTTGGCAAGAGAAATAAGAGCACGAGGGAAAAAAAAATAAGCTAGAAATGTTTTATGAGTAATGCTCTACTAAAACTTGAAAAGGAAAATTTAATGACAAAAGTCCAGAAAGCCTTGATTTGAATCCCAGCCCCGTTACTTTCTGACCTTGTGCAAACTACTATATCTACCAAGCCTTGGCTTTTCTATCTGTGCAATGGCAATGATAATAATATATCTTCACATCTAGGGTTATTGTAAGGATTAAGAGTTTATATATGTAAAATATTTAGAACAAAGCATGGCATACAGTAAGCAGTTATTGTGTTAGATATTGTTATTATAGCATATTACATTAATTCCTATAATGCCTTCAACTCTAGTTTTTAACTCCTAAATTCTTCCTAATTTTCTCAAAGGGTGGTATAAAATTAACCCGGTAGTAAAATAAATGAATTTCAAAATCTTTGTTGGTTTGGGTTAGAAAACTGTCAAATTTAAGATGTGGATGCCATAAAATTAAAAAGGGATGTATTATAATTCTTAAATCACTATCATCATTGCTAAAATAAGAGTTATTAAAATTTTACAATGCTAACATGTGATGTAATGATATTAATAAAAATTCCAGCTTAAAAGCCACAAAAATGATTTTCAAATATTTTGATATAACCTATAATCTTGATAAGTAAATAGTTATGATTTAGCCATATTTTTTTAAAGTACAGCCAAATCTTGATTACCTTTAGTCTCTGGAGACATGGATAACTTAGATATTTAAAATCCATTTCAGAACTTCATCTTTAGCCTCTTCTCCTATCAAACCTTTACCATGGTTCACTTAATGGGCTAATTTGCATTTCAACTCCTTTTTTTCTTCTTGAACAATGAAATAGCAAAATAAATAAATGAATAAAGTTTTGACAATAATATAGGAAGGAAGGGCTAATGTCTTTGAATAATCAAGAGTTGGCTGCACAGCATTATGTTTATCTTAAGAATAAAAATAGTCTCACTCTCCTTCATATCTTTAAATAAAATCAAACAGGAGTTCCTATGCCTTAACATTCCTAGTCAGAGTTTCTCTGAGTACCTGAAAGAACCCTGGTGGTACAGGACCTACTGGCATGCCATCTCCTGGGGGAATGTTTCCTAGCACTGGACTGGGAGCTGCTGCAGCACTCTGCAAAGAATAAAGGAGAAACAAACCTATATCATTACAGAGAAGGCACAAAACCAAAGACTAATGATAATAGATTGTAGGAGGGGAAGCTTTTCATTCCTGGGAACAAATATTGGTAATTTCCCCCTCTACAGAGGTAAACTAAGATACAACAGTTAGTTTAGTATATGATTAAGTTATTTGGTTTAAACAGGTCTCTTTAAATTTTCTGAAGTCACAGAACTTTAATAAGATGTTATATTTGAATGACATATAAAAAACAAATAACATAACAAAATGATAAAAGTTTAAACAAATGCTTTAAGGCACAGGCATCTGAAATGGCAACATCGTAACAATAGGTAAATATGTAAGCAATAAGTTTGAAAATGGTAGTTGTAGGAGTTGGAAAACAGAACTATCTTTTTAGATTACGCTTTTCTGTATGTCATAAATAAATTAGGTTTCTGCCTATAGGTGGCAACACATTATTTATTATCTTTCTGATAGACTACAATTGGTAACTAAAATATAATTGATAGTAAAAATAACGTAGTGAGTGTAAAAAAATAATTAGGAGACTTAAGAGAAAGGAATAGATTTGGAGAGAATAGTCTCATATAAACAAATTATTTAAAAAACAGGTTGAAAAATTCAAAGTCTACTTCACTTGCAAATTATTTCATCGAATCCTAGGGCTTCATGACATAAAAATACAAAAACCTTTGGGTTTAGACTTTGTAATCAAATCAAGGTTTTAGATTTAATTCTTACACAGAGCAATAATATATACAACTGCTCTACAATCATGGATTTCATCTCTCAACCTGGGTGAGCATATTACAAATACTGAGAACAGTCAAGAAGGAACCAAAAATATGCTGAAGACAGATTTGTATACATCCAACTGTTCTGCTATGAAAAGAACTCAAAACAAACACTGGATCTAGTGGATCTGTGGCACTACCCTCACCTATTCATTCATGTACTAATATCTCAATAGAAGATGTAATATCTCAGTATGTTTGTAGCATATATCTCCCAGTATATAAACTGATAAAAATAATAATGTTTATTCTATAGCACTGGCAGTTATTAATAATGAAGGCCAATGATTTTAATATTTCCTGAGGAAATCTAGGTGTAAATGTGGCTATCTAAAATGTTGCTTACCTATCAATGCTAAAATTCTAAACATCTGATAAAGCATATAACTATAAAAGAAATAATATTTCTTAAACATTAATATATTATTCTATTTTAAGCAAAAGCATGCAATTTAATGTAGGGTACATTAATTGAATACCTACCATTAGCCAGATATTGTTCTATATCACCTCATATGTCAACACTCACGTTTTTTAAAAAGTGAAAGGCAAATTTCTTTTTTTCATTTTAACTAAACTTGAATAAAGACTAAATATAGAATGTTAGAGTAAGAGGAAATTTTACCACCTAACATATATTCTCGTTTAGTCTAAATGTATATGATTAAGTCAGATCTGGGAAGAAAGATTTGATCTGCATCCTTTGGCAGTGAGGGGAAGCTGCTCTTAGTACTAAAAGCTAGACACTGGATGTCATTATTGTTCTAATTAATTGCAGAACAGAAACTTGTTTTTGCAATACAAAAGACAGATTTGTAAACCTCACTCACCTATCTATATATATAAAAGCCTAAGCGACCATCCAACCATCCAACCGTTCGACCAGTAGCTATGACGCGCACTGACCACCAGGGGGCAGATGCTCAACACACAGGCATGGAAACATGGAATAGACTGATAAATCTCAGAGGTAAGCAGGGCGAGAGGAGGGTGGGAAGAGATTAACCAAAAATCTTATATGCATACTAGAGGCCCAGTGCACGGATTCATGCACCGGTGAGGTCCCTCGGCCTGGCCTGCAGGGGTTGGGCTGAAACTGGCAGTCTGACATTTCCTGAAGGGTCCTGGATTGTCAGAGGGCACAGGCCAGGCCGAGGGACACCACTGGTGTACGAATCTGTGCACCAGGCCTCTAATACTTGTATAGAAATGCATACTATAATGTTGATCAGGTTTATAAAACCAAAACAGAATTCAGTGAATTACTGCAACTTCCTAGTGTAGTTCAAAGATGAGATTTCTCCCTTAATTCTAGTTGCCTAGAAAGTATATAAAAGAAGATTTTGCCTACCCAAAGGAAATAAAAATGTTTGTTTGCAACTAAACTAAAATTCAAGAAGTAAAGATGCTGGGTCATCATTGGCTCCTTTACTTTTCTGGGGGACTACATAGTTTAAAGGTACTTAATATGCTAATTTTTTCTTCCGAGTTCTTTATTATACATGTTTCTTATGTTTTTTCCAGGTATTATTTAAAAGTGAGACATAATTGTCAGATGAAGAATTAAGCAATGTAAATCGTTAAAATGACTTTAAATTTTAATTTCATGACTTCAAAATTATTTAATAAATTCAATCAAAATATATTGTCAAGGACTCTTTTAAGCTGTGCAATATAGCAGTTAACATCCTTGCCCTTTATTTTTGCTTTTACAAAAACTAAATATACATATTTTTATTGTTGAGAGTATTACACATGTCCCCCATTTCCCCCAACCTTTGTTCCACTCTGCCCAGCCCCTCCCCTCCCCCAGGCCTTCACCACACTATTGTCTGTGTCCATGGGCTATGCATATAAGTATATAGGTTCTTTGGTTTATCTCTTCACTGTCCACCCCTCTTCCCACCAGAGATATGTCCATCTGTTCCATGCCTCTGAAACATATAAAGTGGTTAAGAATTGGTGATCTAAATATTACAGATGATGTTGCAGAAGAAAAAAAGAGTGCTGTGATTAGCTGGTAATTTCTACAAAATGCTAACTTTTTCATATGAAAGCAAAGAAGCATGGGAAATTACAGAAAACAGAAGGGAAGCAGCTACTGATGCTAAAAAATGTTTTAAGTACAAGAGAAATGCAAAAAGACCCTGATAAACGCAGTGATGATTTCATTCCTAAGAATACTTTAGGAGGCAGCCTTTGATTCAGTTGTTAGTTTTCAGGACAGCAGCCATATTTCCTGGTTCCTTGAATTCTATATTCAGCTTTAATCAGAAATAATAGATTATAAGAAAAAGGGCTGACATAAGGGACTTGTTTGGAGACCATGTCATTCTAAATGATATCTTCATATCTGTACATGCATCCCAAATATTAGGTGCCTAGTCATTTGATCACACAAAATTTTGAACTTGGTGTAAATAATCCCCAAAGTGATGATTATAAATTATTAAGAAAACTCATATTAATAGCATATAAAAGTTTCTGTTTAAAAATGAAATGAAATGGGGATATTTATGATACCATTATCATCATTCATATATTGTATTTATAAGTTCAGCCTTCAAGAAGCATTTATTGTCTTCATATGAACTTCTGATGTTGTGTAAATTGTTATTAGAGCAATAAGCCTGTGTTATGGCCACATGACCACACCATAGGCCAATCTGTGAGAGCTTTTCCATTAAACATCCCTCCTCCCACCCACAATCTAACATTTTGGTCAAACACTTAATAAAGTGATCTTCAACAATATTTCAAAATGCCATAGTTTAAAGAGAAACACAAGGAAAAAATGTTAGGCATATTAATGTTGTACCCTTTTTCTCAAGTTTGTAACTGTTATTGTTATTGTCCCTGTTTTTTCTTTTTAACTCAAAGATGGAAGACTTTGTCTTTTTTCTACACTGTTGATTCAATGTAAAAAATCCCTGGGCTTCTATTTGAGAGTGTAAGTATTTTACTCTGACTGGAACTTTACAGGAGAAATTGGATGAGTCACCTTTTGAGAAAAAAAAAATTTCCCCTCTGTGGTAGGCAGAACAGCCACCCAAAGATAGCCATGCAAACCCCAGGGCCTGTGAATGTGGCAGCCTCTAGAAGCCGAGAGCAGCCCCAGGCTGACTCCTAAAACCCCAGGGAACTGAAAGCTACCAACAAACTACATGAACTTGAAAGTGGATTCTTCCCAGAGCCTCCTGATAAGAACCCAGCTGGCTCACACTCCTTGATTTCAGCCTTGCAAGATCTAGAGTGGAGAAACCAGCCCACTTATATCAGACTCTGACCTACAGAACCGAGAGATAATACATTTACAGTGCTTTAAGCTGCTAACCTTGTGGCAATTTATGTCAGCAGTATAAAACAAATACACCCCTCCCCCAAAATGACTATTTCATTTTGAAGGACATTTTAAGGGCATCTAGAAACTAGGGAATTCTATGGCTCCTTAGAGGTAACTGTACTTGACCTGTTGCACAGTATGCATTTGCTAGTACTCCCATTTTTATCACATCAAGTGTCCATCAGATTAAAAATAAAAATACCTCCTAGGTTTAACAAAGCTTGGTCCTATGGTTTACCTGGTCTCACAGTTCTTCTAGTGGCTTTTAATTGTGTCCTATGTGAATCGGTTCCCCGCTTCAGTAGTGAAGGGTGGGGAAGCACAGTGAGAAGAAGGGCACATGCAGCATCTCTTCTTCAGTTACAGTTGCCTGCCAGACCTCTAACTCTGCTTTTCTCTTATTCATAAAGGAATCGCTCCTTAACTATTAACAGAAGGTTCTACCAATACCATCTAGCCAAGCTCATTTCTAGGGTAGGGAAAATATAAAAACTGAAACCATAGTTTGAAGATTACCACCATGTAAACTCTGCTAATGGTCCCTGTTTTGACCCTGTACACTGATTCAAAATTACTGAATGCAGCCTCAATCCTTGTGCCAAAGAGGGTTCATTTCTTTCTTCCATTTGCTGGGCTTCCAGCCTCAGTTCCCACCTAACTAGCACCTCGATGTCTCAGAGCCCAAAGCCAACATTCTATTGAGTTCTTTCCTCATATTACTTCTGAGGGGATATGTTCTGCCATGGGACTTCCATTTCTATGGCTGAATCCTCAGTACTTGATGTTGGGTTCCCTTGTTGCCAATAGTTCCCCTGCCTAGATCTCCACTTATTATTTCTTACCATGCTCCCCCTGGCCCACAGTATTTGCCACCTGCCGAGCATTTCCATTACTCATTCTCTAACATCCTAATGATGACCATTTGCACACACCCTCTGCCGGTTGCCTGCTACCAGTCTCCAAAATCTCCAACCTGATCTACTAACCTGTCTTCACTTCTTCTCAACTGTCTACTGTAGGACCTCTCTCAACTGCTTACTCTGTCATCCTAAAATGGCCTTGTCTTAGAATCCAAGGCACACGTGTCCCGACTGCACAACCACAGAGCCTCTATTTTAGGAAGGTCTTTTTTTAAATCTTTGTCACAGAAAAGATTAAAGCCATGGAGGTACAGCCTGTATCAATAGCATGAATCATTGCAATTTTTGTTTTGTTTTTTTCCAGGATGAAGTTAATCATTAGGTACTCATCTTTTAAAAAGTTATATCCCTTATGAGTTAAATATTTATGCAAAAGACATATTTCCTCTAAAATATCTTTTTTTTGAAATTTACAGCTTTTGTAGGAAGAAATTTAAAATCAATAATTGTGAGTTTTTTCCTTAAGCAGCATTATTAGCATGAATCTGAAACAATATGTATCTAATATAACAAATTTCCAAAAGCTCTTAAATTTTATCTAGAACAAATGGTTAAATATGCTTAAGTAGGTATTTTAATAGGTTTATAAAGGAAATTTCAAATTGTTTCACTATATCACAATATTTTAGGATTATTCCCATACTGAAATTAATTTTTAAAGCTACAACTTAATTTTATTTAAAATATCTCATATTCCCCAAGGAGTTGTTATTATGGATAAAAAGAGTACTTGAAATTAACTTGAGCAGAAATACTGCTGTTTAGTTTTAAAAAATGTTAATTACTGCTTTCTTAAAAGTGGCATAACAAATGGATTATAGGAGGCACAAAATAAAAATAATAAGATAACAAATAAAAATATTTGTTTACATTTGGCTCCAAACTGGAAACAGGGCTAAGACACTGAACCAGTTTTCTAAATTATTTTTATAAATATATAGTAAAATTCTGTTCAATTCTGCCACTGGCTTTGAAACTTTTTAATTGATGCCACAAGGTAAAATAAACCATTACCACCTGTTAGCACATATGAACACACAGATGAAGGGATAGCTGCCAAGTGTGCTTTTATATTAGTGTAATGTTGTGGTGGCGAGTTCATCTAAACACACCTTAACAAAGATCCTAAGGATAATACATAATAATACAAGTAACTAGGCTAAAAAAAATGAGAACTTCATCTAACAACTGTTACTTTCTGTTTGAACAGAGAAACAAAAGGTAAAGACAGTAATGCTTAGAGATTCACTTTAAAATTTAAAAAAATCAATTTCATTGGACAGTGATTGAGACACTTTCGGCCAAACTTCATCCTCCTTCAACTACAGTGCTCTATAGTAATCACTGATGTTCACTGATACCTGTAGGATAGTTAGTTATCAGAGAAAGATGGTTAAATACAGTTTCAACATAAAGAGACAGTGTGAGTGTTTTTTAAACAAACGTACCAAATCTTATATTGCAAAGGGGTACTGGGCTCTAGAGCATGCTGTCACTCCTCAAAACACCTGATAGTTCCTCTTTTGGAACTATCTGCCTTCAGACACTGTACCACATATCTTGGATATTCTCAAGACAAAAAAATCTTTATCCTTAAATAGTAAACTTAATTTTTGGAAGCATGTAAAATTCATTTGGTATAGGGTTTTATGAATAGTGGGGAATGGGAAGGACAAAAGCATTTTGAATTAAAATTTTAAAAATATGACAGGTTTTTCATATAAAATGGCATTAAACTCAAATGCAAAAATTTTAAGTTATTTATTTTTTATTTTTAGTGAGAGCTGACATACAACATTATATTAGTTTCAGGTGTACAACATAGTGATTTGACATTTATATGCCTTAAGAGGTCATCACCATGATAAGTCTAATAACCATCTACCACCATATGAAGTTATAATATTGTTGACTAAATTCCCTATGCTGTACACTATATACACAGGAATTATTTTGTAACTAGACGTTTGTACCTCTTAATCCTTTTCACTATTTTTGGCCTATCACTTAAATCCTCTCCCCTGTGGCAACCAACAATTTATTCTATATGAGTCGATATCTATTTTGTTTTGTTCATTTGTGTGTGTTTTTTTGTTTTTAATATTTTTATTAATTTTTAGAGAGAGAGGAATGGAGAGGGAGAGAGAGAAAAACAAAACATTAATGCCAGAGTGAAACATCGATCGGCTGCCTCCTGCATGCCCCCTACAGGGGACTGAGCCCTCAACCTCGGCATGTGCCCTGACTGGGAATCAAACTAGTAACCTTTAGGTATGGGACAATGCACAACCAACTAAGCCACACTGGCCAGGGCTGATCAACTATATTTATTAAAAAATGACTTTTCATAATGACTTTCTTTTGCCTGCTAACTCAATGCCATCTTATAAATATTAAATTTAAAATGCCATAGTACCGTCTATAGAGTCTAAATATATATATACTTTTTTTTTTCAAAAATCAGTCACACACACAAAAAAATCAGTCATAAAGAATGCTCTTAGAAAATATTGGAATAATGATTGGTAGAAATTTTGAGCTAGACTAAGCATCACTTATACTTTTGGTTTTTAGAGTACAGGGTAAATCTTGACCAAAAAAATAAATGGAATCTATTAAGAAACATATGTTCAGACAACACTCCATCAGGCTTAGAGTTCTTAAAAAAATCTTTTAACTAGATCTAATATGTATTCTGCCCAAATAGTACTTCCTGGCATTTGTATGAATTAAACAGAAATGAGTAAAAACGGGTCCTTGTCTTGTTCTCCCTTGAGTTTACTATTGCAGGCCATGAAATGTTTTAAAATGTATAATATTAAGAAGACAGTTTCAACAGTTTAAAAAAATGTGTTTTATGATTTCAGAAAGGGAGTGGGATAGAGAGATAGAAACATCAACGATGAGAGAAAATCACTGATTGGCTGCCTGAATGCCCCCCACTGGGGATCTAGCCTGAAACCCAGAGATGTGCCCTGATTAGGAATCAAACCATGACCTCCTGGCTTGTAGATCAACATTCAACCACTGAGCCCTGCCAGCCGGGTTAATATTTTATAAACAAAAAATTTTTATATATTTAATTAGAACTATATTAATGTTTTATTTAAGAGCAGCCTAAATGCTTAATAAGAAAGGCATATAACATTTTTTAAATAAAGTAAACTCTGATGAGTTACTATCTGACTTCAAGTTTTAAAATTTATAAATTTCCAAAATTTTCAAAAATTATCCCTCTTCCTTTAATCTATAACGTTAAAGCCTCAGTTTGCTCATTACCATACCTTAACTGTGCCATTGAAATAAAATATCATTTGATCTGTTTTTACCTTTCTTCATCAATCAATCCCTCATTTTGCTCTGATCACATGTCAAATACCTCTGTTCTAATCATGTCACTGATATAGGCAAACTATACTATTATACTTTGGGCTTTTAGAGTACAGGGTAAATCTTGACCAAAAAAATAAATGGAATCTATCAAGACACATATGTTCAGACAACACTCCATCAGGCTTAGAGTTCTTAAAAAATCTTTTAACTAGATCTAATATGTATTCTGCCCAAATAGTACTTCCTGGCATTTGTATGAATTAAACAGAAATGAGTAAAAACAGGAGGCCCAAACTATTCCTTCTCAAAGAAATATCTTCTTTGAGTCCCATTTACCTAACTTAATTCTACATTTCTTAATCTATATCTATATCTATCTATCTATCTATCTATCTATCTATCTATCTATCTAAGCCTAAGTGACCAAAAGACCAAATGACAGGTCGACCAGTCGCTATGATGTGCACTGACCACCAGGGGGCAGATGCTTAATGCAGGAGCTGCCCCCTGGTGGTCAGTGTGCTCCCACAACCAACCTCCCACGGAACCTCCCCCCGAGCCGGCCAACCTCCTGTGGTCCCTCCCCCCAGCAGTCTGGCCCCACCCCCCCATCAGGCCTGATGGAGGGGTGGGGGGGGTATAGCTGGTCAACCTCCCAATGGTCCCTCCTCCTGGCTGGCCAACCTCCCGCAGTTCCTCCTCTGG
>NW_005871048.1:34685154-34803062 GCF_000147115.1 Myotis lucifugus | reverse complement strand
CTCATGCACTAATTTGTGCATCAGGCCTCTAGTCTTATAATAAGTCCCTTCATACTCTGAATTTGAATTGGTTTTCCAGGCCTTATTTCTACTACCTTTTTTTTTTTTAAATACATTTTATTGATTTTTTACAGAGAGGAAGGGAGAGAGATAGAGAGTTAGAAACATTGATGAGAGAGAAACATCGATCAGCTGCCTCCTGCACATCTCCTACTGGGGATGTGCCTGCAAACCTAGGTACATGCCCTTGACCGGAATCGAACCTGGGACCTTTCAGTCCGCAAGCCGATGCTCTATCCACCGAGCCAAACCGGTTTCGGCTCTACTACCTTCTTACATGTTTCCAACATCCTGTTAGTTTTACATAGGCATCTGCCCCACCAAGTTAAAACTATGAGCCTCTTGGAAAGAAGAACAGTGCCTAACCCAATATCTTCTTTATTCAATGGGATTTGAAAGTATCTATTGAAAGAATATATGAACAATTCTTATAAAATTATTTTGATTAAAGAGTTATTATTATGACAGTGATTTTACTGAACACGCTGACTCTGTTAATATGGCATTAAGGTTTTGTTGAAGTACCATAAGAAGTCATAATCTTAAGGTCAGTGGGTTTTGGTATATCCATCCTCTCCTTTAATGCCCTTTCCCCCCTAGAGAGCAGTATTTTCTCCAGAGGACACCCCCTCTCCCTTTTTATGTTATACTTCCCCTACTCTCCCTCCCATCCCTCATTTTAAAGACACATGTCCAGATTGTATGACTCAAGGAAATAAAAGAATACCTCTGATATAATTACTCCTGCTTACTAATGGACTGGTTAAACTTCAGGGTAAATGAATTTTAGCCCTTAAACATTAATTAGTACTTACCTATATTTTATACTCCAAAACCACTTTCTGACATTTGGAAAGCATAACTATGCTTATGATACTATTCTTATCTTTTATATTATCCAACACTAAGTATTTTTATCTAACTTTTCATGAGTTTGGGTCTTGAGTCTCTATTAAAATGGCAATTTCTTTGAAGACCACAATAAAGTCTTATCTAAAGAAACCAGTACCTTAGACTTAATAGGTAGGTGTTCAATTGATTGTGTTATAAAAACACCATATTAAATTACCCAAAATTTTTTTACCAAAATAATTTTTATTAATGAGGAAATGAAAAGCAATAGTTCAAAGGTTTTAAAAATAGGAGTTGAAAAAAATCACACTGATCCATTATTTAACCTTTATTTTGAATTTGCACAAATAGTCTAAAACTTGAAAATAATCCTTAGCTGACTTTAACCGAGTGGAATGAGATGATCTGATTGGCGACATAAATTTAAAATGATCAACAAATGTCTACTGACGTAACCACGTGAATATAATTTCAGGATTTGGCTTCTTGTTCATATTCTACAGAATCATGGATGAGAACTTACCAAGCTAGTTCTGAGCTTCCAAAACACAGGCATAATATTTTATTATAAGAGAAGTATAGTAAGCATAGAAAAAAGAAACTCATGTTATTATAATTAACTAGGACTTTTCTTTTTACTATTAAAACAGCTAATTAACTAGCCTCTATGATTTTTTCCCCCCTCTATATTACCTCATTACATTATAAAATACATTTGATTTCAGGAATTAGAAAAACAGACCTTAATTTTCTTAAATATATGTATCTGCTTCAAAACAATAAATTTGATGGTCTATATTCAGAAGATATTTAACACATGTGTAAGCACAAGTTTTGTAATTAATGGTATTTCAAGTGAAGCATCGTAGGCATCCCAGTTCTGGAGTTTTATTATACTCATAATTTTCAAACTTTTAGAAATGCAAATGCTGGTTTTACACAGCATTAACCTATAAAATTCTGGAAGTCTAAAAGCAGTCTTCCTCAATGGGAAAGCTTGAACAACAAATATCTCTCTAAGGGAAATTTTATGCTTATACTCTACTATTAATTAAAAAATTTTTTTTACATAAATGTAACTGAATTTCCTTCAGACAAGCTATTAATGTAAATCTTGCTTACATTTTTTGATGGTAATGTTTCAATGAAAGGATTTAGTAATTATATTTCAGTATTGAATAAATTAAGTATTCTAGAATTTAAAAATATATAGTTCATCAAATTTAGAAAAATTTAGAATTTATGCTTATTTTTATGCCATTGCTGTTTTGATATCATATATACTTTAAAAATACCGACAAGGCAATTCTTTTAAAATGTTGACATCAATTTTGAAAATGTAAAATAAATAAACAAATAAAAATGTTGACACCTACTAAGTATTTGTAAAGTAATTTTACTTTATATGCTAGTTATACATTCCAGAGAATTTCTAAAAACCTGGAGCAGTCTGTTTTAAGAAAACAATTAATTGAATATTAAAATATATTAGTGTTAACTCACATTTCACTATCCACCTTCTATGTAAATATTTGTGATCATTCTCAGAATCTTTTTCCAGTTATACTTATTTGGGATTAGGAAAAAGTTGGATACAGATTTATTTTGTTTTGTAGCATGAAGCTAATAACATTAGCTGGGTAAGTCCTTGAATGTGTGAATATTTGTGTTGATTGTTGTATTGAGAGACACATAAGCAAACAAGGGTCTATAAAATATGTTGAGCACTAGTCACATTCACATGACTCAGTTGGTTTCACAAATAGCATATATTTGAAATAAACATCCATATCTAAGAAGCAGGATAAGCCATATATTTGATTATAATCAGAAACTATATGAAGAAACCAGAGATTTACACAGTAAAAACAAAGTAAAACAAGATTTACTGAAAATAATGTAAAGGCGTGCATGTGTGGGAGGAGGCGGTAGAACACAATACAGTCTAGGATAGTTTAATTCTTCAGTTAACTTATGACTTAAATGGTGATAGGCTTTTGATAATTATAAATAGCAGGAAAATGGCAAGTACGTTCAGAATTTATAAATTTTTTCTCATCCATTTTTCACGGTAATGTATAAAACACAGCATGTAATACTATCTCTTCACTTGAAAAGGCAACATTAAAAATAGGTCACAGCTTCAGATGGAGGTTAGGAGCTGCCAGGGGGAGGACTACGGCACAGCAGGAGTTCAGGAAATGATAATAATGAGAAGGCAGTACTGCTGAGAACCAGACCAGAGGCTTGAATTCTCACTCTGCCCCTGTGGCCTACCCTAGGCCATATTTTCAGGTGGCCTTGGGTACGTCACTTAAACTCTCAGTGATTTGACAAACAGTAATATTGAGTTTACATTCCTTACAAATGTAAGCTCAAATACAGCATTGATGAAATACACATGCAATATATATTCCTTTACTCATGACCCTAGACTTTGTAAACTACCTTTTAATGTTTTATTTTCTCTAAGACAACTTGTTGATTTACATAAATCACAAAGGCTAGAGATCAGTTCTAAAAATATGAAATTCTTTCAGAAAAAAAGATTTCTTTAAGAAGGAAAAAGGGTGGGGTTGTTGTAGCTCAGTGATTGAGCATCCACCCATGAACCAGGACTGGTCACAATTAGATTCCCTATCAGGGCACATGCCCAGGTTTCAAACTCCATCCCCAGTAGGGGCATGCAGGAGGCAGCTGATAGATGATTCTCTCTCATCATTGATGTTTTATCTCTCCCTCTTCCTTCCTCTTTAAAATCAATAAAAACATATTTTTTTAAGTTTTAAAAAAGAAGGAAAAAGAAGAAAACCACTTTAAAATAGTTTTATTTTTTTCCTCACTTCATGTGGAACAAAACTTGAAGCAAAGTTGTGAAAATGGACTAGAAACTTGATCTTTGACAGAGTGGAATGCAACTTAATATCTGTAGCATTATAATAATTTGGAAAGCCGACTGAAATAGTTACCTTTCAAAACACGAATAATGATTTAGAAAGTAGTGTTTGTCAGTCCTTTAAAATCCATCTCCCTACAGGACTTTGTCACTCTACTTTCTGTATATCCCTATCAGCTAAGATTTTGTTAAATTTTATCTTTTATGTAGCTTTTAAACATAAAAAGAGTTGTATCAAATATGTATTTTCAACTCCCTAAACTCTTTCCCCAACAAGATTTTTATGTACTCCCTCTTCCACCTTTCCACTCACAACCCTACTAGCCATTCCCCAAATCCCAGTTTGGGCTAAGATATTTATTTTGTTTTTACTCAAAGCATTAATAAGTATTATTACTGAAGTAAACTTAGAAAGCTATATGAGATGGTTAGCTATTTTTCTAACAGTCATATGAAAATTCAGAAAAATGTGTAAAAAGAACAACTCTCCTTTATGTTTCAATTACTTGGAAATTTAGCAACAGCAACATCATATATATATATATATATATATATATATATATATATATATATATAGCTTCATTTATTTATATATGAATGAAATGATGTCATCAGCGCAGAGGGAGTAGAAATGAAACAATGACAGGATCTTGCTGTTTTAGCAGAACATTTACAGTTTCGTATTTATTTTTAAACACATGAACTAAATGTTTGTACAGTTAACTTTCTTGTGTTCCCTTTTTGTTTTTACTTCTTTTCTTTCTATCTCCTTTTCTTCATCCCTCCTTCCTTCCCATCCTCCTTTCCTTATTCCTTCCTTTTGTCCAACATTGGGTTTGGGCTGGGACTACAATTTCAACAAGAAATAAAAACTGCATTACCCAGGAAGGAAGCTAAAATGTTTCCCTTCCCCCAAATGCCATTAGAGACTTCCTGAATAAATGAAAAACACATTAATTAGAAGGAAAAAAAAGGTGCTTGTACAAGCAACAAAAACAGATTCCAGTCTGCATTATGATTAAAATCAACTTGAATAATAAATGCCCAATATGGATAAGATCTATTGGGACATTTGCACATCTATAGCTGATAAACTTTGCTTATAAGAAATATGTGTTTCATGGATAATAAAGACCATTACAAACTTTTGAACAATAATAGATACAGAGGCAGAGCTGCCTCAAACTGATTGCCAAACTGCAGTGGGAAGGCCAGAGAGAGTTGGGGGGCAGGAGGGAGGGGAGTAAGAGATCAACCGAAGGACTTGTATGCATGCATATAAGCATAACTAATGGACATAAGACACTGGTGGGTAAGGGAGGGTAGGGGTGTGTCAAGGGCGGGGGGGAAAAAAAGGACACTTATGTAATACCCTTTGTAATACTTTAAGCGAAAAATAAAAAAATATTAAAAAAAAAAAAAAAGAAATATGTGTGTGTGTGTTTTTTTCAGCACATTGTCAAATAACAAGCAGTAGGGCTTCTGCCACTTGCTTTTAAGATAGTTCATAACATAATGGACTTCATTAACAGGAAATTTCTTTTAAATATAATTATTACTGAAAATTTTCATTCAAAATCATTCCATACTGTCATACTAATCAGTGGAATGCATGGATATAATCATATATATACATATACATATATATGTTATATATACAACATATGTCTGTGGATGTGTGTTTAATTATAAATATACTAGAGGCCCGATGCATGAAATTCGTGCAAGAGTAGGCCTTCCTTCCCCCCGCTGCCGGCACTGGCTTCCCTCTGGCACCTGGGACCCGGGCTTCCCTCGCAGCCTTGGCTTTGTCCGTGTCCGGAAGGACGTCTGGTCTAATTAGCATATTATGCTTTTATTATTATAGATAATTGAATTGAATTTTATATAATTATTTACATATTTGACAAGTGGGCTCATATTTTACATTTTATATGAAAATGCTATGCATATCCACATATATTCTTGCTTTGAGGCTCATTTTTTATTGATTTCTTTTTTTACAAGGATCACATTGAAATTCCTCTTACAATTTATTTTTTATTTTATGGTTAATAATTATCAGCCTATTTGACTCATATTTAAAGTGCAAATAAAACAAGGGTTTTTGTTTTTTGTTTGTTTTGCATGACAATTTATCAGGCAAGTCAGTAGTTTGCACCCTAAGCTTCAATCTTGAGATTGTTCTCAACAACTCATTTGGTCATTATAAAGATAACAAGTACCACCCATAATGATAATTGAAATAAAAATATATTGATTTATAAGATGAGATTTGATAAAAAACAAAACAAAAACAGGTTTCTCTTCTGTTTCAATGACTCCTAGCATAGTACAGCCGCTGACATCAACTTAATGCTTGTCAAGATCCATTGAACTTTATAGTGAGCATCTGGTAGCACCACAGTGCAGATGTTGGACTAGAATATCACAGTACAACAACTTCAAGTCTCATCTGGTCAATAACAGTACTTCATTGAAAAGATTACTTTCTGTAATTTCTGACTGATTTTTGCCCAAATAAAAGCTGTTCACCTTTTTTTAAGGCATAATTGTGACTTTTTACAAAAGAAAGCTCCCTTAACTTCTATAATATATCCAAGTTAAAGTTTTACTTATAGCTAATTAGCTGAATTAAAAAACAAATCACTAATATACAGCATTATATCTGAGTCACAAAAGTCAAGAAAATTTCCATAAACTAAACTTTATAAATCTATGTCTTTGAAAATGAGGAACAAAGTCTAAAAGTAATTTATAACTTAAAAAACTATATCTTTTCTCTTTATTTTGGGGTGGGGGGATTTTGTTCTCATATCAGATGCTAGTTAAATATAAGGAATTAAATGACCTGAAAATGTTCCTAGGGGCATCATCAAAAAAAGTTCTTCAACTTTTTTGAGAAATGAACAAAAAGCATTGTCTTTATGTATCATCCAGGGTGTCTCACCTTAGCTTGTCCCTGCAAAATGCACTATTCTTCCCATTCTAATTTGCTTTTATGTTCTCATACTAGTCTACTACTAGTTGGTTTGATTAATAATGCAGTAACACATTTCATTGTAAAAAAAATCAGAAAATATAAAAACCAGCAAGAAAATAAAAATCAAGTGTAATCACCATTCGGAAGCAACGGCCATTAACTTTTCAATATAAATTTTAAAAATAGAAATGAGATTAATGTATAATCTATATCAGTGTGTAAAGTGTTATTTGCATTTAGCAATATATCCTAAATATCTTCTACTTTTCTAATTCCCTTCACTTTTAGTGTCTTAATTTCTCTTTTTCTCAAAATTTTTTCAAAGTTTTTAACTGCTTTATTATTCTAGATAAGAGGACAGCAAACTCCTTCAGAAAAGGACAAAATAGTAAATATTTTAGGTTTTGCAGGCCATATCGTCTCCGCTGCAAACATTTAACTCTGATACTGTTGTGCAAAAGCAGTCGCAGATGTACAACAAGATGGCTATTCCCGGTCCTAGCCAGTTTTCTAAATGGTTAGAGTGTTGGCCCGGGGACTCAAGGGTCTCAGGTTTGATTATGATTCTGGTTAAGGGTATATATCTTGGTTGCAGGCTCCATCCCCGGGGTGCATGGGGAAGGCAACCAATTGCTGTATCTCTCTCACTTGATGTTTCTCTCTCTTTTGTCTCTCCCCCTGCTTTCCACTCTCTATAAAAATCAATGAAAAAAAAAATCCTCAGGTGAGGATTAACAACAACAAAAAAGGCTATTCCCCAATAAAGTTCCAAATAAAATTTTACTTTAAAAAACTAACAGGTGCTGGGATGTAGTTTGCTGACCCCATAGAGAACTGCATAAAAAGAAATATTATATATCATAATTATTATCAACTCTAGTAGAATATTTTACACATTATCTATATACTCAGCCTGTTCTATCAATATAGATTTAACCCAGCAATCAATACCAAGGAGTATATTCATTTCCTGTGGTAATTGCAAATTTGATTCTCTCCTTTTTTAAAAAAACTTTAAAAATATATTTTTATTGATTTTAGAGAGGAAGGGAGAGGGATAGAGAGATAGAAACATCAATGATGAGAGAGAATCATTGATCGGCTGACTCCTGCATGGTAAGTAAAATAACATACCATATAATATAATACCCTGATATTCCTCCCCCAAGAATATTTCCTTTCTGCTTATTATGGGAACACCCTATGACACTGGAAAATAAAAGTTGAAGAGATAAGAATAGAAAAAAGAAGCAAGAGTCTAGCTTTTAAAAGCTAGAAAACAACGAGTATTACATATGGATATAAGAAACTTTTAAAATCTTCTTATTCATGGGAGTAAGAAATAACAATACAGTATCTGAAAAAAGAAATCCATGCTTTTCCATTTACTAATTCTAAAACAATAATTCTACTTAATAACTTCTAGTCCAAACCAGTAGCCTTAGGATATATGCCAACAAACAAATAGTGTCAAATAAATAAATACATGAGTAGGCAAACATAATTATTAGATAAAACTCTTCTAAATATGAAAAAAAGTTTGGATTGGGGGCGGGAAACTATCTAGAATCAACTGCATTTTGTTTTCAATGACCCTATATTACTGAGAAATCCTGAGTTTTGGCAATGCAGAAGGAAAGAAATCAATAAAGCACTACAGAGTAGAATTGCATCTAGATAGCAATTGTACAGTGTGAGTGCCCCTCATTCATCATAATCTGCTCAAATTAGAGATTCATTTTTAAGGTCCTGAGAACTCACTAAAGAAACGTCACAACTCCTTTTGTAAAATCACATAAAATATGAAGGCAGTCTTGAACGCGACTAAAACACTTAAACCTTTTTATATTTATACTAGAGGCCCAGTGTACGGGATTCCTGCACTGGTGGGGGGTGTGGCCTGTGGGGATTGGTCCACTGTGGAAGCGCTGCTCATCCTGCCGCCCTCCCACTGTGGGAGCACACTGACCACCAGGGGGCAGCTCCTGTGTTGAGTGTCTGCCCCCCTGGTGGTCAGTGTGCATCATAGCGACTAGTCGACCAGTCGTTCTGGTCTTTCTGCTGTTCGGTCGCTGGGCTTTTATTATATAGGATAACAGTGATGACTAAGCCATGCAAAAAAAGTACAATTCTAGCAAAAAGGTGTTTTCCATTTTCTTAATTTATCTTAGTTCCCTACAGCAAGTAAAATTCACATTCTTTCAAATCCCATTAACAGAGAGAACTATAAGAAACATTCACTTCTGTATCTGTTATTTTTCATGTAAACACATATCCGAACTAGAAAAAAAATATGGCATTGTATCTGAAATGAGTGATTAAATTGGTTCCTGATGCCATATTAATGACATTAAAAACAACCAAGCAGAAAAAAAGCCAAACAAATCATAAAAAACATTTAATCATATGGTATGCGTGTAAGAGCAACCATTGCATGTCCTAAGGATCTCATGAATAAAGCAACAAAATGTACTCCTTTTTAGTTACCCTAAATAGATATCAATGTGTACATACAAACTCCAAAAGAAACTACAAAAAAGCTATGAAAACTAAAATTTAGTAGTTTAGCGAGGTAGGAAAATAAATATCTTATGTATGAGCTAGGAACAATTAAATATTGGAATTTTAAAAGCAACTTTTATTATACCACAGATATAAAAATATTTTGCTATAAATCTAACAAATATGTGTGTTAATAACTACAAATCACTAATAAAAGGAATAAATGAAGACAACCAAATGGAGAGATACACAGGATGTGGCAAAAGTAGGTTTACAGTTGTGAGTATACAAAAGACAGTTTATTCTTATATTATTATTTATTAATTATTGTATTATTTTCCATATGAACAACTACAAACCTACAGGGTTTGCCCCACCCTGAATATTGTTCTAGAATGGAAAGACTCAATATTGTTACTATTTCAATTCTTCTCAAACTATAGATTCAACACAATTCCAATCAATATCACAACAGGATTATTGTACAGAAATTAAAAACTGATTTTAAAATTTATATGGAAATGGAAAAGAACCAGAATAGCCAAAACAATTTTGAAAATGGAGAGCAAGGTTAAAATCACACTACCTTATTTTAAGGTTTATATAAAGCACAGCAGTCCGGATAACATGGCTGTGGTAAAAGAATAGACGATCCACATATATATGATGATTTTGACCAAGATGCAAATGCAAGTCAATGGAGAAAAGAGAGTCTTTTCAACAAATGGTGCTGGAACTGGGTATATCAAAAAATAAAATTGAAAAGAATCTTAATCCAAAATTGAACCACATATAAAAATTAATTCAAAGTGGTTCATATAACAAAGTGTAAATCCTGAAACTATAAAACTTCTGGGAGAAAATGTAGGAAAAATTTACCCATGGAACCTAGGGCTAGGCAGATTCCTTAGATATGTAACCAAAAGAAAAAAATGACAAATTGGACTTTATCAAAAGTAAGAACTTTTGCTCTTCCAAGGACATTATTAAGAAATTATAATGACAAATCACAGTAGGGAGAAAATACAAATAAAATTTTTTATCCCGAATATGTAAAGAACTCTCAAAACTTAAGAAAACAAACAACCAGTTTAAAAAATGAGTAAAATATGTTAACAGATACTTCACCGAAGATATAAGGATGGCAAATGAGCACATGAAAAAATACTCAGCATCATTAATCAATAGGGAAATGCACAAAACCACAGTAAAAAACCACTACATACCTATTAAAATGTCTAAAACAAATAAACTGAAAATAACAAATGCTGATGAGAATACAGAGCAACCAGAACTCTCATACATTGGTGGTGGGAATGTGAAATGGTACAGATACTTTGGAAAGCAGTTTGATAGTTTCTTATAAAGTTAAACATAGCACCATATGACATAACAATTCCACTCCTAGGTGTCTAGCCAGATGGAAACGAATAAACAAAAAAAATAACCCTCCACAACACTCCTATGTTTACATGAAAGCTTGTTCAGGAATGTTTATATTGGCTTAATTCATAATTGTCCCAAACTGGAATAACTCAAGTATCTCTCACAAATGAGAAACGGATATATTTATACAATGGAATGTACTCAGCAATAAAAAGAGCAAATTACTAATACATGCAACATTATGGATTAATCTCAAAAACATTATGCTAAGTGATTGAAGCTAGACTCAAGAGGCTATATACTGTATGATTTACTAGTATATGACCATCTAGAAAGGCAAAACTACAGGGACAGAAAATAGGTCAATGGTTACCAGTGGCTGGGGATGCAGGGGAGGGGTTAACTACAAAGAGCTGGGGGGGATTTTTTAGGTGCTGGAATTGTTTCATTGTGGGGGTAATTAGATTACTCTGTGTGTCACAACATGTAGAACTGAACACCGAAAAGAGTAAATTTTACTATATCTAAATTATACATTAATATAAAAGGTAGAAAAACACCACATAACCAGGCAATGAAAATATTCAGTAAGTTATTTGATTATGAATGTAGGTTAAAAAACATGATCTCACATTTCAACGAGTCCTGGATGCTGTTCAAAACTGTACAATTATAAGGCAATATTCTATCATTTTGTAGGTGAATTAGCATTTAAAATAATAATAAAAAATAACTGGGAGACTATTGTATACACAGGTGATATGCAAGAATAAATAAGGCAAGCATGCCCTCCATTCTCAGGGCCATCTCATGTACTGCAAACATACCTACTTAAAGCAACAATACAAGGTAAGATATATCACCAACGTATAATCAAAGTAATAAGACATTATGGTGTGTTTAAGGAAAAAATCATGGACTTTGGGGACAGACAGATAAATAGGCCTAACTTCAAATCCCATTTAGGTTACTCACTTAAATTAGAAATGTCACTTAAATTACCTTGGTTGATTACACAAGAAGTAACAGCTCCTTGCTTGGCTTGTAAATATTCTATGACTACTCCTTCCCACCCCCTTTCTCCCTCCTCCCCGAAAGCCCAAGGTTTCCCCAAAATGCCAGGTCTGAGAACATCAGGTAACTGCTTTTCGAAAGAATAGTGTTCTTATCAAGAAAAACCACATGAGTTAGTCCTACCAGCTTCCTCCTCTCATTTATATTCCCACAACACTCAATTGGGGATGCACCATTGATCTATTATTATCAATGAGCAGTTACTGTCTCGGAGCGGCCAATCTCTAGGCTGATCAGTGTCTGTGAGGCAGGCAGGCTGAAGAGCTTTGGTTAGAAAAAGTGATGGTAATTTGTTTAGCCAGTCGGACTGAGTAATCTGATATAAATAAGAGAAAAGTGGCTAATCAGCAGCAAAAAGAAGAGCCTATACAGAGACAAGTAGAGTGTGAGTGATTGTAGGCATGCAAAAGTGTGTGTGTGTGTGTGTGTGTGTAGACCTCTGCCATATGAGTGCCTGTATGAAATGGCTGGGTGATGAGAGATAAAGAAGCTGGAGTCTAGAGTGGCATTGGTACCTAATAGTTTTATGAGTTCTTATAATAAAATTCCTTTTTCTTTAAATGGTATATTAGCCCTGGCCAGGCAGCTCCATTGGTGAGAGTATCATCCTGATATGCCAAGGTTGTGGGTTCAATCCCTGGTCAGGGCACATATAAGAATCAACTAATGGATGAATAAATAAGTGAAGTAAAAGATATCTCTTTCTCAAATCAATCAATAAATAAAAATTTTAAAAAATGGTATATTAAACATGTCTCATTGCCTATTCCATCTACCCTTAAACACTTGCAGTAAGAATTGTCAAAGCTAAGGATTATATACTGTTGATTGGCCTGTTCCAAAGCAGCCTACTCCTGTCAGATTCTTGCAAGACTATGAACCAAGTTACCCATAGTCATATAGACAGTGGTTGATTCGCTAGCAAAAATCATGCAGAGTTAGGGTGGTAGCTAGCATCTTGGCATGCAAAATGAGGTTATGAGTTATCAGAACTCCAAAAAAAAGTGGAGAAAAGAATGGGCCAGTCATTTAAAGCTTTGGTATTAAAAAGCTCTCTCCCAGTTTCCTGCTCCTTGTAATGCCAAAACTTACCTTTCCAGATATACTCATTTCAAACAAATTAGCTTGAGAAACATCTTCCTAGTAGCTGCCAAAGAAGCAAATCCCTCCTTTTGTGTTCCTTGTCTCCTTAAAATTTCAAAAGCAACACAATGGCACCTGAAAAGAACCAATTCCTAGGCTTTCTACCCCTATACTAATCAAAGTAAACTTTGCAATATGATAAAGTACTACGTACAGTTTTCTGTGTCTCTGTTTCGCTCATTACCCCTTTTCATATGTGATGCTTAATTAATGATTCTTTACTGTATAGTAGGAGCAGTTTATTAGTTTCTTCATTTCTTCTAGGAAGATATTTCTAAATTAAAAAGTTGAGACTTTTTTCTACATAATCCAATAATGAAGCACAATATCTGAAATTAGTATCTCTTTAAAAAATTTAGACAAAGTCACTTAAGTAGAAGTTAATGTCTGTCAGTTATCATCCTGTGATGGCAACTATTTTTTTAAAAAATCCCATCTATAGAGCATAGCAAAAATAATTTTACAAGCTGTAATAAACTCATTTCTTCACATCACTAAAACAGAAGCCCTCTGGCCTAAAATTTTTAAGATCAAAAGGTAATTTTTCAAATGTCTCACAAGCATTTTCTGACGCACCAAAAATATAAATAATATAGGTGTCATTTTGAGTAATGTAATAATTGTTCCCCATTCTACACCAAATTACAGGCTTATCTAACTGTGTTGCCATGGCATTGTGTGCATTCTTTTATTATCCTATATAATAAAAGAGAAACATGCAAATTAACCATCCCTATGCTACACTCAAGCCACGCCCACCAGCCACGCCCACCAGCCAATCAGGAGCGCATATGCAAATTAACCCAACTAAGATGGCGGCGGCCACGGAGCTGGAGTGAGCAGGAGGCTTGGGTTGGGTTGGGTTGGGTTGCCCCCCCTTGCCCCCCCCCCCCCCCCCCCGGGGGAGGGGGGAAAACCAGCTTCCCGGCCGCCCCGGGGGGCCCCCGGGCCCCCCTTCCTGGGGGACAAAGGTTTAATTAAGAAAAAAAAAAAAAATCCCCAAAAAAAAAGGAAAAAAAAAAAGGGGGGGGGGGGGAAAGGGGGGGGGAAAATTTTTTTTGCCTCGGGGCCCAAATGGGTTTTCTAAAAGGTGTGGGGGGGGGCGGGAACAAAAAAAAGGGAAGGGGGGTTTTTTGTGAACTTATATAAATTCAAAGTAAACATCATTACATAAAAGGGTACGGTCTTTTTTTTTTTTTTTTTAGTTTTATTCATTTCAAACGGGCCGGATTCCGGCCCGCGGGCCGTAGTTTGCCCACAGCTGGGCTGGGAGCTTGGGTTGCCAGGGGTGCGGGGGGGAGAGGAGGGCGTGGACAGCCTGAAAACAGCCCTTAGCCCCCTCACCCAGGCTGGCTAGGCACCCCAGCAGGACCCCCACCCTGATCCGGGACACCCTTCAGGGCAAACCAGCTGGCCCCCACCCATGCACCAGGCCTCTATCCTATATAATAAAAGGGTAATATGCAAATTGACCCTAACAGCAGAACGACTGGGAATGACTGGTCACTATGACACACACTGACCACCAGGGGGCAGATGCTCAATGCAGGAGCTGCCCCCTGGTGGTCAGTGCGCTCCCACAGGGGGAGCTCTGCTCAGCCACAAGCCAGGCTGACGGCTGCCAGTACAGTGGTGGTGGTGGGAGCCTCTCCCGCCTCCTCAGCAGCGCTAAGGATGTCCGACTGCAGCTAGGCCTGCTCCCCGCTGGCAAGTGGACATCCCCTGAGGGCTCCCGGGCTGCCAGAGGGATGTCTGACTGCCAGCTTTGGCCCAATCTCCTGGGGTCCCAGACTGTGAGAGGGCACAGGCTGGGCTGAGGGACACCCTCCCCCCCACCAAGTGCACAGATTTTTGTGCACTGGGCCTCTAGTAGATATATCAAGTCATTATACTTGTCTGAGTCTGTCTCTTCATAGAATCAACCATATACTTTATCTTAGAGTCCTCAGCACCCATAATAGTGCTTACCTCAGAGGAGATGCATTAAAAGGACTTGATAAATGAAATAAATATCCATTTGGAAATCTTAGTAAAATGATTAAGCAAAGTTGGGGTACTAAGCCTTAAATATGTAACATTTCACACATTTTAAAATAAAACATTTCCAGCTAATATGCTCAACTTTCTTCTTGATCTGGCTAAAAGGAAGGCTATATGTTCATATTTCTCAACTTTCTTTCTTAAAAAATACTCAATTCAGATAATGCTTTCATTTCATCAACCACTTAGTAATAAGAATTCAGAGGAAATATCAGGCTCAAGAAGGACCATAATAAAGGAAAATTCCCAAATTATTGAAAACATGTATACAACTGAAAACAATAATATGAGATTTGGGATTATTTATTTGTTATGACAGGCTGTACTACATCTTAATTCCATTTATTAATCTATTGACACATTTACACTTTAATAAATAACTGTGCCTTGTTTTTATAATGTTAATGTAGTGTACATATAAGGGCCAGGTTATAAACTGAATCCTTATGAGAGCAAGGAAACTTGACTGAAATTGTGCGTCGTTATTCAGAAGGAAGAAGAAAGGAAATAATGTAGCCATCTACATACAAGCATCACTACCATTATTAAAATAATATAAAGCAAGTTTTTAAAAACAGTGAGCCATCAGGATGTGCATATATTTTTAAAATGCAACCATTTAAAACTTTCCCTTTGTACAGCATGACAAATGAAATGTTTCTGTATAAATAACAAGCCAATATTTGAAGGGTATTTGTCCTGTGTAAATGGTCTTAAGAGATCTGGCTTATAGGAGAGTCTATGTCAGAAATACAAACATATATGTGAAAATACCATAAACAAAGGTATGTGCAAAAATGTAGGAGAAACGAAGAAACGGGGGACGGAGGGGAGATCCCCCAAGGTCTTGCCCGAGTACCAGCCTTCTGAAGCTCTTCTGACTCAGAGGGCTGTCTGAGGAGTCCAGTCAGATGTTACTCATCTGGGTCTTATTATAAATAAAGGCGGAAGGTACACCAAGTACCTTAATAATATCAAATGAATGTTCCTAGGAAAAAAAGGATGGCTGTGTTTTTTTAATTTTTATTTTAAAACTATATACAGTAAAATGCCCTCTTTTTTGGTTTACATTTCTGTGAGTTCTGACCAAAGCAGAGTGTAACCATCACCACAATCAAGATACAGAACAGTTCTAGCACCCCCAAAATTCACAATTCCCGCCTGCTGTCCCTATGTATCCTGAGTCTTATTCCAACCTTTACCTTTAAATGCAGGTATCTTTTGCTTAGTGAAACAGTTTAACAAAGGTGAACTGGGGAGTGGGGAGGGGGAAGGAAACTACTGTTAGTTAAACTCCTAAAAATCATTAAACAGCAGCTACATTTATATTCCAGAAGTAATCTTCCATGACTCCATGATGTTACAAAGCAAAATAAAATACAGAATCAGACCCCTGGTTTTCTCTAAACATTTGATTACTCTCCAATACTGAGAGCTCTGCTGCAGTCGTGCCAAATCAACTTTATTCCAGAGTTAAATCAACAGTATCCTGAAAACAATTCCACAACTCTCTCCACATAAGCAGCAACTGATACGTTCACAATTTAAAAGGAAGGCCTGGGGTGGGGTGGGGGGGGGTGGGGGCTGGGTGGAGGAGGGAAATAGGGGACATCTGTAATAATGTGAACAATAAAAAATAAACTTAAAAAGGCATATCAGACTGCTTTTTGATGGCAGGGTTTTTTTTAGTTTTTTTTTTTTTTTTAATTCTCTCACAGGTAGAGCAACAGCTGTTAATGAATAGATCTAGTCACTAGAGAATTTCTTTTAGCACAGTTTGACATCATGGCCTAAATTCAAAGTGACATCAAATTAAAGCTTGTTATGGAAATAATCACGGCAGTGTAAAATGGTCTAGGAAAACCTCAAGTCGGAGTTTTCAGACACATCATTTCAATTATATCATTGTTGACTCCAGCTAGTTTCAAATCTTACTTTTAGATAAACTATAATGACTTAACAATATTTAAAACTTTGATTTTTAAAAAAACACTTCCCATAAATGGGCAATAAATTAACAATAAATTCTTCATTGAAATGACACACTACTTGTCTAACAGAGTAAGGGAATGGTGTTAATGTCTTTTCAGGGGCTAGGTACCTAACTTTATGGTTTTCTCAAGTTTCCAACATTAAAAAATAATATACAGAGTGATATCAGCAAGATGGAGAAATAGGAAGTCCCAGCCCTTGTCCCCACACAGAAACACTAATTAACAACCATATACAGACCAGAATACCTTTATGTGAACCCCAGAATCCAGGAAAGAGCATGCAGCATCCAGGAACAGTACAAAGCAGAACTGCATTGAAGAGCAGTTTCTCTTTACCTGTGTCTCCCTCCCACCTCAAGTCAGCATGGGTCAGGTGGAAAAGATCCCTTCAGCATGTGATTTCTATGAGGGGGAAAGGGAGAGCCGGGGGTGGGGTGGGGGTAAAGCCAATGTTCCCAGTTCCCAGTCCTCCAAGGCGCTGCTCAAGACAACTGCTACAGTCAGTCTCACCTCACAAGTCCTGAAAGATCAGTACAGTTGGAATGCCTGAGGCTAGCTAGCAACAAGGAAGAGGGGTAGGTGACTCTCAGTAGCCAGCGAGCTCCACAGTGGCTGATGTATGTGAATTACAGCAGATAGCGTGGATCACACCAGCCAGCGATCTCAGCAGCCACAGAGGATCTCATCAGCTTGGGTGGCTATGGGCAGCCCATCTGGTTCTGTGGGCCTGGAAGAAGGTTCATAACCCTGACGCTTTGTCAGAGGGGAGAAAGAGGAGAGAGAAGTGGATTTTGTACCTAACATCCTGGCATCTCACTGACTAGGGGAAACGGACCAGTGGCTGTCAGTACCAATAATGGCTTTGTGGGGTTGGGAGAAGGTGTACAATCCTGAGAATTCTCCCCCAGGAGGGAGGGAGAAGGGTGGCACACTCACATTCATACCAAATGTTTGAAAGACTCCCAGACTTTCTAGCTGGGCTGAGTGGTGAAGGTCCTTCCCTGCACACGGGTATCTGGCTGAGAAATCAAAGGAACCTGGAGCTGAGCCCCCTCACTAGTTATGCCATGTTTCTGCACAGTGACCCGCATAAAATATAAAAGTAAAATATTTAGAAAGTTTCTGAAAAATGTACACTGTCCATCATTAAAGTAGCTCATTGTAGTATTATCAGAGGAAGATCTCAGAATCTTAAAGCCAGAATTAATCTTAGGCCATTGCTCTCCACTTCCTCCTAATGAAATTCACCATATACCATTCTAATCCATACTTAAGTACTTCCATGAACAGACATTACCACTGTTTTAAGGTCTTCGTTTTAAGCTAAATTTATCTCCCTAAAACTTCTGTCCTTTGCAGTGATTGCTCTTTTTTTTCTCCTCTTCATTGCAAACAAATTCAGTTCTTTAATTCATTAAATGACATATTTCTAGACAGTGGCTACTCCAGTATTCCTACATAGGACAGGCTAAGGGACTTGAAGTTTTTTTGCAGAGTAAACACACAGTTTCTACTTAGCTTTTACATGACACTATTTTTGTCTCCCTAAAAGTTGTCCAATTATTCCAAAGATAGATGATAGCATTTACTTGGTTTCTGCCACAAATCAAACTTTGACACACTGGTTTGCAGGTTTTAAACAAACTTTTTTTTCTTCCTTTAAATTTTTTTGGGGGAGGAGGATGGCTTTAGCAAGGCTTTGAGGGTCGGAGTGCAAAGGGCAAAAACAAGTTTTGTAGCCCTTTAATAGCATCATTCCCCTTAAAAAGTTGTGTCCAGGAGAAAAATCAAAACAAAATAATGTAGAACCATGCCTTCTTATAATACAGGAGTATTATATTAACCTATAATTATTTTTAAGTCTCAGTTATATTTTCTCTAATGAATTGTTGTCAAGTCAGGTCTTCTGATATGTACATTTATTTTTTAACTTAAATATAAATTTGGCTTAATTTATGGAACTGGCTAATGTTGAATTATATATTTTTATAAAATTCAAATACATTAGTTCAATTAGGTATATGAAAGACTGTTTCCTTTTTTAATATATTTTATTGATTTTTTACAGACAGAAAGGGAGAGGGATAGAGAGAAACATTGATGAGAGAGGAACATCAATCAGCTGCCTCCTGCACACTTCCTACTGGGTATGTGCCCACAACCAAGGTACACGCCCTTGACCAGAATCGAACCTGGGACCCTTCAGTCCCCAGGCCAACACTAGCCACTGAGCCAAACCGGTTAGGGCTCAGTTCACTTTTTAGTTATCAGAATAAAGATTCCAAGAGTAAGTAAAATAAAGTATTTAATAGCTTTAAGTGTCAGAAAGTACTATAGGCAGAATGTTTTTTATTCCTCTGGGTGTCTTTCCTATTAGAATTCTAACAAACTAATAGGAACTTAAATTTTAATAATATTATAAATAAAAAATGCCTCAGAAAAAAATGAACTAGCTTTTATCTAATCACGATAATCCATTGAATTCAAAATAAACTTTTATACTTTTCTGTCTTTCTAACTCTTTTACCTCAATGAAATTTATTAGTTACATAATAAAAAATGTTAGCAAGTGTTTTTAATTTTAAAAGTCCCAAGAAATAGGAAATCATCAATTTGAGAAAATCAGCTACAAATCTCATACAAAACATTTAATGAAAAGGGCATTCTACTTCTCACATCATTTTGATGGTCCAGTACATACTTACTTTCTAAAGGATATGAATCAATGAGTTTCCAGGAAAATACTGAATTATCAATGAACCTGAAAATAAAACTGGGTAACTAGGAATGTTCTGAATTTAGAGCCTCGGGGACAAGTATTGAGGAATAAATCTGTTTTGGTTTCTAATGCCAGTGAATTCCTTTGTGGCAACTTTAAACCACAGGAATTATCCCATTTGGAGACTATAATTCTCTTATAAGATGTGCTTTCCAATTAAGGACCACATCACAGGAAGGCATGTCAGTAAACATTATGGCTCCATGGATAAATCCAAAGGGAAGATTTAAATGGTCATTAACAAGGCAGTTATTTACATTAGATTTACAAATTTACAAATAAATTCGAGCAATAAAGAAATGGCCTATTGGTGTAAAGAATATAACAACCACTTTAAGTGGGATCAATATATTTTGGAGCTGAAAAGGATCTTTAGATATCATGTAAGAGGAATATAGGAAAATCTTCCTTTTACAGAGATAAAGTGACTTGTCCAGAGCACAGCCAAATGAAAATGTGACTTCTGCACTTTACCTCCGTTGACTTGCCTCCTCTTAACCAGACAATGCCACCCCCACAGACTGTGTCACATAACTGGATTTTCAGTATAAGATTGTAACATCTGTACTTTGACCCTCCCTGTCACCTCTATGACTTGGTAGACAAACCTATGTCCCTAGGCATAAGGAATGAGAAAACAGACAGGAAAACTATACCTAGCACATAAGTGTTCAGTACCTACTAGTTACCATTATCATATTAATTATGGTGATTAAAATATACTCTATTGAGAGTTCTACTTCCAGAACAACAAACAAGGTGCATTAGATCAATCCTATTTTACGTATGTCTTAAACTGATAGACAGAATTCTTTTTCATTATGAGGGTGCTTCTGTTTAAAAGATTTTTTATTGATGTTTTTTAGAAAGAGAGGAAGGAAGATGAGAAAGAGAGAGAGAGAGAGAGAGAGAGAGAGAGAGAGAGAGAGATAGAGAGAAAGAGATTGTCTGTCTCCTGCACATCCCCTACCAGGTATTGAGCCTGCAATCCAGGCTTGTGCCCTGACTAGGACTCGAACTGGCAACTCTTTGGTAGATGGGACGATGTCCAATCAACTAAACCACAATGGCCCGGGCTAGATAGAATTTTATTTTAAAAATTAAGGCACCAGAGGCTACTGAGGTAGTGAAAAACTCTGGAGTCATTAATAGGAAAGGAAGACATCTCAGACAAGGTGAGCCTGGCATTTGAGGGCAATACTGAGCTCAAGGCTTTGCCAGTGTCAAAGGAATGACTGAGAGGCTAAAAAGGGGAACAGAGGTTTTAATAAACTGATGGTGTTACGGCATAAAAGTTAGGATTCAGAGCCTACCAAGGAGAATATAAAGCTTGATATGGATTAGGACCTCAAAGGGTTATACCTTGGAGTGAATATGAATCCAGAAACAGACCATCACAAATAGGAGATAAAGGCTACGTTAAATCATCTCACTCCCTTGGCTGGTTTACAACGCTCTGGAATTGCTAGAGCCTCTAGACTTGTCATTTGCCAGAGGCAAAGATAATCCTCTTTGGAATACCACTAAGATCCTCAAATTGTCTCTGTTATTTTTATATACAACTTCTGGGGCACAATAAAAAATATTCAGGTATAGGAAAATACAATAATACAAAACACCTGAATGCCAAGAGAAACAAAAGAAAATAAAAATCAGACCCAATGTGGATTCAGATAGTAGTGATGTCAGATATGGGCTTAAAAAACATTATGCTTATTATGACTACTAAATTAAGAAACAGTATTAACAACATCTGCAAAAGGTGGAATAATAACATCTAAATGGAAATTCTAGAATTAAAACATATAATTGCCAAAATTAAAATTTTAGTGGATGGATTTAAGAGCAAATTCTGTACAGATTTAAAAAATTAATAAACTAGCCAAAACCGGTTTGGCTCAGTGGATAGATCGTCGGCCTGCGGACTGAGGGGTCCCAGGTTCGATTCCGGTCAAGGGCATGTACCTGGGTTGCGGGCACCTCCCCCGTGGGAGATGTGCAGGAGGCGGCTGATCGATGTTTCTCTCCCATCGATGTTTCTAACTATATATCTCTCTCCCTTCCTCTCTGTAAAAAAATCAATAAAATATATTTAAAAAAAATTAATAAACTAGAAGATAGGTGAGAAGAAAATATCCAAACAATAATATGAAAAAAAGAAAAGTTGGAAAATACAGAAAGAAGCATAAGCTATGGCAAATATCTAGTACACAGGTATTTGAAACCCAGAATGAAAAGATTTATTTAAAAAGGGAGAAGCAATATTTTAAGATATAATGGCTTAAAATTTTCCAAAACTGATTAAAGACATTAAGCACCAGATTTAAAAAGCACTACAAACTCCAGCCAGGGTAAATACAAAGAAATAATACCTGGTCACATAACAGTAAAAACTGACAAAAACCAAAGGCAAAAATATATTTGTCTTAGTTTTCAGTTTAAAAATCTTTTTCAATTATAATTGACAAAAATATCTTAAAAGCAGGCCCAGAAATAAAACAAAAAAGGATGTAAGTATACTGACTAATAGCTGAAATCTCAAGTGAATGGAAGTCAAAATACATGGCAACTTTAACACACTAAGAGAAACCTGTAAACCTAGAATTCTATATCCAGCAAAAAACATCCTTCAAAAAAGGTGTAATAAAGACATTTTTCAAACAAACAAAACCTAAGAGGTTAACAGCAGCAGGACTACACAAAGTATGATACACTTACTAAAGTATATTCTTCAAGTAAAAAGAAAATGCTTCTAGGAGAGAGCTCAGACTCAGTAGGAATATTTTCTATAAAAACAGTGTTAAATGCACTAAGTGGAAGATTCTTTCATAGCTCAGGAAGTGGTAATAATGCTACTTTATATTATACTTAAATAAATCAAAGATGTTGCCTCTTGGGTAACCATTAAAAGAATAATAAAGTCTTAAATTTAACAAATTAATTGTGGGAAGTAGGGAGAGGGATGTCATAAGAAAAAAATGATGAATCCAAAATAAACCAAGAAAAAAGAAACAAATAACAAAATGGACAGAATAAGTAGAAAATAGTAAAATGATAGATTTAAACTCAAATAGATCAATAACTAGAGGCTTGATGCACGAAATTTGTGCAAGGGGCTTGGCCCTTGCAGCCATGGCAGCTTGACTTGGCCCTCGCAGCTGTGGCTTCATCCAGAAGGTCATCCAGAAGGACATCCGGAAGGTCGATTGGCTGTCTGGTCTAATTAGCATATTACACTTTTATTATTATAAATTATATTGAATGTAAAGAGAATAAATGCTCTGATTAAAAACAAAAAGAGATATTGTCCTGGCTGGTGTGGCTCAGTTGCTTGGGCATCATCCCTCAAAATGAAGTTAGATTCAAGTCAAAGCACATGCCCAAGTTGCGGGCTCAATCTTTAGTAGGGGCCATGCAGGAGGCAGCCAATGGAAGTTGCTCTCATAACGATGTTTCTCTCTCTCTCCTCCCTTTCTCTCTCTTTCTAAAAACTCATTAAAAAATATTTCAACACGAAACAAGATTGTCAGACTAGATTTTTTAAAAATCTAACTATATGGCAATAGCAGGAAACAAGCCTTAAATATAAGGATGTAGATAATCTTAAAGTAAACGGACAGAAAAAGGGTATACTATGTAGCTATCAACCAAAAGAAAGTAGGTGTAATAGAAGACAAAGTAGATTTTTCAGCAAAGTGTAGTTGCTGAACTCTGGGACAGCATTCTATAAAAGTGATGGGAGAAAAGGTGTAGGTGAAAAGGGAATTTGTGCAAGAATTCTACATCTTTGCATTCTTATCAACTCAGTGCATATACCACATACCTTAATATCAGACACGAGATGCTAGAGCTCAATTCTCCATATGTAAAAGAAAAGGAAACTGAGATATTCTTTTAGAATCTCTCTTGAGAGATTAACTATGCCCAGTTTCAGGTTACATAGCTGATTTGCAAAGATAAGTTTAGTTCATATTAGCATTACAGACTCCCCAGTGCCAAGTTACATGGTCCTGACATTTCACATTTCTACATCTCCTTCCTACCAGACAGAACTGAAGAATTTACCAAATATTATCTAAAGCCTATTTTAATTTTTTAAAAGCTAGTAAAGCTTTATTATGTAATTATATCGTTAACCCTAGATAAACGAAATGAATACTAGGCCTCTCTAGACAGTTTAATTATATGTTTCCTGATTACTGAATAACATAACTCAAATTAATATTACTGTACGAGTAAAGGAAAAAAATGATTAATAAAGCACAGGAGCACAGCCAGTGTGGTTCAATGGTTGATTGTCGATCCATGAACCAGGAGGTCATGGTTCAATTCCCCGTCAGGGCACATGCCTGGGTTTCAGGCCCAATCCCTAGCAGGAGGCATGCAGGAGGCAGCCAATAAATTATTCTCTCATCACTGATGTTTCTATCTTTCTCTCTCTCCCTTTCTCTCTGTGAAATCAATAAAGACATATTAAAATAATAATAAATAAAAAGTTAGACATAGTTTTCTACAATATTTTTAATATATTTTATTGATTTTTTACAGAGAGGAAGGGAGAGGGATAGAGAGTTAGAAACATCGATGAGAGAAAAACATCAATCAGCTGCCTCCTGCACACCCCCTACTGGGGATGTGCCCGCAACCAAAGTACATGCCCTTGACCGGAATCGAACCTAGGGCCCTTGCGTCCGCAGGCCAACGCTCTATCCACTGAGCCAAACCAGTCAGGGCTACAATATTTTTCTGAGCAATCATTACAAAGACATTTTCCATTAAAAAGGCAGTTCTTGTTTTTTGCTTCAATATATTTCTAACAGTGATTTCTGGCTGTCTCCTCTAATCTCTTCTTCTCTTACAAAATTATAGACATTTTCAATTGAACACATGTTCATGCAGCTCAAGACTACACTTCCTGACCTCCCTTGTACTAGATATGGCATATAACTAAGTTATGGCCAACAAGATCTGAGCTTAGTGATATGCACAACTTCCGCTGAAAGGAAGGTGGGTGCCCTCTCCTTTCCCTTTCCTCTCTAGCTGGCTGGGATGTGAGTGAAACGGGACGAGTAGATGGAAACTGTGTGTTGCAGCCGACATAGCAACAAGAAAAGACTCTCTGATAATTGTGGGTTACTGTGTCAGCCCAGTAAAAAATAAACTTCTCTCTTGTTGGGAGGGGTCTCTTAATTTCAGTCTCTGACCACTAATCCTAACTAATTTAGAACTAGAAAGTAAATCATCATGGAGTGGACTGTGTTTTCACACAAAAAGCCATAATCAGGAAATATGTTCCTATTCATAGTCTTAACTTCAAAACAAATATAAAACAACATACTACAAATAAAAAGACCAAAAAAACCATTCAATTCCCTTACAATATGAATTCACATTTTACTATAAAAAGATATATAAATATGCTCTTCACATTGATTAAACAAGGCTTATAAAACCTCTGCATATAAACAAAAATAGATGCATCACGATTATATATGTTTATGATAAATTTGACCTAAAATTAACATACCAGCTATAATCTGACTAAAAAATTAATTAATAAGCTTGCTTGCCCTTTTGGACTCCAATGAAGGAAGTTTTCCTCGTTTCTCTGTTTGTTTTTGTAATGATGTCGATTCCCCTGTTTTCTTAAAAACCAGGTGAAGGAAGCTGAAACTATATAACTTTTCTCAGTTTCCCAAATGCAATCATTTTATTGACTAGAGCAGTGATGGCGAACCTATGACACGCGTGTCAGAGGTGACACACGAACTCATTTTTTTGGTTGATTTTTCTTTGTTAAATGGCATTTAAATATATAAAATAAATATCAAAAATATAAGTCTTTGTTTTACCATGGTTGCAAATATCAAAAAATTTCTCTATGTGACACAGCACCAGAGTTAAGTTAGGGTTTTTCAAAATGCTGACACGCTGAGCTCAAAAGATTTGCCATCACTGGACTAGAGGGATGTACTTTATAAAGGCACCCTAAAATTCTTCTTTAGTACCCTTTAGTTTGGCATTTGATGACAAACCTAATGTGTTATGGGTCATTAATGCAGGATACTAACCAGAGTTCAAAATTAAATTGCATTAAATATAAGTAGTTGGGCCCACCTGGATTCAAGTGTTTCTAAACACCTAAAGGAGGTTTTAAAAAATTCCTTTCAGAACTAACGGAGAGAACCTTAAAAGAACTCTGTGGGTGGTGTGTGCACAGAATTATTCACCACCTGTCTCAAAATTGCGGTTTAGCTACCAAACACAGAACTCTACATACTAGACTTGAAAAAAGGAAATCTTTAAGGCACAGAGGCAAAGTCCTAGATGTGGCCTTGTTGATTCCTTCTTGAGCCATGCGCTGTGGGTTCCAACCTAGACTAGATGTCTGGATGCACACTGAGTTTAGGAACTCATCACCTCCAACTTTTCCATTTATATGAGGCCACTTCACAATGTATTACTGGTTTCTGTCTTTGCTGTAAGTCTGGAGGTTCCCTCATCTTTTGTCTACCTGTGACTCATGGCATTTGTGCAGGAGAAACACTTGTCTCTGCCAAGAAAAGAAAACATCACTCTCCTAGTGGAGCTACATTAATCAGTATGGTGTTCAGTTTCCCAGTGTCACACCCTCATGCTAAACTAACCTGAGCTCCCTTCTTGGATTGCTTAAGGTTGTATATTTTCATTAACTCATTGGTCATAAGACTATTTTCTATAATAAATCTTTTCTTTTAACACATGTTTATCAAATTGGTTATATGTTCATATGCCTTCAAGTGAAAAATTTCCTAACATTTAAAGATTACTTCAAAGTTGTAGATTATTTATAGAGGAAATAAAATATTATTTCTTTGAGAGAAAAATAATCTTGTGTAGCAAAAACGCTATTCTATTTATTTTTAGGTGGCTCTAAAATCACATCCTGACAGGGGCCATCAGTGACTAGTTACAGATAAAATAAGAATTGCGAAGAATAAACTTAAAATATACTATGTAGTGGCTTGCAGATAGAATAAAAAAGCATAAGGACAAAATTAGAAGGAAGGCAAAGTCATTTGTCTTAAAACCCAATGAAACTCATTGATATTTTCCCACATAAAAAAAATGACAATTTCCACATAACTTGTCAAGCAAAAAGAACTTAGTAGTAATTCCACATAAATTTTTACATCCCTTTTCCACTTCTTTTGCTTCATGTTGAGATTAACTTTTAAGTGCAATCCAAGAACTTAATAAAAATCATAGAAGTATTAGTTACAATAGTAATAGCAGAAATAACAGCTAATACTATTAAATCCATACTATATACCAGATTGTGCTATAAATGTTATATGAAGTATCATATTTAATCCTACTAACATCTCTATTAGCTACATATTATTATTAGCCACAGCTAACAGAGAGATACAAAGATTTAGAGAAATTAAATAACTTCACCAAGATGAAATAGCTTGTAAATGGTGCAAATGGGATTTAACCCCAGGTAGATAGACAGAGAGCATACTTACAAACTTTTCAAAAATATAATAAGAGCGTGTCATAAGTCTCTAATTACTCATTTGAGTTAAATTTTCCTTTATCAACAATTACACATGTCTAGACTAAATAACAGGTCAAAGATACCACATTAGTGACTATTTCCCCCCAAAATGAGAGGATGCTTGCATTACGGAGCCACGAGAATTCCACACTGGGTTATTCTATGAAGCGCTCTGTTTTCATTGTTCTCTCTTGCCACCCACAAATCCCAAATAATTTCAGTGCTCAGAAAGAATAAAGTTGGTTATAAAGCCACATTGATCTATTATGTTAATTAGAAAATACATTTTACTTATAAAGATTTGCTGTATGTATGACTGACTTCACATTGTTTCTAGATTTTTAAAAATGTATGCAATTTAATGAGGACAAAGAAAAGGGCCAAAGAGAAAATGTACTAAAGGAACAGAAAGCAATAAAAGGAAAAGAAAGATGAGTAGGGGGAATGTAAAAAAAGAAAAAGAGAAAAAAATAGATAAGTAGAAAAAGAGTATTTAAGAATGAGAAAGATTACAAAAAGTAAATTACAAATTTACAAAAATAATTTACACAAGTTAAATTGTAAAAAGTAGACTGATAGCAAAAATGAGAAATTAAAAAGGAGAAAAATCTGTGTTTATGACCATTCTTTTCTAGCAAGCATCTGCTTGCAGGAGATCTCTTCATTACTTTTTTCCTAGACTTCTGTTATTTGGTAGCTATTCAGACACACCGCTTGTTATTTTGTAGGTCAGGAAAATAATAATGAGTTATCCTTAATGATGATATTCCCTTAGTCACAGTCTCTCTTTTAACATTTTTTTAAATTTTTGAAGTATATATACTAAAATTCAAGAGCTTAAATGGTTATATGAAATATTAAAAAGTATTTTAGTTTACTGTATTTTAACTTAAATGTATCTTAATACACTATTAATCACCTTATATTGCTCTTCTACAATGTAGTATTAGAAAGTATACTTCCTTTCAAAGTTAAACACATATTTCTTATAATAGGCAAAGTTAGAAGGCTCTTTTCTACCTGCCAATAATATATTTGTTATAATGAAACTAGAATAAAAAAGAATGATGGTTTTCTGTCTGGTCTTTTTCCAGGCTAAGATTCATTTATATAGATACTGCCATTTATCCGAAAATCTAGAATGCCTCTCTCACATCAGTGTTTCTCTCTCTGTCTCCCCCCACTCCCTTCCACTCTCTCTAAAAAAACTCAATGGAAAAAATCCTCAGGTGAGAATTAACAATAGATAAATAAATAAATAAGCAAATATACTAATTAATTAATTGATTAATAAGCCTATAATTTAGTGAGAAAAAACAAACATCTCAACAGGAAAATAGGCAAAAATTTTAATGCATATACACAGCATAATATGCAGGAAAACGTGGCTAATGTAGTTGGAAGTAGAAAAAAGGAATACAGAGAAAAAAAGCAGATAATCATGAAACTGAGTGCTGGGGAAAATATCTGGATTTCTTCCTGAAAGCACTGAGAAATTATTAAATATTTTGAATAGAGGAATTATTTGATAAAGTCTGGTAGCGAGGAAGGTAGCAAGATGTAAAATATACTTTGGAGGATACTGGCAGGGAGAGAAAAGAGTCAAACACTAAAGTTTCAAATCATGGAAGAATAGGACAAAAATGGTATCATAAATAGAATTATGAAAACTAGAAGGGGAAAATGAGTTTCTAGTTCTTTTCTCAGAAGGTTTTTTGTTTGTTTAGATTTGACTTGGGATAGAGTGATTTAAGTTATTTTTAGAACATTGAATTTGAAGTGGCAGAATGATATCCAACTGCAAATGTTCAATGAACCTACTGGAGAAGTAAGGCTAAAGTTTGAGAGAGAATGGGGAATCAATCAATCATTCTGATAAAATGAATTATGAGGGCAAAAGAGAACAATTAGCATAATAGCAGTTCAGTATGTTGAGGTATAAGAAAAGGACTGATAAAGGAAAAAGGAGAGATCACATTACATTAAAATGTATAATCTCCATGAATATGATTTAAAGATGAGTTACTTCATTATGTTTTTAATTTTAATCTTAGCTGTTCCTATCCTTATCTGCTGTAGGAATATCACATGATCTCACTCATTTGTGGAATAAAATGAACAACAAAAAGTGATGAACAAAAATAGATCCAGAGACATAGAAGCATAGAACAGACCATCAAACCTCAGAGGGAAGGTGTGTGTGTGTGTGTGAGTGATATGCATATAAGCATAACCAATGGACACAGACAAATAGGGGGGTGAGGGCATGTGCTGGGGGGTGGGAGTGGCCGTAGAGAAGTCAATAGGGGAAAAAGGAGACATATGTAATACTTTAAAAAATGAAGAATTTAAATTTAACATTTTTTTCTGGTTATAAAACCTACAGTTTTTACTATATAGGTTCAAGTAGCTGACAGTAAAAACAGCACCTGGCCCCTCGGCCCACACGTATACACATCAGGTAATCAGATAAAGATTTCACAGTGAGGAGAGGAAGCTGTCAAACAGCCCCTTGATACTACCTGGTGAACAGTGTACCCGTTCCTGTCCTGACCAACTGCCAGCAACAGTTTTCAAATTAATTAAAACATATGGTCATTAAATTCACAACAAGAATGCATTACAAACAGGCCTCTTCTGCACCACAGATGTATTCATAAGAAGTTGCCAGTAAATACAACTTTTAAATTTAAGAGATGGTTTATCTTAATTTCTGATCTTAATTTGGCAGTGACTTTTAACAATTCAGTTTTCAGTTTATCTGCTCTCTAGTCCCCCCAATTACGGGTTTAATGTTCTATAAATAATATTTAGTGTATTAAGAAAGCTTACTATTTCAAAAGGCCCTGCAAAGGGTTCTGTAAAACAAATTAAAATTACTATCTCTTGGTTTCCACTTTGAAAATTTAAACTGTGGGAAAAGGGATGGTACAAGTTTGTGTATAGAGGCTTTTCTGTAGAATAAAACCCCTGTGTTTCTATTTAATTACAGTCTCCATGATGAAAAATATTAAAGCAGAACCATACAAATGGTTTACTATTGTTAATTTTTTTCAGAGAAATCCATCCAACTGTACAACCTTAGAGAGGATTTACCTGTTTCAAGGGGGAAAAAAGAGGTTGTCTTAGTAGGTGGAAGAAACAGAATCAGTGATATATCCTAACCAGTGGAGAATCTGTATTAGGTCACACTCTTGGCATTGCTCAGTGAGCAGTAAAAAACGACTAGCCATGCTAGCTACAAATTCAACTCAAGCTCATGAACTGAATTTGAACTGAGTACCTACTGAGCCAGGGCTGCTGATAAATAAGATAAATAAGTGGACAACTCAGCCAAAAGGGATGCAATGCAAAATCAAAATACATACTGGTTTTCTATTTTGTTCCAATTTTAGACTATAAATCTTTTTGGTTGAGAAACAAGTATTAGTATGTACAGTCTCCAATCTTGTATGTTCACACCCCCATGTTTAATTGTTTGTTTCTGCCCTCTATTAGAATTATTATGTAACCCTCATAGATGGGTTTTGAATGGAAGATACTGATATCTCATTACAGATAATAATAATAATAGTATTGATATCCTAGTATAGTCCTAGGCCTAGTATATATCTGCCCAATGTCAAGGTATTTATGAGGGAAAACATTTTAACTGGTAGTTACTTCCTAAAACATCCCACATGTAGGTTTCTGGATCAAAGGCAAGGACATCAATGAGATCATATGCTAACACCAAATGCTGATTTTATAGTGCTCAACCTCTGGCTCCACCATTATCCAAGTACCCTAGTTTTTAAGGCCTAAAAGATTAAAGGTAACCTTCAATATAATGGTGTTCATAATGAAGGTCTTTAGACCGCTTAACAGTGAAGGAAAAAGTATAGACCAAATACAAAATACTCTGTTTTTCTATCTAGAGCACCAAGTAAGCCAAGGGAAAGTTAAGTAAAAGCACAGATATTATAGGTCAAATATGCAATCTAGTGCTCGGATTCTAGTAGGTATATGAATGGTCTGGTACCTAATAAGTACCAACTGATTGCAAGTCAATTATAGCATTTATTGCCGAGGTCTATGAGAAACAGAGAGAAAAGGATTAGTGGATGAGGTACACTACAGGTGAGATCAAGAGTCCTTACGGGTTAGAAATTTGAAGCTGGAAGTGACTATGAGCACATAATTCTGAGGATATGTAGCAATACTAGAGGCCGCGGGTTGAATAGAATGTTTGAGCTGACATCGGGTTAAATGTAAAATGAATGTGCTTGACTGGATGATCCAAAAAATCACTTTTAACTCTAAAAATCTGTTACTTTAAAATTTATACCTGACAATTTTGTGGAGGCTGTACCATATTAATAGGCACCTTCAGAGCCTAGAGAAAAGATCCAGTAAAAACAGGAATAACTCTACTAAGTTAAAGTGTTAAATTTCAGCTTAAAAAAAACAGTAGAGAGAAAAAAATAAGATAACTTATCCCTATAGAAGACAGAGGAAAAAGTTTCTGCTAGGAGAATCTATCATTTAAGGTACTTGTCTAAAATTGAGCATAATACAATGATTTTTTAAAGTATATAAGTATGGGAGGTAAAGTACATTTTATATTTTGTAGGAAAAGCTAAGAAGAGTAGTCTTTATATAAAAAAATCTTTATTGTTGAAAATATTACATATGTCCCCTTTCTCCCCCATTGACCTCTCCCAGCCTGCCCCCACCCGAGTCTTGTTCTCATAATAGAATCTCTGTGCCGTCTCCTCAATATTTCACACTTGACCGCTTCCTTTTGAACAAGGATATAGACAGGAAAATGCAACAAAAAACATGAGGTCATATAATTGCTTCAAAAACAAATACCTTGAATAATTTAAACTTTATTCTAGCTATAACTTCTAACAAAAAATTTTAAATTCCGAAATTTAAAGTTTACTAGATTAAAAATATAGAAACATCCTTATGGGTACTAGTCAAGTTCTATCTCAGCTAAGGCCTTTTGCTTCCACCCAGTTTTTCAAAGGCCTTCTTTATTTGTATTGTTAATATACTTTATTTATTTTATTGTTGACACTATTATATATGTCCCCATTCCCCCACCTCCTTTGCCCATCTCCACCCAGCCCCCACCTCCTCTTCCATCTGGTCATCACTACACTATTGTCTGTGTCCATGGCTTATGCCTAAAAATGTTCTTTGGCTAATCCCTTCACTTTCTTTCAGCCGCCCCCCCCCCCACCCCCGACAGCTGTCAGTCTGTTTCATGTATCCATGCTGCTGTTTCTATGTTGTTTTACAGTTTATTTTGTTCCTTATTTTCTACATAAAAGTGCGATCAAAGTCTCAAAGTAAATAGCTTTTCCCTTGGAATATAAGCTGAGTTTGTTTAAGCATTAGGTTAAAGCTCTTGTTGCTTTGTCTAAGAAAAGCTATCTTCACGTGAAAAAACTATTCCTCTTTGTTTGGGGTTGAGGTCTATGAGCTGTTATTATATTTTCCTTTACAAACTTATAAAAATACTAAAAATAAAATCAATACAATAGTTTAAAAATTATTTTCTTTATTTTGATGAAATTACATTTTAGAAAATTTATAGCACAGAAGATGAGAATTTTTCCATTTTAATCATTTTAAAAAGTTAATTAGTGCAATATTATCCCCGTAAACTCACAAAAGCAATCATGTTTCTGAAAACAGTTTCTATTAAGCCTAATGAATATACACTCAATTTTATGTCTTCTATTATACAGTTTAATTCCGTTCCTAACATGTATTTCTCATATATATAAGATATATAAATGACAATCAAATGTGAAGGAAAAATTTATGATTATTGAAATTTGATAGTAAACACATATGACCAGATAGATTACTCTTTTGACGTAGATATTATAAAATATAAATAACAAAGAAACTATTACAGCTAACTGCATTAGAAACATAAATGGGTGCTACCCACATGTGTTTTCCCTTCATTTTAAAAAGTAGACATTTTGATGCATTTGTCATCTAAAATGTGGCTTCCCATCATTACCCAACTAGTTTCAGAATATATTAGGTTACTGGTTATAGGTATAAAAACTATTACTTGGCTTTTAAATAGAACATGGCATTTTTGTTCACATTACTTAGCAAATAGCCATCCATATAATTGAGAAATTTCTAGCTTTTCCAGCTCAAGGTACATGCCCTTGACTTGAACCAAACCTGCAACCCTTCAGTCTGAGGGCCAACGCTCTAACCACTGAGCCCCTGGCTAGGGCTTGAATTTTTAATATAACTATATTATAGCACTCTCTATACTCAAAAACTGGTTTGAATCAGATAAATTATAGTTAGTATAACACTGATATGTGTTATTTAATAAACTTTAAGGGTGTTTCTACACACATCATGAATCTGCAGAAAAGACACTAAACCAGCTAACTATTGAGCTATTCATTAATAGCTACGTGCTTTTAAATCAGTTATATATTCAAATATTTGGTCTAAGATTTTAAAGTTTCATGCAGATGTTTACAAAGAGTTTTGTTGTCTTTGATACAATTAATAGCTGAATTTCTAATAGTTCATGCAACATATCTTGTTTTGTAAGAGTTCGAGAATATACGCAATTTTCTAAATTTTCACATTAAGGTGAATATTTATACATAGTTAAAATGTGCTAAACAGCTTTAGGCTAGTCATAAGGCACTCATGAAATATTTTCTATGTCTTGTTAGTACAAAGAACAAACTTTTTGGTTATATAGCTTTGCTCTCCTGGACTTGACAACCCTTTAAAATTCTGTTTAAACCTTAGAAAATATTGCAAAGTACAGAAGATTCTTGCTTTAAGGAGTTGTTTTCCAAATAGTTGAGTATGTGCCAGAGGACAGCACAGGAAACAAAGGCCAAACAAGGAACCTATATGACAGGAAGGAAAACCAAAACCAGCACACTAGTATATAAATGTTACAAGCATACACTGTAAAACAGGAAAGCTAAAATGTTTATCAGCGCCAGAACCGGTTTGGCTCAGTGGATAGAGCGTCAGCCTGTGGACTGAAAGGTCCCAGGTTCGATTCCGGTCAAGGGCATGTACCTGGGTTGCAGGCACATCCCCAGTGGGAGGTGTGCAGGAGGCAGCTGATCGATGTTTCGCTCTCATCGATGTTTCTAACTCTCTATCTCTCTCCCTTCCTCTCTGTAAAAAATCAATAAAATATATATAAAAAATAAAAAATAAAAATAAAATGTTTATCAGCAAGAGGACCCGCTGGTATGAATATTCAGTGAGGTGGTAGGAAAACAGGTAAGAGTAAACTGAGGAAGATACCTAATACTGCTGTGCAGAAATTCTACACATAAAAATAATGTTAAGTAATGCATAATCTAACTCATTAGGATGAGGCAGTTATAATTTTTTTTAAATAATGGCCATAAATACTTTCACATAGCTTTTCCACATATATTATCTTACTTTATCTTTAAAACAAACCTGTGATTTAAGTATTAAGATTAGGAAACATAACAAAAGAGAAATGTGTAATACTTATACCTCATATAAACTATTAAGTAAGAAAAGTAGGTCTTCCTAGAAATAGTTCTAGAATCCACAAAAACATAAACTAAATATAAGAATCAGGCATCTGTGTCTCAACAGCACCTACACAAAAAGTAATTGAGTTTACATTTGCTTCAAGGTAATAATGTATAATTATCTCTCCCCTCCAACCCACCCCCCATCTTCTATCTTCCCTTAGTCATGATATTCTTTTTCGCTGACATTATCCTCTGTCCTTTTTCCCTCCTCTCTTTACAATACCTATCTTTAATTCAATTCCAGTCACCTCCTCAAAGACTTCCCCAGTGGATCCAATGTACTCTCATTTTTTCCTTCTCCCCATACTGCATATAAGAAATTCATAAATCTAGATTTTACTCTAAAATTTCATTTGTAAATCATTATTTGAAACTTGGAATTGAGTTTCATGTAAGAAAACTTGTTATAAAATTTCCAGGTGCCTCACAAAAGCCTTTTAAATTCATAATAATAGAAACATTACATGAGATAAAAATAAAAAAATTATTTCATAATATCATAATAGCTTATAACAAGTGCTAATGTTTGTTCAATTAGCAGAACATGTGGGGGGGGGCTGGGAGGAGTGGGATTGAGTAAAAGAGAAAAAACTCATGGACACAAACAACAGTGTGGTGACTGCGGGGGTGGGAGGGTGGGGGGAGCTGGAGGAGGGTATAAGGGCAATAAATGGTGATGGATGAAGACCTAACTTGGGGTGGTGAACACACAATACAGTGTACAGTTGATATGTTGTAGAATTGTGCACCTGAAACCTCTATAATTTTGTTAACCAATGTCACCCCAATAAAGTCAATAGAAAGGGAAAAAAAGAAGAGAGTGGGAGTAGGTATGGCTATAAAAGAGCAACAGAAGAAATCCATATGTTCTGTACCTTGACTATGGGGATGGATAAGTGAACTTACACAAGAAAAAAATCACACAAAAGTAGATATATACACACACACACAAATGAGTATAAGTAAAACTGGGGAAATCCGATTTAAAATAGCGGATTGGTCTTGTAACCAAGAGGCTAGAGGACAGCACCTGGAACACAGAGCGGTATTCCCAATGAGCAGGGCTGGGTCATGATCCAGCTACTGGTTGCATGTACTCTGCTGGATAATCAGATCTAGCTATTGTACCACGGTGTTTCAAGGTGTCACCATGGTAGAAGGTCATTGGGATTGCTCTGTATTTCTTACAAATGCAGTTGAGTCTATAATTATCTCAAAATAAAATGTTCAATTAAAAATTTTAATTTAGCACAATCCACCCTATGTTCACAATAATCCACATCCATCCCAACACTAAATATACTCACTCCCTTCTCCACAACCCCCAAAGGCTCTTCTAAATTATAGCATTAGTTCAAAGTCCAGGATCTAATTATCCAAATCAGGTCAAAATGCAAATGATGTTCTTGGGTACTGCACCTCAAGTACAATTCATCTCAATGTGAAGGCCTGTGAACTAAAGAGACAAGTTATCTGCCTTCCACACATATAAAATACCCTGTTTTCACAGATAGTCACAATAGATACTACTCTCATTCAAAAAGGTGAGGTGGAGGTATTGGCGGATAGGAGGTATGTAAATGTCACTGGTCCATAATTCTTTTTTTAAATACTTTTCAATTATAGTTGACACAATATTTTATTAGTTTCAGGTGATTAGACATTTATATAGCTTACGAAGTGCTCACCTGGATAAGTCTAGTAATGGTCTGTAATTCTAATATCCAGCAGGACACATGTAACGAATACCTTGATGAGAGCTCAGTCCTACTCAGTGGAAGTATTTCTCCGTGTTCCAGGTTTTGCCCTCTAGCCTCTTGGTTCTACATCTGACAAATGCTTCCTGTCCATAAAAAAGCTCATGTTTATGACTGAGGACTTTTCTTCTAACCACAGAAGTTCAGGGATCCAAAGGTCTCTTTGTTTTGTGTTGTTTCAGTCCCTTTAAGTTAAGGCTGATGTAATTCTTTTTCTTTTTTTTACATTCAATATTATCTTGTATTCGTTTCAGGTATACAGCATAGTGGTTGGACAACCAAATAATTTACAAAGTGATCCCCCAATATTTCAAGTAGTCACCTGGCACCATACATAGATATTATAATATTATTGACTACACTCCCTGTACTGTATTTTATAGCCCCATGACCATTTTGTAACAGGCTGATATAATTCTTTTTGTAACTTTAAAGTTTCTCATGTATCAATTTATAAATCACTCATTCAGGCAAAAGCCATGCCCACAGATCTCTTTAAAATAAGTCCCTCTCTGCCTTGGACTCTCTGTGAGGCTGCTGTGGGGCCAATCCCTGAAGATTCTTAGAAGCCTTTATGCTTAACAGAGAGGAACTAGGGGGCATGCCTTGAGTCATTTGGAAGGTTTTTTGCATGTCTGAAAGTCTATGAGCCCACCTCACCTCTTTCTAAGGTCTTAACAAAGGTTGTATAGTTAGGCATTCGTTTCATTTTTACTTTGAGACACATTTTCCTAACTCTACTCTGGACTTCATCTTTGTTCTGAGGCCCTTTAATTTGAGAACTCCTTGCAGGCTGGAAAAACTGTCCTGGGCCCTTTACATGTCCTCCAGTTACTGCTTGGAAACAATACTCACTTTTTCGCTCATCTCTCTCCATCCACATCTCCTGAGATGTGGCTAAAAGAAATAGCTAATAACACTTACACTTGTGGCCTGAAATCTCCTTTGCCAGATCCATCAGTTCATTAAGTATATTTTCTATTTCCCATGTTACCCTGAGTGACAGCTTTGCTAAACTTTCTGCCACTAGATAATAAAGATCACCTTATTTTCAGCCTCAAATAATATTGTCATCACCTTTTAAGCCCTCACCAACAGTACCCATGAATGCCTTCCAGGTTTCATGAATTGTCTTGGCCCAGGAACCAGAGAGGAGGGAGCCCAATTCCTCACGGGGCCTCGAGATTCCACCTTTGGCTGTGGGTTATGTGTTGCTGGGGCACTTTTGGCCCCAAATCTGGTTTACTGCACACTTGCATTTGCGTTCCACATCCTGTACGACAGCAACTTTGCAAAGTGCCCTATCACACTCCGGGACCTCTTGGGGGATGTCCGAGAGCCGGTTTTGGCCTGATCCCCACAGGCCAGGCCGAGAGACCCCACCTGCCAGAGGGACCCGCCTCACTCTGCAGACGCCCTTTGAGCCCTGGCCGCCCCAGGTGCAGCAGCCAGGGAGGGACTGTGGGAGGTTGGCTCCAGGGCGTGTCTGGCCCATCTCACTCAATCCCACCCCTACAGCCACCTTCTAATTAATTTCCTTTCAATGTGTATGAATCTGTGTACCGGTTAATAGTTGTTACATAAAAAAACACCCAAACTTAGTAGCAGAAAAAATAACAACCTTTTTATTATGGTCATGGGTTCTGTAGTCCAGAACTTTGGCCACTGAATAGAGGAAATGGCTCTTTCTTCAGACTCCGTGCTATCTGACCTCAGTTGTGAAGACTCAAACAGCTCCAGGCTTCTTTACTATGTGGCTTGCCTGGGCTCAGATGGCTAGAAAGATGAGTGACTGTTGACTCTGGGACTGAAACTCTCACAGGATGGTGACTAGGTGTTAAGAGGAAGAAGCATCCTGAGAAGGAACAGCCAGACAGCAAGCATTCCAAAAAACCAAGGCAGAAACTGCAGGGCTTCTCCTGACCAAGCCTCAGAAGTCATGTAGTGTCAGTTTTATTGATTATAAGCAAGTCATTAAGGTTTGCTCAGGGTCCAGGGAAAGGAAACTGGACTCCGTCTCTTGATGGGAGAGTGGCAAGGCCACACTGCAGAAAAGCAGGTGGATATACTGTTGTCGCCATCTTTGGAAAATTAAAAAGCCACAGTGGATAAGAAAAGATTGATCAGGCTCAAGAGGAAAATAGCTGAGGCTTCAACTAATGACAACTCTACTGAAGTGATAATAATTCAAACAATAAAAATAATACTAAAATTATTTCTCAAAAAATGTAAAAACTAGAAAAATAAGACTATTTGTTATTGGGTTTGCTTTTTATGATAATAAAAACTGAGCCCTGTCCAGCACGTGTGGCTCAGTGGTTGACCAAGAGGTCACCGGTTTGATTCCCAGTCAGGGCACATGACCAGGTTGCAGGCTCAGTCCCCAGTGGGAGATGTGCAGGAGGCAGTTGATCGATGTTTCTCTCTCATCAATGTTTCTATCTCTCTATCCCTCTCCCTCCCTCTCCCTGTAAAAGAAATCAACAAAACATATTTAAAAAACAAAAAACTGAGCCCTTACTGTTTTTTTATTAGTTAAATTGTATAGAGTCTATGGTTCTACTCCATTATACTATCATTTGGGGGGGGGGGATATCATAAGGGTCTGAATGTCCTTCTGAAGAGCTTATTGTTACCAAACAATTTACACAAATAAAATTTGAACCTGATAATGAAAATGTATGTATATCATCATTCAAAATAATTTACCACATTGCACAGGAAGGAAAAATGGTATATTAAACTCTATACTACTAACACTGCAGGAAGTATAACAGAAGAGCACACTACTTCAAAAAATAGAACTTATTAATATTTTCTAAATTCAGAGAAGACTGCATACCTACCATAACCATAATTTATCAGTAAGATGCCCCTGACTTAAAACACAGAATTACTTTATGTAGTATTAGAGAGAAAAATGCTTCCAAGTAATTAGACTATGGCATGAAACTTTCTATTAATTGATTACAAGATGTATACCAACATCTGAAATGTTTAAAAATACATGTATCTTTAAGAAATTCTTTCTACGATTTATGAAATATTGTACCCATTGACTTAACAGGAAGGATACTATTGTGTTAAATCTTCAGCATTTCTTCAACTGGTCAAAGTATAAATGCTGTGATGTCTCCACTTGTTTTTGTACAGTGTGTTTTACAGCAAAAAAAAAAATCCCATATCTTTCTTAGAAAATCACTTGACTCCTAACTTAAGGAAAATTATTAAATCTGATTACTGTTTAACAGAATTTAAACTTGGAAAAGGAGGCTGAAAGTTGATTCAGAGAGAATCTGGAAACTAATATGAGCAGGTAAGTCCCTGAGCAAGGACACCAATCATTTTTATTCTGGAAATGAGCGCCTCTCAGACAAGACAGAGGAAATCAGTAGATGATCCAGCTATATGCCCCACTTTGCCATAGGAAAATATAGGAGCTGGCTAAGAGCAATTGAAGAGAGTTAGTAAAAGGCAGAAACTTCCCTCATTAACACCTGCCTTAATTAAGCCTCGTTGGCACTGAAGAAACAAAGCTCAAACATTCATCAAGAACACAACAGCCTAGTTTCTCTCAAAGGTAGAATTAGCCGAAAAGTCCCAGCAAGAGAACAAGCTGATGGAAAACTAAGCGGTAAAAGGCAGCTGAGGAGCAGGAGGAGAACCTCTGAGAGTCAGCTCGGAGAGCGCCTCCTTATTCGTATTGCCTCCCAGAGAGACTGTTCAGAAAGTGAGAGGTGCCCAAGGACACCAACAAGATCCAAAGGACTAGCAGGGGTGCCAGCTCAATCCCATTTGAACTGAACTTGAAGAAGCTTGAGCTCTATCCAATTAAGATAGGAGTTAGGAGAGAATGATTCCACTCCAATCTCCCTGCAACCCCTCAAACAAATACGTAAGAAATAAATAAACAATCGTGACTGTGGATGTGGAGATAAAACCAGGCAAGTTCTATCGTTTTGTTACCACCTGTATGTCTCTGTAGTGAATGAAATTAAATTTCTAGACATAAAGAAAAAAGTAGGCCCCATGGAAGGAAATATTGACAAAGGAAAATGGAAAGAAAAGATCAAAGGCTACATTCCTTGTCTGGAAAAGACAAGAAGGATATATAGGTAGGTGGCTGTGATGGAAGTGGTCTACAGATTTAATGTACAGCAAGCTCCCAATGTTCTTTCACAAAGACATTCTAGGTTAAAGTGAAAAGGAAGGGCATTAGTCTGGTGTATGTGGCTATGTGTTGATAAGATTTGCATATGGAAAATATCCCCATAATCTGTAATACACATTAAATTAAACTGTACTTTTGTAAACAATACAGAAGTCATTTTGTGATAGCTACAGATTTTCCATTTCCTTTATATGTTTGAGCTTTTGTCCGTAATAAAAGTTATAATATGACTTCAGTTCTGAAACATTTTCCCTTTTCATATCCATCTTGGGGCTGATAAAGGAAAGATAATGATGAAGAAGAGGGACAAGGTGACAAGTACGATAAGGTAATTATTAAATGAAAGCAAGAAGGAATATTGAGTGCATCACATAAGAGTAGTCAATATTTCCATGGGCACTTTGTTTAGAAACAGCATGCCTCCTGCATGTACATTCTTTCATCAAATATTAATTGAGTACAAATTAAGTACAAACCACTAGACTACCAACCTGAACATATCTTTTTTCAGTCTTTATATATGTTTACTTCCTTGAGGTTTGAGAATTTTCACATTGCTCTTTATTTTACAGGCAATTCAATACATGCTTGCTAACACAAAATTGCAATGAAGAAAGAGGGCTAATATATTCAGATTTCCCTATCTATTAATCTAAGTTTCAAAAACTTCTGGAAGAAGCCATGGATCATTTAAGTCCATTTAGTTTTCCTCCTAAATTTGAATCTACTCCCCCACCCCATATAATACATGACTGATTTCTAAAATGAAATTGTGGCTATAAAAATCATTCAGGCATGGACATAGTTTGAGTCTCAAGTCTTGCTTCAAAAATCATAAACAGCTTTTGAATATCTTAAGAACTCAAGATAGTATATTAACACCAAATACATTAGTTGCCCTGGGATATAGAATTCAAGTTGGAAGCATCCTGAAATAGTGAACAGATTCAGTAAATTTAGTGGGTTACCGAACACAACAGTCATGCTATTTCAGTCAGTCTAGCTGGTGTGGTAAGTATTTACCTCTTGTGTTGTATTTTTCCTGTCTTACTGCTAGCCCCTTCCTTCCTATCACTCCTAAATGTGAGCATTTTCCTCAGATTTGCATCCCAGGCCTCAATTCTTATTTTATCCTTATTTACACATTAATTTAACCAACTCATAGAGCTGATCCTACTTTCTCTATGTTCTTCCAAATTTCAGATTTCCACTATGGTATCACAAGTCTCAGTTCATAGGTCAAGTTAACTACAAATTATTTTAAATTATCCTCTCTTTCTCAATCGATATACCTAGATAATCTCCTCCTTTTTATTCTTCACTTTAATTCCTTATTTTCCATTTCATTTGCCACCACCCTAATTCAAGGGCTTTTTAGCTCATACCAAGACTGTCGAGAAAGCCTCTTCACAGTCTCTGCCTTTGGTCCTTTCCCTTCTTCAGTTCCTTTTACACAGATTAATGACCCTCATATATAATTTACTATTTTTAATATGCTCAAAAATGACTCTCTCGAAGACAGAACAAAAGTTTCATCCAACATAGTTTAACAAATACTGAATGACAATGTGGAAAACATGAGTTTTTCTGTTTAAACCTCACTTGATTTTTAAACAATAGCATATTATTTACTTCTCTGGGCACCATGTTCCTTATCTCTCTATATAAAAGCCTAGTATGCAAATTGTCCCCTCAGGAGTTCGACCGGGAGACCAGGAGTTCGATCGCTCACTATGATGTGCACTGACCACCAGAGGGTGGCATGGAATGAAGGAAGGCTCTGGCCAGCAGCAGGAAGGCCCCGATCGGCCCTGATCGCAGCCAGGGCTAGGGGCCCTACCCGTGCACAAATTTCATGCACCGGGCCTCTACCAGTAGTCTAGTATAATAAGTAGTTGGACCAAATAAGGAGTTTTAAAACATTTTCTTTAATGTATTTGGACTGTTTTAGATTCTGAGGCTGTAAATATGCAAAACAAATATTTCTTAGAAAACAGTTGCTTATTCAAGAGTTTTACCAAGCACCCCTGAAAAGGAGTTCTTGAACCCTGAGGGAGCAGAGGGCAGACAGATGCAGAAATAGCTGTTGAAATGGTGTTGCAACATGACCAAGACTTGAACAAAGGCATTTGCAGTGGGATTAGAGAGAAGACATGTATAGGAAATGTTTAGGCAATGTAATTAACTTGCTTTGATGACCACTTGGAGATAACGGAGAAGAGTAATAAAGAGAATAAAAAGAAGATTCATTTATGGCATGAGTAACTAGCTAAATGAAGATTCCATTTAATTAAAAGGAGAAAATAAAAGAAATTGGGGAAGGGTAAAAATGGAGCTGCTTTATTTAAAATAGAAGGAGGTAAGTGCTTTTCTGGTAGTGTTCTCTCCCTTCTCACTGCTAGCACCACCCATGGCCCTTCCACTGTACCCCAAGAGTCCAGAGAACTCAGCATGAACTGCTAGAAAGGATAACTTCATTGTTTCCTTACACTTTTAAATTCTACCATCTGCTACCTAAGCATTGATCCTGTGTTTGATTTATCTAATCTGGTCAAAGAGGTCAGCTTACTATTCCTTAAATACATCTTACACTGTTCCAACATCAGCCAGTTTCTCTATCTCCCCTCACATATCTCTTCTTATCCAAATCCTGGTCATCATTCAAAGGGCAGTAAATAGTCACAGTGTCTAAGCTTATACAGTATAGCAATTATCTATATTATACTCACAGCAATTAACACAAGATATACAGTTCATGTACCTCTCTAAGCAGATTATAAAGATCTAGAGGGAGAAATCTTGAAAATCTCCCATAGCCTCAATCAAATCAACTTGTACATAAATGGGTTCTCAAAAAAAAGAATAAAGAAATGATATAAAAATGATCCTAATTATGTCTACCAAAATCTCTTCCCTCATGATATCTTGCATAGAATTATATTTGTTAGTAGTTGGAACATTTTCTTCTTTAAAAATCCAGATATTTTAACAATATACCATAAGACATTTTATTTTTTTCTAATGTGTATAAATTACAGCTTTTATTCACTTGTTTAGAGACACAAGGTTTAACCTTATGTATCCAAAAGAGACTGACAAAAATTTTTAAAAATTTACTTTTATTATTGACAGTATTACAGATGCCTCCTTTTTCTCCCCTCTAATCCCCCCCCCCACTCCCACCTGCTCCCCAGGTCTTCACCTCACTATTGTCTGAGTCCATGGGTTATGCATATATGCATATAATTCTTTGGTTAATCTCTTCCCACACCCCCTTCTCTCTGAAATAAGTATAACATACATTTTTTAAACATATATTTTTATCAATTTCAGAAAGGGAGAGGGAGAGAGATATAGAAACATCAATGATGAGAGAGAATCATTGATTGGCTGCCTCCTGCACGCCCCACACTGGGGATTGAGCCCACAACCTGGGCATGTGCCCTGACCAGGAATTGAACTGTGACCTCCTGGTTCATAGGTCAATGCTCAATCACTGAGCCATGCTGACCGAGCACATACATTTTAAAGTTAAGTTTTAGTTTGATAATAAAAAGCTGAAATCCAACTTTAACATATCTGTACTTTCTTTTTCAAGAGATTCTGAGACTTTCCTTGTAGAGAGTTCAAAGACTCAGAAGTTAGCAGCTGAGCTTTGGGAACTGATACTATCTATCATCTGCTATGGCTGGCTACAAATAATTCCTTGTATTACAGTTGTAGTTGTTTGTAGATTTAAACCCAAAAGCCAGGGGAAGATATCAGGCCAACTAACATGAAAAAAACACAAACTTAATACTCAAAATAAATGCAATCAAACGTAGAGACATTTCACAAAGTCTGAAAACATATAACAGATTCTTATTAGTACAAAAGAATGTCACATATCCATTATTTGTGGGATAAATAACTATTATTTAAACTCCTAATATATAATCTGTCAAGACACAGTACTTAGAATTGTGAGGCACTTATTTATTTTAAAAATAGGTATGGCCCCTGACCTCAGTACCAATGCTCACCGAAACCAAAAAACACAACAATAATTAAAAATGTGGATTGGTGTTAAGTGAAACATAAGTTTTGCCAATATTTTTAGTTTCTTTACTTCAAATAAAAGGAAAAAGAAATAAAAACAATACAGAGACTTTCACTTTTTGAATCTGTCGAAAACACAATCATTTTCTTTCTTTACTTTGATCCTTGAGTTGTAAGAGTTCTTTATATATTCTGGATACAAGTCCTTTACCAGCTACATGGTTTGCAAATATTTTCTCCCAATCCATGAGTGCTCTTGCTTTTATTCATTTATTTTTCTTTTCCATCACCATTTATCCCCCCTGTACCCTCTTCCAGCTCCATCCACCCCTCTCCCCGAGCACTAAAATGCAATCATTTTAAATGAGGTTGTATAATATATAAAAAGTAAACAAAGTGGCTATAGAAATATGACTTCAAATCTAAGGTATTTAGATATGTTTTCCTTTTAAAAATCTCCAGAATAACTTATTTTATATGACTTTTACATTTATGAATTTCATACCTCTAACCGAAATTACAAATGCATGCTATTTTTGAAAGTATATTTCTTGTTGTGTGTTTTTTTTAATGCTCTGATGTTATGGGCAATATAATCATAGGTAGTGCAACATTAACATAAAAAATAGTAAGAAGTCTTTCCATATCCATCTTTTCACATTCACCAGAAATTCTATTTTAATAAAAATGAATACATCAGTGGGGGTAAAGAGGCTTAAGATGACATTCTTTTAAAATAAATATTTTGAAACAATATATTTTTCACATTGAAACAAACTATTAAAGTCATCCCTACTCTGTTTCTTTGTCTCTTTTCATTTATTTTTTTATGATTTTACAGTGTCTACATAATGCTTATATTATGCTAAAAAGATTTTAAGTAAAGTAGAAATCTCACACAATGCTTTACACTGTCCTTGATTCTCTCCCTTTATTCCTGTTGGCCACAGAATGACTGAAATAACATATTGCCCTACAGGAAATCTCAGGATCAATAGAAATAGGAAAAATAGCAGAGAGTCATTAGCAATACTTAGTTGCCACCCAGAAGCAATCCTAGCAAACCAATGGCATGCTGGGAGTAGAGACACGTGTAAACCACAGAATACTAGTAAGTATTGAATATATGTCAAACCAACAAATAAATATACAACTTACCATATGCTAGAAAGAATATAGGGAAGTTTGTAAGGTTTACATATGGCAAAGGAAACTTAGCTGGAAATGAAAACGAGAGTACTAATAATATGACAGATAAGAATAAGACAAAAAAATTAATCTCATGTACCTGTTGAGGTGAACAACAGCTTATATATTGACTGATAAACATTAATATATGCCTACAATAGTTTTTATCATCTTAATGAATTTTAAGTGTAACTTTACTTGTTCTTAGCCTATTAAGATCTCTAGATTACATGGATTGTTTAGGAGAATTATGGTGCAATTTTACCCCATTCATCTATTTAAGCATTTACTGATGCCATTATATGCCAAAATCTAAATACACATCAAAAGGTATGTGTACTTACTCTCCATATCTATAAATTTTCACTGTTCTTACAATATAATACTATATCTCTTTACATGTGTTTCTATTTGATATTTCAACGGTCTTGAGAAAGCTCTCTTTTGCTAGATGGTAAGCCCAGGAGGAAAGGGACTATGTCTAGTTTGCTCACTGCTACATTCCCTAGTGCCATGCCTCCCTAGATATAAAGCCTCTGCCACCTGCTTTGATTCACTTGTTTTGTCTTTACGAGTTGCTGTCTTATCTTAATTTGTTTTGAAATACAAAGCGAGTAAAGGTAGCATTAAATGACCTTTCCACAACTAATACAGTATTCAGTTATATTAAGATAAGAAATGACAAATATTTATTAGATTATATTTTATTTAATCATTCATGTATGCAAATGTGTTTCCCAATGTGACTGGAACATCTCACATCAGGTACCATGTTGGGCACCAGGAATGAAAAAGACAAATAAAACAAAGCCTATTCCCTGAGGAAGCTCACAAATTATTAGAGAAAATATCTCATGACAAACATCTAATGCACAGGGACATTAAGGAGGGACACAAAGGATATACGGGATTACAGCAAAGAACGCACCTAACTCTTTGCAGTCATTTCTAGAGATTTATTTTCCTAAATAATATATGATTATCTATAAAAAAATCTTCTTGAGGGGTGCATAAAAGCATTCTTCTCCTATTATTTTCTGTGTATATTATCATGTTTATATATCATTTGTAAAAACTATCCCATTACTATAAACCTATAACCTAATCCTTTCTAAATGTTATAAACACTCTCTTTGGCAAGAATACAAAAATTAGCCACATGTTATCAACAATTATGATTCAAGCCTATCACTTTTTTAAAAGTATTTCAAAGATTTGAAACATTTCCAATATCCCTGTCTACTGCATTCTATTCATATTTATTGACCATCTATTATTTGACAAACCCCAGAAAAGAACAAATATAATTCTCTGCTCCCAAAGAGCTCACTATAATAATGTGATTTCATTACCATTACACTATAGTGATAATATATTTTGACTCTGTCATTGCTTTAGGGAATCTTCCATTCATATCAGAGATCTAAAATTATAATCACTGTATATGTTTTTCATTAAAAATTTGGTAGCATATATTTATACTTTTCCTACATATTTTTTAATGAATGGAATAAAACTTAAATTGTTAAATAAAACAACTCTATGTTAAGCTGTAGCAGAAAAAAAATCTAGTAAACATAATTTAACTCCACATAAAGGCAATGCCTGCGGTTTCAGAGTGAAATAAAAATACGACAATGGGAAGAAAAGCTAGTCCAATAAACTTTACATGTTAATAGGTATTATTTTTAATCACTTGAAATAATGGTTTACTTTTTAATTATAATAGATAGCAACAAATTTCTATCTTGGATGAACTTGGTTTACACTCAGGATAAAAATAATAGGGTAAAATAATTGTTCTATAGTAAAGTCTCTATATTCTCTTAGAAAGTAAATTCTTAATTATTAAATCTTTTGCCAACATTTCTGATTTTACTCCCCTCTGGAAAATCAGCAAATAGACATACTTTACAGTCTCTGTAATAACAGAGAAGAAACAAACACAGATTTGTTTGGAGATCATCCCTAGATTTTCTGCCATCAGTTCTCTAGGATGAACCACAACGATGCCTGGAAACACATTAAAAACCACTGTGCATATTCTTTTTCTAAAGTTAATCATCTTAACTGTGTTTTAAAACTCATTATCTTAAAATAAAAAACAAATCTAGAAAACCACACAAAATAAATGTATGGCACTGTGACATTTTATAAAACAAACACTTGGTTATTATAAAGTAACCACCATGGCAGCCAGGAAAAATAGAACCCTGCCAACCTTCTCAGAAGCCCTTTCTTTCCATGAGCCCCATCCCAATCCTAACCTCTTCCTACTTCCCAAGCAACCATTATCCTGACTTGTATAGTAATCATTTCCTTGTGTTTTTTACAGCGTTGTCATCCAAAACTGCATCCTTTTCCACTGTTAACTGTTGATTTCTACATGTGCTATTATTTTACATTTAGCACTGCATACAGTTGCTAAATACTATTTAAGTGAACATATTTTACAATATAAATGAAAGATGATCAAAGTTTTACCCATCTTAAATGTTTTATCTTTTTTCTCATAATAAGTATGAACAAGATGATTTTTCAAGGAAAAGGATATTAACACTGCATCTGTAACTATTTGGCAAAGCTTCTATAATAATAAAAGGGTCTATGCTAATTAGACCAGATGCCATTCCGGACATCCTTCCAGATGACCTTCCAGACCAAGCCAGGGCTGCAAGGGAAGCCTGGGTCCCAGGTGCTGGAGGGAAGCCAGGGTCCTGGGTGCCAGAGGGAAGCCGGTGCTGGCAGCTGGGGGAAGGAAGGCCTACTCTTGCATGAATTTAGTGCACTGGGCCTCTAGTAAAATAATAAAGTAACAAAAATCCATTATAAAGAAGCAATGTTCAGAAAACAAATAAAAAAAATTTTTTTTCTAAAAACCAAAAGCCACAAATGTTTCTGGGATAATAATTATCCAAAAAAGGTTATTAAATTATAGATTGACTCAAAATTATATCTATTAAATTTTTAGATATCTCTTTTAATATGTATACATACCATAAAAAAATCTTTCATGGGAAATGCTAAATGACTATGCGTAGAGAACATGGTGGTATGAAAACATATGACCACCACAATTTTAAATTTTATTTTACTAAGTATTTCATTTTCTAATTTCAGAAGAGAAATTGGAAGTCAATGAAATGTAAATTTTAATCTGCTTTAAAGTAACTTTCCTAAATATAAAATTAATATTAACTATAAATATTTGGAAAACACAAAAATATCAGTTACATATCTATAGAAATAATACATAATGTCAATATCAAAAGATAATCCCTTTAATAGTTGAGCTTACTTTTTATTAAAAGGATTATTCATCATTTACTTCATTATACCTCCACTATTTCTTCAAAAAACTATAGTTTATCTTTCATTATCCATTCAATCTTATAGATAAAGACTATAAAATAACAAGACTACTTTTTAAACATAGCATAATTTATACATGCAAGTATTTTTTATTTTTTACTTTAAAGATACAGCTAATGAAAAAAATATTTTTCAGTAGGCTTCCTTGAGAACTTCCTTGAAATTCATTCGGTATACATATTAATTACTATTAATAAATGTTTCCCAATGGACCCTAATACAGGAATATAATGTTCTAGAATTTTACCAAAATCTTATTGTGTTCCTATTTCTCCTTTTCTTCACTGGGTCCTCACACTTCTATATCTACATGCTAAAAATGAGTTATATTGGTAATTTTCAGAAATTGTCTATTAAGAATTCAGAAAATCCAACTCATGGAAATTGCCATAAAAGTGTGCTACAAAAGACAAATGTATTTCTGAAAATCCAATTGTAATAAAAATTATGCAAGTCAAACTCTATCTTTTTACCAACCTCCATTAAAAAAAATTTCTTTGGAGATGTATTACAAGTGAAAATAAATTGGCTTAAAAGTATAATAAAATGCTATCTAAGAATAAATTAAATCTTTTCAAATTAATATTTAAGATAAAATTATAAAAATCTGATAAAACATGTGTTAATGTTAATAATAAATTAAAGAACAAAATACTGACCTTTTTTAAAACTACATATTTTTAGGACCAAATTACGTGATAAGAATTTGTTCTTCCTTTAAAATCTACTCTAATTTCATTCCTACTTCTGGTCAATGCTCATTTCAAAAACTTGAAATTCTGAAGTAGGTTTTTAAAGCTAATAAGTATGAATACTCTCTGAAATATTGGAAGTGCCTTATAAATGCAAAATGATTATGATAATGATGATGATGATGATGGCAATGACAACATCGGTGATGGTTTACATAATGCTTCTAAGAAAAAGATGCTAAATTAATTCTGTAGTCCCTATAAGATTTCCATGATGAACAGCAGGGTGCATCTTTCCATACAATGGAATTTTGCAAGAGTACTGAGATAGTTCATTTCTGAAAATGTAGATCCACACCCTGGCTGGTGTTGCTCAGTGGTTGAGTGTCAACCTATGAATCAGGTCATGGTTCAATTCCAGGTCAGGGCACATGCCCCGGTTGCGGGTTCGATCCTCAGCAGGGGGCATGCAGGAGGCAGCTGATCAATGATTCTCTCTCATCATTGATGTTTCTATCTCTCTCTCCCTCTCCTTTCCTCTCTGAAATCAATAAAAAATATATATTTAAAAAAATATAGATCCACAAATATATGTCCTTTAGAGTAGAACACTGGTGGTCAAGGAATGGCGTGTGCGCTTTGCTTGATTTTTTTTTTCTTCTACTTAAAAAAAAATCCAGTCTGTAACTAATAAAAATAATTCCATCCAGTTGTCAAAATTGGTGGGTATTTAAAAAACTTTTTGCACCACTGGCAGGCCAAATCTAGGCATGTCTTTCCTGGTGTAAGAGAGAGATGAGACCAAGTACCCTCCTCTAGCCTGGTTCCTTATACTCCTCCTGGTTGGCTCTCTGCTTTACTTCTGCCATCAGCCAAGGGTAAAAAAGGAAAACGAGGTAGTTCAGATAGTGTGTCCCGGACCCTGCTTATCTGCCTTTCTCTCCTTTTTCTTTATATGCAGTAGCATGTTTCACTCATCTTGTCCTAGAGAACTATGGTTTAATACACTGCAAGCTTAGTAAATACAATCCATATCTGATTAGGTAATCAGGAGCAGTCACACTTAAATCAGTTTAGTAAACATTTCAAGCATTGCACAGTCCCTGCGAGGTGCCCAGGATTTTCACTTCTCTTAGGTCTGCCTACTCTTCGTTGTGCTACTTCTGGGGTTATAATTCTGCTGGCTATTTCTACTCTTCAGTCTAATGCTGAAGTATTTCCTTTGAAAGAACAAGGTCTTTTTCCCTTTTGAGGCCTGGTTCTGTTTTTTAAGGCTACTTACCCACTGATGCTTCCCTTCTACCAACTAAACTAGTATCCCCTTGGTTAAGTTTTAGATACTCACTATAAGGTATTTCCTTAGGCTGCAGCCCCCAACAACTTCCTCCAAACCAAGGAAACTGGGTTTCCTTAGTCCCCAACTCCATCTGTCCTTTTATGGTCAGTTCTATGAACACAGTTGTTTTCCCAGACCCTTCACAATACTGTCTCTTCACTATTAAATGCGGTTTTCCCTCAAGAGAATCTTCCTTGTTTCTTCATCTCTCTCTCTCTCTTTTTTTTAAACTATTCTTCTCTCTGATACCATCAACTCTCTAAAATCACATCTGCAACCTGGCCGGTGTGGCTCAGTGGTTGAGTCTCAACCTATGAACCAAGAGATCAGTGGTTCGATTCCCGGTCAGGGCAGCTGATCAATGTTTCTCATGTTTCTCTCTCATCGATGTTTCTATCTGTCTATCCCTCTACCTTCCTCTCTCTCTAAACAATATCAATAAAATAAAAATATTTTTAAAAAATCACATCTGCGATTTAGTTCTTCTAAAAATATTTTAATATACATCACCCAGCAAAGGATAGTCCACCGCCCTTTTTTAAGAATCTTTTATAAAAATCACATTTTCATTTTTGCACAGAATCTTTTGCTCTCTTATCTTGTATTTCCTTTAATTCACATAAATTTTACTTGTGGGACTGAATTCAGTGACAGGGATATTTAGCCTTATGGCTGCAATTACTCTTATTTTCGTGTTCTTGAGGAACTTCAAAGCTCTTATGATATGTAACGAAAATTAGCAAAAAGAGAAGACTATTTCTATATATATTTAAAATCTTATGTGCAATATCATTTACATAATTCTTATGACTTTGTGAAATAAATACTTAATTCTTATAAATGTAAAATTTCACAAGTCAGTCATGCTTAAAGATAAGAAATACCCTTAATAGTGTGGAGTTAGGACTACTCTCTTACCTTGAGCTTCTTCAACAAGACTCAAAACCCATTTGTAATTTACTTTTTAAGTTATGTGCCTATTTTTCAAGAAAAAAACAACAACAACAATTTCTTAAGCACCACAAGAAAAGAACAGATGGCCCAATGCATTTTTCAAGAGCAACAGTTACAAAGAAAACCGACCAAGTATTAGTAAAATTATATATGAACTTACATAATCGTGGAAGGCTTTTGCTTCACTTGAATGTTCACATGTTTCCCGTCTTTCTGGAGCTGCACAGTAGAGATCCCAAAATACACTACAAAAGTAATTGTGGCAACATTAAGAAAATCACACCAAATGAGAGGTAACCATTCAAAAAATAGAAGACATCTTATTTTTATATAAAATGTGTTTTGTTCAGGAGAAATATTTCTTTCAAAGACTTAAATTCAGGCAAAAGTCTTCATGCAGCGATAGGGTATAATCTAGCCATTGTTCAGAAATGCTAATATGATTTTTCTAAAAGGATAAAATAAATTTTTGAAAATTTGAAACTATCTTTCTTGTCTGTTTACATGGGAAACATGATTGAAACAATTATAATAATTTTCACAATTTTCCCATGAAAAACTAAAACAGTAAAAAATATCCTAATTTAATCATTAAAGGATAAAGTGATTCATTGATTTTTTTTCAAGATAATTTTGTTGTCCAACTCAAAAGCCAATACCCTAACCATTAAATCACATTGGTCAAACAAATATTTTTTTTAAATGTCCTCTTGTTTTCCCTTGAAATTAATTACCAAAATAGGTTATATTAATTTTGAAAATTAAAAAAATCCATGCTGTTTTTTTCCCCCCTCCTATTCAAGAATAATGAGAAAAAAGCAAGAGGAAACTGGTTGGGAAAAAATAATTATACTACTTACTCTGGTCATCCTTCCATCTATAAAATTAACTATGAGCATGAGCAAGGAATTCCAAAATCAGGAAAGCAAATGTCTAAAAGTATTAATGGTGATAAGCCAGCCCTGCTAATTACTAGCTCAAGTTGCTTAAACAGATTGGAAACATAATCTCCTCCTTTATAAAACAGAATTGTTTAGAAAATTAAATTATATGACATAAGCACAGTATCTAACTCATAGTAAGCATATTATTAATAATATCAATGCTATACCAAAACTTATGGGATGCAGCAAACGCAATGCTAAGAGGAAAAAATAAAGCTGTAAATACTTACATTTAAAAGCAGAATGAATGATCTTAAATCAACAACATAACTTTAAAACTTAGGGAACTAGAAAGGAACAAATTAAACCCAAAACTAACAGAAGGAAATAATAAAGATTAGAGTAGCGATAAATGAAATAGAGAATAGAAAAACAATAGAAAAAAATTATTGAAAACAAAAGTTAGTTCTTTAAAAAAATCAACAAACTTGACAAACCTTTAGCTAGATGGACTAAGAAAAAAAAAAGACTCGTCCTAGCTGGTTTGTCTCAGTGGATAGAGCATGGGCCTGTGGACTGAAGGGTCCTGGGTTCGATTCCAGTCAAGGGCACATACTTCAGTTGCAACCTCGATCCCTGGTCAGGGTGCATTTGGGAGACAACCAATTGATGTATCTCTCTGATATTGATATTTCTCTCTCTGTCTCTCCCTCTCCCTTCCACTCTTTCTAAAAATCAATGGAAAAATATCCCTAGGTGAGGGGTAACCAAAAAAAAAAAATTTTAACATTCAAATTACTAAAGACTCTACCAAAAAACTGTTAGAACTAATAAAAAAATTCATTAAAGCTGAAAAATATAAAAATCAATGTAGAAAAACTGTTTAGTTTCTATACACTAACAACAAATTATCAGAAAGAGAAATTAAGAAACAGAATTGTATTAAAAACAATAAAATATCTAGGAATAAACTTAACCACAGAGGTGAACGCTGAAAACTATAAGACACTGATAAAAGAAATTGAAGAAGATACAAATGGAAAGATATTCCATGCCATGGATCAGAGGAATTAATGTTGTTAAGATGTTCATACTACCCAAAGCAATCTACATACAGATTCAATGCAATCCCTATAAAAATTCTAATGGCATTTTTCACAAAAAAACAATGACTCTAAAATGTGTATGGAACCACAAAAGACTGAATAGCCAGAGCAATCTTGAGAAAGGAGAACAAAGCTGGAGGCATCACACTTCCTGATTTCAAACTACAGTGGGGCCACGGAGTTTAATTCGTCCGTGACGGAGCTCGTAACTCAAATTACTCGTATGTCAAATCAATTTTACAAAGAAAACCGAGTGAGACATGTGATGCTGGGCTGATGTTGTGGCGTTCACTGTGACGTTCGCTGCGCCAACTATCGGTGGGGTATCTGAAGCTGGCTGGTAACCCGAATTTTAGCTCGCAACTCAAAGCAAAAACTCGGCCGAGAGACGGCTCGTATCTCGAAAAACTCGTTAGTCGGGACACTGGTAAGTCAAGGCCCCACTGTATTTTACAAAGCTATATATAGTAAACAATAGACACTGAATTCTTTTCTCTACAACCTGAGATGTTGGTGCCTAAGATGGTTTTCAATTCCTCTAATCCTTACACCTATTAAGCTTGAAACCAAAATATTATCCTTGAATTTATCATCATGAACAATACTTTAGATTTACAGTCTCTATATTCTTAAGTAGAAACAAGTGAAAAATCTGTATTTTACAAATGAAAAAGAGAACCAAACTTGAAAAATATAAAAGTATTTATTCTTGTATTATTAAAAATTTCCCCACAAAAATCAAAGGGAAGCACAGGATTCCCAAGTTGAGAATTCTCATCCAAAAACTGTTTTCCTTCTAACCTGAGGATGTGAGTGAAATGACTTAGCTATTTATCAGTATCTCCAGGGAACACAGGAAGCAAAATGGTTGTCAGAGAAGTCTACAAGGGTGAATAAACATACCAGATGTGTCCCAGAAGATGGGATGCTAACATAGTTATATAACCTATATGCCACTGGCCAGATTCAGGACTATCTGAAAATAAACACTGAAAGAAGTAGAAAAACCTTTGGGGAAAACATTTTTTTTTCCTGAGGAACAAGCCATGTTACTATAAATTCAAGTCTTAATAACTAAAGAAATTATTTCTCTTTGGCCCAAAATTATATTATCAATGAATGAAGAAAATGATCCATTCCTAAGATTAAGGAGGGTTTTACATGATGTACATGTACCTGCTCATCACCTTAGAACTTCCACGTACATGTACTTGTCTTATTCCTTAGCACTACTTAATACATTTAAATGCAAGCATTACATTTTGTCCCACTATCACAAAATTCTCAAAATACTTCTGGGTTAGTAATAAATTCATATTTTAAAGTATCAAAATAGCTTATATTAATAAGTATGTGCTAAATTCAAGCATCATATACTAAGTATTACATATTCAGCATTTAATCCGCCCATTATTATTTCCATTTTATAGATGAGGAAACTGAGGCTTAGGGAGGCTAAATCACTTGCTGAAGGGTCACAGTTAGTGGCAGAGCTTTGTTTAAACTTTTTAATTCTTACATTATTTTGCCTCTCATGTGAATACGGTATTAAGAGTTCTTATTTCAAGATGCCTTATGCTGATTATGGGCAGGTTTATAAAGCTCTGGCAGCCTGAGCAGCATCAGTTCTCATGAAAATGTGGTAGGTACCTGTCCTAGATAAGACAGCAAGAACTCTGTTACCCTACCTTTGACCCTTGCACTCGAACTCATTTCCTGAGTATCCTATGGCAACCATCCCTTCATACTATCAGTAGCTGCCAGTGATCCATGGATGCCCCAGTATAGACTAGACTTAGAAGAGACAACTTTCCTGAGTCGCATTTATATCTACTGTCTGGAATTAGTCACTCATGATGCTCAAAAGGGAACTGTAATTGATTTCTTATTAATAGTGGGCACTAAATTCTGTTCTGTGTTTAAGAAATAATATCTTTTGCAGAGACAAGCACTGGCTGAAGTTCTAATTCTGAATCTGACCCTGAGGAAATAGTTTTGTATCTTAGTTTCTTTATGTAAAAAGAGGTAAATATGTTATGCATTTTACAGGTTTTTATATAGATACAAAGAAATGGTATATGCAAAAGTAATTTTATAGGTAGTACTAGAGGCCTGGTGCATGACATTCGTGCACTTGGGGGGGACAGGGGGTCCCTCAGCCCGGCCTGAGCCCTTTTGCAGTCTGGGAGCCCTTGGGGGATGTCCGACTGACGGCTTAAGCAGGCAGTCGGACATCCTTAGCACTGCTGCAGAGGCAGCAGTGGCTCCTGCCACCGCTGCTGCGCCAGCCGTCAGCCCAGCTGTGGCTGAGCGGTGCTCCCCTGTGGGAGCAGACTGACCACCAGGGGGCAGCTCCTGCGTTGAGTGTGTGACTGGTCATTCCGCAGTTCGATCAATTTGCATATTACCCTTTTATTATATGGAATGGCTAGGGGAAAAGTTTCTTATTAACTGAGTAAAATTTTCCTCAATTTCCTTTTTAATCCTTTGCATTTAGTAAAGATTCCATCAGTTTTTTTATACTGTCTTCTCCCCAGCACATTTTGCTCTGTATTCCACATTTCTTTCCCAGACACATTTTGCTTTTCTTCTATAGGCTGACCATCCTCTGTTCTTTGCTTTCTCTCTTGCTACCACTTTTTTATTCCCATCTCATCATGACTCAACCCCTTATATCCTAGCTGTCACCTACATTGTCTTATATTGCCTCTTAGTTTAACTTAATTCAAATAAATAATTAGCTATGTGATACCTATTACAAGCCACATATACAAGATGAGTAAGAACCAGCTGACAATTATAAATGTTACACCATTCCAGTGAGACAGTTGACTAATTTAAATGCGGTTGTTTTTATATGGGTATTTGGTTATTCTTAGCTATTCCTGATGTCATCCACTAGATTCTGTAATCATTAAGAGTGCTAACATACTGCAAGATGTGACCTCCTGTAGCCAGGTGAAAAGACTGAATTCTCATAATAATCTTAGTTATTAGTTTATTTTCTCTGCAATGTAATATATTTAATTTCAGGATATAGATACATTGGCCCAACGTTATTTCAAAAGGTGTTTTATATCTATAATTAAATGAGACACAATTTAAGCCATTAAACCTTTAAAAACAAAGTTTTTGAAAGTGTATATTTTTAAGTTACATAAATTGGAAAGGGGAAGTTTCTTGGCATTTCTTTTTCAGAAATTCATTAAAGAGTTGGAAGCTTTTATTAAAGTGTACAAACAAGAAGTAAGTTTTCAAAGGGGATTTGACCAAGGTAAAGGTAACGAACATGGGAGGCATGGGAAATAGTATAGCAATGGGCATTGTGCAAACTGAGGAAGAAAAAAAACAGTGATAATGGAAATCACATCAGAAACAAAAAACAGTCCCAGAAAGTGAAAACACACACTCTGTCCCTTCCTCCTCTCCAAAGCCTTTGCCTCTCTTCTCTCCTGTATTTTATTCTGCATTTTTGTGCATGTGTATTTCTCTTTACACATCTTCAACCTCTCCCCCTGTTCCCGCAATCTATATACATGCTCAAAGCTATTCTATTTTAAAATCTAAAGTGTTAGGTCATGTTCTATTGTTAATCCTAAAACAGCTACACATGCCACCACACACTTCAGCTACTCTCAGCAACTCTCGAAGTCGACAAGTGCATTACAGCAGCCTTCTTAATTTCACTTTCACCGTTCCACTGAAACTGCTCTCCCAAGACTGCCGCATTCACCTTACTTCCGATTCCAAAACATCTTTGGGTCTGTTTACTTACACTTACTGCAGAATTTAATCTTTCCTTCTAATGCCTTTCCTGGTTCCCATACATTTTTCTCTCCTGATTACCCTCCTTCCTCTCCAATTATTTTCCTTTGAGGATCCTCTTCATCCATCCACACTAAAATGTTGACTTTCCCCGGGGTTCCAACCCCAGACCCTACTCTTATGTTTTACACTGGGCAGTTTCAGTATGGTCACTGTTGATCATTCTCAAGCCATTAGGGACCTGTCTCAGAGCCACAGACCCAGATCTCTGACTTTGTATAGGGCATCTCGATCAGAATTTCTCACATGAACCTCAAAATTTAGCCTCTCCCACTTAAATCGTGGTCTTTTCTAAACCCTATTCCTCTCTCTATATTCCGCATTCAGTCAATGGCATCACTGTTCATTCCACCATCCAAATCTAGAACCTGCGGACCTCCTCCTTCACCTCTAACTATTGCACTCAGCGTTCACTATCTGGGATCCATCACCTAATCACCTCTCAACTGGACAATTGCCTGTAAACTAGAGTCTACCTCTGTTCTCAACCCTCTTAATCCATCTCTACGTTGATGCCAAGTGAGTGTCTAAAAGTGCAAATCTAATCATGTTATGTACCTTGTTTAAAATATTTGAGCTTTATTCCAAAACCCTTGATGTACTCCTGGACTTTGTAATCTTGCTCCTGCCTTTGTCTCTAGCCTTATATTCTATCAGTTCATAGTAGTGTACCTACAATTCAACTGGTCCAAGCTACCAGTCATTCCTTGAATGCATGATCATCCCTTTCAAGACTTCATACTAACTATTCCTCTGCCAAAATACCCTTCTTTCACCAGCTTTCAGCTCAACTCAGATCCACTTTCTCTGTTCAGGCTTTTCTAGTTCTCCTTAGCTAACATGGGTATTCCTCCTGCACTGCTATTATAAGCAGCACATATCTCACTTACAATGCTATTGATTGTATTTCAGGGCTGCACCTCCTGATAGCTAAGACCAAAAAAGCTAAAGTCTGACAGAAGCAAAAAGCCGGAGGATTCAGTGAGTTACTATCAACCATCTATAGTGTGAGAATAGGTTAAATTCATGAGAAAGGGAGTAAAAGGGAAATTGGTGCAAAAATAGAATTAATCCTATAATGAAAAACCTCACTTTGTTAGCCCACTAATCCAATAGGGGCAGACTTCTAAATGGTTTCGCATGCCACTTTGTAGACCTCGTTGGAAACATTCAAAAGGCAAGGGTGTCAACAGGTGAAGAGACTCAATTACATTCAACAAACAGTTAAGTATTTACAGTCTAGATTTAGGAATTATAAATACATATTATATAAAATGAAAAGTGGACTTTTACAATATTATATATTACAAGACATTGGTCTCATGACCCACGAAAGCAGCACAATGATAGTGCTTAACTGCAATGAACCGTTGTTCCAAATACAGGAACAGCTCTGAACCAAAGGACTGCACCTGTTCCTGCCACACACATGTGAGACAAACAAGGGAAACCCACAACCACAACTGACCAAGTGCGGTTCCATTCACTACGGAACTTCTAGTAAGGCATGTTTTCAGGAGAGAGATTAAAAAGATGATGGCATTTAATAACGTACCAAGGAAACCATGTGCAAAGCACTAGAAGAGATCTCTAGTTTCTTCTTTTAAATACGCTGCTAAGATGAGCATAGAAGATACTGAACAGGAAATGCTTCTAATTGAAGAAATGAAAAAAAAAAAGCCTAGCTAGTTCATGCAAATACCTGCAGTACCTACTGATTGCTGTTGCAGAAAAGTCATATCTAAGTAAACAGGTGCTGCAATGAAATTTGTAAGTTCTGATATCAACTGGGCCTTCAATACAGCCTGACAATTTTTGTGTGTGTTCCTGGTCAGTTCTTTATCTCTGAGTCTACATAGAATTATCTTCAATTTTTTTTTTACTACCCTTCCCTCTCCTCAAAATTCACCATCACCACCACCACCATCAGTATCTTCAGGTTTAAATGAGGTCATGAGGATGGGGCCCTCATGATGGAATTAGAGCCATTATTAAAAGAGATACCAGATAGCTAGATAGGTAGCACCAACATGTTCCCCATACTCCTCTATAGTACATGAGAACACGTAAGAAGGCAGCCATCTACAAGCCAGGAAGAGATTTCTCACCAGAAACAGACCATACTAGCAGCTTGATCTTGGACTTCTAGCCTCCAGAATTGTGAGAAAATAAATTCCAGTTGTTTAAGCCCTCCAGTTTATGGTATTTTGTTATGGCAGCCAAAGCTGACTAATGCAGAATCATACTTACAGTTGGAGATTCCACATACTGGTCCCAATTCCAGCTTGATTCAATAGTAATATCTTTAAGTTAAGTAACACTAACGCTGGTTTTGAGTTTGGTGTGTTTTTTTAGATGCTATCTTTCAGAAATAATTATAAAAAATGAAAAAGAATAAAAGAGAAGCATGGAATCCTAAACAGCTATAGTGTAGGCATCTTGAAATGTATCATCAATCTGGTAAAAATGAAATAAAGATACTTACCACCACCAAGAATGTAAGAATCCTGGTGGCTCCCCCAACGTGATGTTTTTTTCCCATCTTATCTAAAATGAATAAAAAAGATATTAAATGCTTTTCAACTAACACTTTCCCCACACCTATTACAAAGCAGGATTTTTCCATTTAAAATATTAAGGTAATATATAAGATTTTAATCATGTTCATATTATTCTTTACTCAAGTTTTACAAGTACTAATTTTATGTAATAATTTGTTGACTGCATAGTCTGTGAAAGAAGATGCCACCATTATTTTCCTGAATTTGCACCCCACTGTGCCAGAATTCCAGAAGGTATTTCAGGATCTTAAGGTACTTCAGCATGTTAAGGCACATCAAAACCAAAGTAACTACCAATATGAATATCAGTTATCACCACTAGCCCAGAAATTTCCAAGAGACTGGGCTTAATATGTACAGACTCTAAATTATGCCTTAAGGATTGAATTTTTGAGTAAGAAGGCATATGGCTTCCGCAAAATAAGAGTTTTTACAAAAATGCTGATATTAGCTTTCCAATTGCTTATACTCAGGTGAGTTGAAATCCACTATAATATAAATTTAGAACTATGGCAATATGCCCCCAAAATTAAAAGTCCTAAATATTGTTTTCAAATTAAATTTAGAAATTGGAAAGCAGGGCGGGTATTTATACAGTGGCTTTTCTAAGCATTGGATATCAGTAAACACAAAAGGTAAAAATCTTTGCATTCAGAGAGTTTACACTTCAGTGAAGAAGACAGACCATAAACAAAGAATCCCTCCCCCCGAAAAAGATTGTACTTATATTAGAAGTAGAAGGTGACAAATGTTATGAAAGAAAACAAAGCAGTGAAGGGAGGATAAAGAGAGCAGGAAAACAGTAAAGAAGTGACTTATAATTTTAATAAAGTTGATCCAAACTCAAACACAGTCTTATGTATTTGCCTTAGTTTTTTAGTTTAAATAACTAAAAATTATTTAACAACACCCCAAATAACAAAATATGTCCATAGGCCCTTAACATTACTAGGAAGTAAACAACTATAATTATACATTTAAGGATTCCTTTCTACCACCTACTATGGAAGATATTAGGACTTCTTATCCCAAAGGGATTTTTTTAAAAGTTTTAGGATAGGAACTCAGAAGGGGGGCCTAAATATAAAAAAAAGGGGGGGCGAGTGGGGGTGGAGAAGGAAAAGAACTCTCTAAGGAAGAGATGGAAAAACTTAAAAGCAATTAAAATAACTGAAACTGGCTGCATTTTTTAGAGTTCTTAAGAATGCAAAATGTAAACCGATGGGAACCTTAAAGTAGACAAATAATTTCCTCTCAAATACACAAAGAGAAAATTTCTAAAGATTAGAAAATTATACATGTGATAGCCATTTTTAAAAAAGAGCTAAAAGGAGGAATTCTAGGAATTCATGAACGTGAGTTTATAAAGACTAAATAAGAATAATGAATCAGAACGTTATATAAATGTAAGCCAAATCCTTTCATTCTCCTAAGTAGTAACAAATAATTTTTATATTTATGCTACTTTTTATCTGATAATTTCCACTGATCCATAATACATCTCCTTGGCTCATGAAAAAATAAGAAATAGTACTTAATGAGTCTTATGAGGAGCACAACTCTTATGGACTACTAAAGTTGTAATTGAATCAAAAGCCTGTATCTCATCTTTCACTTTTTTCTCTAACCATTTTTGCACTAGTTGGTGTCTTCTTGAAAAGGTATAATAATGGACCTTACAGATGTGCCCCAGACACACTAATAGTCCTAATCCCTCGAATCGTCCTAATCACATAAAAAACAAGTTTTTCAAAGTGGCGTCTTTACATTTCATCTCAGTTCATCTTGACTTTACATATTATGACTGTTAAAGTAGACGGTACTATCCTCAGTTATAAGGAGACTGTGAGGTGACTTATGGAAGAGTTAAGGTGGCAAGACTAGGTCCCATTGCCACACTGTGCTGGAGGTGGGCTTAGACTCAGTCTGAGCCCCACTACAACACATCTCCCTCCTGCACTTACACAATGCCCACAGTCACTCACCAGCTTCTTCAGGACATAAAGTACTCTAGGAAAATACCTATCTGGTTTAGGTTTGATATGGTCTTTATCAGAGAAAGTCTAAAGGGAATGCATTTGTATTTTAAACAGTATTACATCTTACTATTCCTCAGAGAAACTCCAAATGCTTTACATACATCATGTTTTCATCCTCATAATATCCTTTACTACAGAGTGAGTGAAGTTCATCTTTCTCACTTTGAATTGCAAAGCTGTGGCAGAAGCAGCTAAAACTTTTGTCCATCATATTAAATTTAATATAGAAGCTATCCTTTTATAGTTAATGAATAAACAATAAATGCTTTAGGTATTTCCAAAGGAGAGGATTCTTCATAGGAATATGTTTCTATAGTGAATGGGTTTTGTTTGTTTTTGTTTGTTTTTGGTCTCTAAACTAATTAATACTCTAGGTATTACTTATTTAGGGAAAGCATGAAATCATAGTCAGGAACACAGAACCCTTATCTATAGAAAACCAAGGCACATTCACTGAGTGAGCACTGTTAGAAAAAACCAAACCTGAAAAATATTCACCAACAGTGAATATAAATAAATTTTGATACTTACATACTATACAACAGTGTGCAATCATTAAAAAGAATAAAATATATCTACATAGAAAAAGGATTCTGCTATATTGGTTTTTAAGTTGGAAGTTTGAAAGGTTGGAGAAAAATATACATAGTATAAAAACTTTTCTGTTTTTTAAAAAAGTGTGCATATATATGAGTGCATTGGGTGTATTCAAATTAAATAAATCATACCAAACTTACAACTACGATTTCTAGAAAAGAATAAAGAAGGACCTTCACTTTAAAATCATATCCACCTATATAGTTTAATTTTTTTTAGCTAAGATGCATTAATGTGGATGGGGTTGAGGAATGGCCAGAAAATACCTCTAAATATCAATAGTCATTTTAGAAGCAATTCTGCTATTTATGAAGAGGCATTGTCTGTGGTACTGAGTTTCATGGGCCTCAGGCTTATTTAAGCGTTTGAGTGGCAGCTATCAATTTCTCTCAAATCCCAGCCTCAAAGTATCCTAGGGCTTTTTCTTTTCTTTTCTTTCTTTCTTTTTTTTTTCTATTTAATCATCCACTTGTCTTCCTTTCATATTTGCCTAGCTAAAAGCTGTATTCTCCTGTAACTTGCAGGTAAATCTCTAAGCCCATTCCCACTGCCATATTCTGATTTGAAGGTCTCATCTCTGATTAAGCTATGTCTGTATCATATAAGCTAGTCTTTTTAACATTTCTATATAAATGCAAAACCAAACACTGAATCATATGGGCAGAGATAAGACATGCAATGTGCTTTATAAATAATAATTACAAATCACAAATGTATATACTATCTGATACAGCAATTCTTTTTCTAGTAATTTGTCCTATATAGTATATGGTCATTTGTGTAAATACACACACACACACACACACACACACACACACACACACACACATTGTCTGTAATTACAAAAGACTGGAAATAACCTAAATGTCCATAAGTAGAGGGCTGGTGAAATACATCATGGCACATTTCATAGAATAATACCCTATAATCATAAAAAGACAATTATGAAGTTTCACAAGCCAACATAAAATGACTAAAATCAAACAAGTGAAACAAAAATCAAAGCACAGAACGGTTTTGAAATAAACAAACATTTGTGTAAACAAAGAAAAAAATGATAACATACAGGTGCACACACATGAGCATATACACACACATCTCCTTAACTTTTTATCCTTGTTTGCTTCCAGCAAGGTACACTGGTCATTTACCTATTACCTCTCAGCCCCACACCCGCCCTTCTCTGCTCCATTCTACACTGGTGCTGGGATTCTGAAAATTACATTTCCTGGGCTTCTTGCCAGCTGGTTTCCTGTTAGGTTCTGCCATCAGGAGACACTTGCAGGGGATCAAAAGGCAGGAGGAAGAAGAGACGCTTCCTGCCCCTGGCTCCCCAAATGAAGCAGTTGCTGGCTGTGGCAGCAGCAGCAGCAGCAGCAGGGTGGGCACTTCTGGAGGCCAGCAGCACCTTTCTGGAGGTTCTGCTCTTGTCAATGTGGGACCTCTTAGGATGGTCTAGACCCCTTCCAACAGCATCGCCAACAGCACAGCAGCAAGTTTGAAACACACAGGACCCAAATTCTCAGAGTATTCCTAAGTCCTTTCATATTTTTTAGAATAAAAAAATTAATAGTCTAAGAGGATAAAGCTAGTTCCTGTGCTAAGAGCCTGTATACCTATGTATACATTTGTTCCTAGACAAAATTCCTGAGACTTCTAATTTAGATCTAACCTGCTGTTCCCACCCATTTTCTAAAAACTTTCATGTATAGAAGTATGAGTGCATCTATACACTAAACTAAATGAAAAAAAATTAAATTTTTTGCATTTTAATTCAAAAAATTAAAATAAATAGATATATAACAGGAAGAAAACTCTGTCTCTACTCTGAAGCAAGTAGTCCAAAACTGTGCTGTTTAACATGGTACTCAGTGACCACGATGTGGCTTTTTAAATTTAAAATTAAGTTAATTGACTATTCCTCAATTGCAGGGGCCACTTTTCAAATGCTCAATAGTCACATGTGACTAGCAGAAAACTTACTAGGCAGCACAGATTAGAGATCATTTCCATAATCATATAAATTTGTATTATTGAGTAGTGCTCTTTTACTTTAGAAGGAAGTAAAAGTCCTCTTAAAGAGAAGTACATTTTATTGGAAAAGCTCCTTGATAAATTCTTTCAATTTTTGTTTTTATTTTTTGGCCCAGAGAGGCAGAAGCCCCCTAGGAATGGTTTGAAAGTAGAGAACAAATACTTAATATTCTACATAATAAAATAACAAGAATGTAGGAGATTGCTAATTGTCTCTCAGGAAGAAGTTGGGGGGTGGGGAGTGGATTAAAGAAAGGAGAAAATGGGAGAGGTTTTGAAGAGCCAACAAGATGGAAGGCAAACAGAGCCCTCAGGCAAACAGCTAGGAAACCAAAGAACTTAAGGATAATTATGTCTAATATTTTAGTTAATGTTGCTGTCTGTACTGTACAATGCTTAATATTCAATTTCTTCCAACCTTCAGTAAGAATCTTTCATACATAAGAGCAATGAGTTAGTGGAGCGTTGAGGCTGTAAGGAAATAGAAAACTTCAGGCAAAGAAAAGTTATCAGCCATAAGAAAGAGAGGCAGGGGGGAAGTAGTACTTAGTAGGAGCAAGAAATTATAGCAAGAGAACCCAAAGCCCCTCCCCCTGGGCAAGGCCCCAAAACATTAGAGAGGGGTTGAGACAGCCCATAATAGTAGGGATTAGAGCTGGAGCCATGTTGATAGAAGAGGTAACCCCAGAAGGTAGGAGGAATGTGGGCTGTCCAAATGACAGACACTTGGACCACACACAAAAAACTACACTAGGTAGAAAAGAATTGGCCAAGAATTTAAAAAATAACACCATGCAAACTTAGTACATGCTAGCCCTTCTAAGCACTTTATATGTACTAACTCATTAAACCTTGGCACAACTTTAAACTGTTATTACAATGATCTTTTTTTAAAATATATTTTTATTGATTTCAGAGAGGAAGGGAGAGGGAGAGAGAGATAGAAACATCAATGATGAGAGAGAATCATTGATCAGCTGCCTCTTGTACTCCTCACACTGGGACTAAGCCCACAATCCGGGCATATACCCAGACCAGGAATTGAACCGTGACCTCCTGGTTCATAGGTGGACGCTCAACCACTGAGCCATACTGGCTGGGCTCAAAGTCTCCTATTTAATAATTTAATAAGATAAAGACACACTAAACTTCTGTTTTGATTTGAATTAACTTTGAAATCAATGTTTTATTACACTGAATGTATTCCTTCTATGGTAAAACAATTGACTTCTTATATGCTGTGAGCAAACTTCTTAAATTTCTTAATTGCAAAGAGGCCCTCATAGTTCATATATACTAATTAATTAGATACAAGATTGCAGGGCTATGTGTGTTTGTTTGCTTGTGCGTTTGTTTGGAGAACAAGTGAATCTCAAGAAGACTGTACCTCAGATGGGACACTCTGAAGGGGTTGCCTGTTGTGTCCCTGATCTGGTGGGACAAACTGTGAGATCACTAGAGACAACATGATTCTGAGCAGCACTGTCCCACAGAAAATAAACATGAGCCACAAATGAGAGCTGTATATGTCATTTTAAATTTTCTACTAACCATATTAAATAAGAAAAAAGGGTAAAATAAACTTTAATAACAAATTTTTTATTTTACCCAATATATCCAAAATATTACCATTTCAATGTATGATCAAAATTTTTAAATTACTGATATTTTATTTTCTTTTGTTCACACTTATAGCACTTCTTAATTGGATTAGTCCTATTTCAAGAGCTCAAAAAGGCATATATGGCTAGTGGCTAGCATACTAGACAATGCAGACACTAGGGGAAACCAGAAGCTTTGACACTGACATAGACCTAGGTTTGAATTCTAGTTCCACAACACACTGAGCTGTGTGACCATGAGCCAGTTATATAAACGCTCTGGTCCCTGTTGTTCTCATTAGTAAAACAGGAATCATATCATTTACTTTGCAAATTTCTTATAAGAATCAGAGATAATATATGTAAAGTGCCTTGCACATAAAAAAAAAAACCACACACACACACACACACAAAAAAAAAACTAAATAAAATCTTCCTCAATCTCATCATTATATAAACTGAAAAGGAAAAGTACCATTGCAAGAAAACTCAAATTCAATGTTTAAAAAAAGTGGAGAAAAATAGAAAGAGAAACAAGAACTTGAAATAATATTATCAACTGTTTTCTAACTGAAATCTAGCCATCAATCCACTATTATCCATACAAAATTAAAACAAACAAAAAACATATTTTTCAAAATTGTGAATAATGCCAAAATAAAATATTACTAGAACTAGAGACATGGTGGTGTTTGCCTTTTTTTTAAAGCAAATTTGCTTTCTTGATTATTTTTGCCAAGGCAAATATTAGTTTCAATTTCTAAGGCAGAAAATGGCTGGATAATTGAATAGGTATGAAAATGGCATTTGGGGATACTAAAACTTTTTACAAATAATCTACAAAGACTACATTATCCATACTGATAACTGCACACTTATTATATAATATATAAGGATTAATTTCTTTCAAATAATTGTTACAGTGTATTTTTCACTTGCTTACATAAGATATCAAAATACAGTGCAGAAAACACACAAAACATACCTCTGATAAAAATGTTTGGGCCGATTTCTGAGCTCCTACATGGAGCAGATATTCATATACGTAGAGTGCTAACCTGGAAAATGAATAAAATATTTATTGAGAAGAGGAGTATTTAAAATTAATTCCTTAAATAATTACACACCTTCATATTACAAAAATATTTTACACACTTAATAGTGACACAAATCTTCCCATATCCTTTCCATGGGAGTTTAGATATTATATGTTCAGAAAGAACTTAAACTAATTAAAGTAGCAAACAAATAAAAATACAAATACATCCTTTCTTGGCAAGAAATGACTAAATATAAATTGTGTCTTGTAACATCTCACCATAACCTCATCCCCTTTCTTATACCTTATATAATTAATAATTTATAACCAAACATTAATAATCATTATAACTTATTTTAAGATACAATTATAATCTTTCATTAGTAAAATAAATGAATTAATTCATTGGACCTTTCCAACAACTTTATGTCCTTCCATTTTTTTGGGGGGTGAGTGTAATGTAAACTTCAGCTGTTTGCACATCCATATGCCAAAACAGGTGTTGAATGTCCATTTTAATGCCTGTTCTGCAACCTCTATTCTTTAGTTTTGATTTTTAAACCAGCAATATTTTACTTTATAAGCCATTCAATTTAACAGTAAACCACAGTATTAAGTAAACTTTAAAGATATCAGATCATATTAAGCATTTGGATGCTTATAGTTTAAAAGTTAACTCAAAATTACATATAAATTTATCACTCAAGTACAGAATATTAAGTATGCAGTATATATAGTACTCTCATTATCTTGTGGATTCAGAATTTTTAAGCTACACCATGTGGCTCAATTTCAGTTGAGCTGTAAACAAAATATTATTCATAAACCCAAATTAGTCTGAGGCAGTATTTTTAATGATATTTTGGACCAGTGCCCAGATAGCTCACAACAGTTCAGTCTCTGCTACACTGTATTTACCAATATTGAGCCAGGTTTGCAGTAAATAAAACAATGTAACAATGACCACAATTCTGTATAGCAACACCACTTCTCTTGCCAAGTGAATTTTTGATTGTTAAAGATTGATAGCACATGCAGAAATGAATATTTTCTTCATTATCATACAAACATATCATGTATTTGTCATAAAAAGAGAAAAGCTGTACAAATCTAGTTGCTCTGTCCATTGATTCTTTCCCCATTCCAAAACTACCAAACACTCAAAATGAGAACTATTCTGAGAATTATACTACGCAGCATAGGAGAGTAGACATCTATTGAAGTTACTCGTAGATGAAAAGCATGTTATTGACAGTGGACATGTATTTCATTTAGAAACATCTCCTAACTTCAAGTTGAATTTCACTTCCTAGAACTCAACTCTTTCTCTCCCCTAACACATGTGAGGACTATATCATGCTCCTTCTGGCAGCGGTATCTCCCTGTGGAGGTGTGGCTCATCCCCAGAGTATTTCATATGGGGTACAAAAATTAGAATATTCCTGTAGTTTCAAACAAACGAACAAACAAATCCTAGTGGTGATTCTCAAGCACACATATCCCACACATCCTGTCCCTCCATTAACCACTCCTAACCATATCACAGGAGTCACTGACCATGATGGCAAATTTCCTCTCAAAAAGCATATTATTTTGGATTTTTTCACCCATAGAGACTGTGAAGCCTCATAATTGCCTACCAGTGTCAGCATCACCCTACTGCCTAAGAAAAAACAGAGCCTCAGGTGATTCCTTGTGGCTTGTAAAATCTTGGACCTAGAGCCAAACCAGTGGTGCAGGCTAGACCAGATTTCCAGGCCTGCCTCAAAGTCTGAACAACAAGGATGCTCCCCCAAGCTTGGAGAAGTTGGAAGTTGGATCCAGCCTGCAACCCGCACATGTGCCCTTGACCAGAATTGAACCTGGGACCCTTCAGTCCACAGGCTGATGCTCTATCCACTGAGCCAAACCAGCCAGGGCCATTAGTAACTTCTTTAAAAAAGTTAATGGCTCTGGCCTAGTAGCTCAGTGGATTAGAGTATTCTTCCAATACGCCAACATTTCGGGTTCCACCCCCAGTCAGGATACATACAAGAACCAACCAATATGCCCAGCTAGCGTGGCTCAGTGGTTAAGCATTGACCTATGAACCAGGAGGTCGCAGTTCAATTCCCAGTCAGGGCACATCCCCAGGTTGTGGGTTTGATCCCCAGTATGGGGTGTGCAGGAGGCAGCCAATCAATGATTCTCTCTCATCATTGACATTTCTATCTCTCTTTCCCTCTTCCTTTCTCTCTGAAATCAATAAAAATATATTTTAAAAAAGAAAGAAAAAGGATTCAAATAAATATGAAGCCCACCAACTAATGGATCCCCATTTGTAATTTAAAATTCTATTTGTTAATTCACTGTATGTGCAAAAGTGCAGGGAAGACAGGGTAAGATAACTTCAAAACCTGCTCTTCCTAATTTCTCTTGAAATTAAACTGCTCTAATGCACCTTATCTCTCTTGTTTATTTCTGTATCTACAGCACCTAAAATAGTAAGTACCCAATACATATTTTTTAATAAATGAATGACTCTCTGAGATCAGGCATAAAGCACTTATAAATCCTTTGGTGTCGTCCAATCAAGCATTGAAAGGAGAAGTATAAGATATCCCCTTTAGATAACCTATTTAAGCATTAGCATCCTCTCAGTATTCTTAAGATTCAGCATCTCACAAAAAAAACTATATTGTTTAACATGCATACTACCAAAACAATTCCTTCACACTGATTCTTAATCCCTATATATAAAGGGTGATTAAAAAAAATAACCTAGTCCATTTAGTTGCGGGTGATATATTTTTGTTGTTTTAGTTATTTTTAACAAAACAAGTTCTCAAAAGATACTAACCTTACTTTCACTTTATTTCCTTGCAAGGTGAGTGACTAGACAATAAAAAGATGGTAGAGGGCTAGAAGAGGGGTCTTTTAAAAACTCTGTATAGCTGTTGCAATTTAGCACTGGTGAGTCGCATGTATCCAAAATCCTGCATCCAAAATCCATCCCCCCCATCTTCTGTCCTTAAATCCCAATGTCAGTGACCAGAGAAGCCTCGGGTCTTTAAGAGTCCTGTTGGAACTAAAAAAAATACCTCTTTTATTCCTGAACCACTCACTGTATAATTCCAGTGTTGCCCAACGACACACGTCAGTGTCCAAATGCGACTCCTCAGCTATAAAATGCCAATAGTTTGCTGGATCACAGCTAGCTAACAAGGAGCAAAGAACACTTGGCAGCCACCGAGAGGCTGCTCCGGGACGAGAAGTAGTTATTAGTAGTGAAACTAGATCAGCCTGATCAAATTTTCAACAGAGCGCACAACCTGGTGCTAAGGAGGTGTGAAAATTAGAAATCTGTTTCTAACATTGTCTTTTTAAAGTTCTTTGTCATGAACAGTGAAGTTAAAAACCAAATTAACAGTATAAAAATGTGTCTGTGCAACCATGAAATAATACTAATACCCAGCCTTTGTTTTAAACACACTTAAAACATTCATTTTTTGTATAGTCTCAACATCAGTTTTAGAGAAATAGATACCTGAAAAGTATACGGGATAGTGTACTAGATACTAAACTGTTAAATGTTCGAGGGCAGGGATAATTGCATCAGATAAGACAGGGATAAGAAGAAAATCTTTTTAACAATTAAATGAATAGCAGGTCATAAAAAAATACTACTTGGCTGGTGTTTCATTGAGATCCTTATTATAGACTAGAGGCTCGGTGCATGAAATTCGTTCAAGGAGCTGGGCTCTCGCAGCCCCGGCTTCAACCAGAGGTAGTCTAGTCTAATTAGCATATTATGCTTTTATTATTATAGATAAGTTATGCTAGGAGTATGAATTTGGAATGAAATGATTTAGTGTGCTTAGAAAAAGAAATATTTGCCTTATACTACAGACATGCAGTTCACAATTAAAATGACTACAATCAATTTTGGGGAATTAAAAAAGGCTAAAATATAAAAGTGAGAATGAATAAAAAACTAATTCATCAACAGTTGGTAGAATTTTGGTTATTCATAGAATTAGTAAAATTTTCCATCCAATCTCTTAGCAAAGCTACAGGTACTAGAAATATAGTACTGGCTATACTTAACAAAGCTACTTACTCCACTTCAATCACCTTGAACACTATACTTTATACTCAGGCTCCTATTTGCCTATGAAATTGACATATACAATTTAAGTCATGCATTATTATTCAGCCTTAAAAGAAAGTGCTATCTACCCATGAAAAGACATGGAGGATCCTTAAGTGAATATTGCTAAGGGAAAGACTGTATGATTCTAACTACACGACATTCTGGAAATGACAAAACTATGTAGACAGGAAAGGATCAGTGGTTGCCAGGGGTGGGGGATAGTTTGGGAAGAATGAATGGGTGGAGCACAGAGGGTGTTAGGGCAGTAAAAGTACTCTGTATGATACTACAATGATAAATACATGCCATTATACATTTATCTAAACCCATAGAATGTACAGCAGAAGAGTGAACACTAATGTAAGCAACAGACTTTGAGTGAAAACAATGTGAAAATGTAGGTTCATTAATTTGTAATAAATATACCACTCTGGTATGGCATGTGAACAATGGAGGAACATATGCATGTGTAGGGCAGGAGTTATATGGAAACGCTCTATTCCTTCTGCTCAATTTGCTAAGAATAAGAACCTAAAACTGCTCTAAAAATACTTTTTTAAAAAACATGATAACAATGGATAATGGAGCTTCTTACTTCCTTCTCTATATTGTTCTATATTTTGCAAATTTTCTATAATCAGGAAAATTTTATGTTAAAATTTAGTCCTGAGTTTGTATCTTCTTTGCCATGCTTATTATAATCTACATGTAACATTTTAAAGTACAGATGAACAGTAATAGTTTAATCTGATAATAAATTATTTCAATATACTATAACCAAGAAAACAACCTCTTTCCAAATAATGTAATTTACATATCCCAAGAAAATAAGCTGAGTATAAAATGCTTAAAAGCAGTCTAATGTTTTTCTTGATTACCAAGCATAGCAAACACTTATTCAGAACTTCTTACTGACTTTACCACTCCTGTTTTTCTTAATTCTTCCTGTTAATTCTTTTTCTAGTCTTTGTACATGCCATTTTGACATTTAGATTTATTCTGCTTTACATCTGCTTGCCTTTCCCACTCTACCCCTACTACTTCTTGCACCTTCTTTTTCAATGTTTCCCTTTGTTTGACTTCTTTCACTACAGCCATATTCCTATGCTCATCTACCTGCAATGCTTTTGATGATGTCTTTAGTTGGGCCTACCTCATGATTTTCATATTTAAAGTATTCACATTAATATGCAACATTAAGTGAGGCTGGTGCTTATAATCCATTTTCCACTTTCCCTAGAGCAATTCTGGAATTTCTTCCTCATAAGAAATTCCAGCAATGTCTCTGATCTGTACTCCTTAGGGCACAGGCAAAACAGGGAAGAAATGCTTCAGAAAAACATACCTAGGACACGGAACTCTTAATATCACCAAAGGAAGTGAGCAAGTGTTCAAAGGAAAACCCCAACTCAGGAAAAACACAGGATAATTCTTTCCCTCTGATTTTCACAGGGAATAAATGTATGGTCATCTTTAAAAATCATTATTTGGAACTTTTTATTAAGTTCCATATAAAATAATTAGAATCACAGGGTTTTATTTTCCCTCACGGTTTATTGTATTTCCTAGTGTTAGTTTGAGATATGTAGACATTTACAGCACTTGATCTTCCAGGCCATTTATTCATATCTTTATTAAACAACTGTTAGATATCTATTTTGTGTAAACTACTAAGAACCAACGAAACATCATTAACTTAGGACCCATTAATGCAAAATTTGTGGCAATATGGTCAGAGAATGCATTCTAGATACAAGAAAAAGTTAAATAAATTAGTAGCATATACATAATTCTAAATATCTAATGTCAGAAACAAAAAATAATTTTAACATCCTGAGAAACTTTACAAAGAAACACTTATACTCATCATCATCAACACTTAGTAAGCTCCTGCTATTTTCTAGGTATTAGACAAAAATAAAATGAAGATACAAATTTCCCCCTCAAGTAATTTTCAGACTTGTTAATGGGACAAAACATGTAATTAAAAATAAGATCAGTAATAAAAAGTAGCATATGATGGGTATGCAAACAATAAAAACATCAAAAATTCAGAATAAGAAGAGACCATTGTAAGATTCTTGAGAGACAGGCTTTAACTGACAGAGGAAACAGCACTTAAGCTAGGTATTAAAGAAAATAGAGTAAGCAATAAGAAAGGGGGATTTTAAAGGAAAGGATAATGGCATGAAAGAATTATCTACAGGCACACCTCAGAGATATGGCTGGTTTGATTCCAGACCACTGCAATAAAGTGAGTCACATGATTTTTTTTGTTGTTTCTCAATACATATAAAATGTATGTTTACACTATCTGATAGTCTATTAAGTGGGCAATAGCATAATGCCTAAAAAATGTACATACCTTAATTTAAAAATAATTTATTGCTCAAAAATGCTAACCATCATCTTAGTTTTCAGTGAGTCCTAACTTTTTGCTGGTCAGGGTCTTGCCTCAATGTTCATGGCTGCTGACTAATCAGGGTGGAGGTTACTGAAGGCTGGGATGGCTGTAGCAATTTCTTAAAATAAGACAACAATGAAGTTTGCCACATTGACTGACTTTTCCTCTCATGAATGCTTTCTCTGTAGCGTGCAATGCTGTTTGATAGCATTTTACCCATAGTAGGCCTTTCACAATTGGAGTCAGTTCTCTTAAACCCTGCCATTGCTTTATCAAATAGGTTTATGTAATAGTCTACATCTTTTGTTGTCATGTCACAGTATCTTCACCAGGAGTAGATTCCATCTCAAGAAACCACTTTCTTGGCTCATCCATAAGAAGCAACTCCTCATCCATTAAAGTTTTATCATGAGATGCAGCAATTCAGTCACATCTTCAGACTCCAGTTCTAATTTTTCCTTCACTGAAATCTTGAACCCTTCAAAGTCATTGGTGAGGGTTGGAATCAACTTCTTTCAAACTCCTGTTAATGTTGATATTTTGACCTGTTCTCATGAATCATGAGTGTTCTTAGTGGCATCTAGAATGGTGAATCCTTTCCAGAAGGTTTTCAATTTACTTGCCCAGAAGCATCATAGGAATCATGATCTATAGCTGCTATAGGGCTTTATAACATGTATTTCTAAAATAGTAAGACTTGAAAGTCAAAATTACTTCTTGATCCATGGGCTGCAGAATGGATGTTGCATTAGCTGGCATGAAAACATTAATTTCATTGTACATTTCCATCAGAGCTTTTGGGTGACCAGGTGCATTGTCAATGAGCAATAATTTTTTTAGAGGAATCTTTTTGTCTGAGCAGTAGGTCTCAACAGTGGACTGTAATTGGATGTGCTGACATCTAACCTTTGTTTTTCCATTTATAGAGCACGCAGGCAGAGTAGACTTAGCATCATTCTTAAGAGCCCTAGGATTTTAAGAATGTAAATGAGCATTGGCTTCAATTTAAACTCACCAGCTGCATTACACCCTAACAGGAGACTCAGCCTGTCTTTTGAAGCTTTGAAGCCAGGCATTGACCTCCTCTCTAGCTATGAGAATCCTAGATGGCCTCTTCTTCCAATATAAGGCTGTTTCAACTACATTGGAAATCTGTTGTATAGTAACCACCTTCAGTAATTATCTTAGCAAGATCTTCTGGATTACGTGCTGCAGCTTCTACATCAGCACTTGCTGTTCCACCTTGCACTTTAATGTTATGGAGACTAATTCTTTCTCTATGTTATAGACAGCTTCTTTCCCTCATGAACCACCTTTGCTAACTTCAAACTTTCCCCCAGCAGCATCCTCACCTCTCTCAGCCTTCATTGAATGGAAGAGAGGTGGGGCCTTGCTCTGGATTAGGCTTTGGTTTAAGGAAATGTGTCGCTGGTGATCTTCTATCCAGACCACTACAACTTTCTCCAAATCAGCAATTACGCTATTTCACTTTTTATCTTTCATGTGTTCATTGGAGTAGCACTTTTAATTTCCTTCAAGAACTTTTCTTTTGCATTCACTACTTGGCTGGTTGGCACAAGAGGCCTAGCTTTCAGTCTGTCTTGGCTTTCAACGTGACTTCTTCACTAAGCTTAATCATTTCTAGGAATTGAATTAAAATGAGAGACGTGCAAGTCTTCTTTTCACTTGAACACTTAGAAGCCATTATAAGGTTATTAACTGCCCTAATTTCAATACTGTGTCTCAGGGAATAGGGAGATCAAGGAAAGGGAGAAAGACAAGGGAATGGACAGTCGGTGGAACAGTCAGAACATACACATTTACTACTGATTAATAAATTCACTGTCGCCGAAACCGGTTTGGCTCAGTGGATAGAGCGTCGGCCTGCGGACTGAAAGGTCCCAGGTTCGATTCCGGTCAAGGGCATGTACCTGGGTTGCGGGCACATCCCCAGTAGGAGATGTGCAGGAGGCAGCTGATCGATGTTTCTCTCTCATCGATGTTTCTAACTCTCTATCTCTCTCCCTTCCTCTCTGTAAAAAATCAATAAAATATATTTAAAAAAATAAAAAAATAAAAAAAAATAAATTCACTGTCATATGTTGGCGAAGTGCGTGGTGCCCCAAACAGCTACAATAATAACATCAAAGATCACTGATCACAGATCACCATCACAAATATAATAATAATGAAAAGTTTGAAGTATTGTGAGAATTACCAAAATGTGACACAGAGACAGGAAGTGAACAAATGCTCTTGGAAAAATGGTTCCAATGGACTTACTGAATGTAGGGTTGCCACAAACCTTCAACTTGTAAACAACACAACATCCACAAAGTGCAATGAAGCAAAGCACAATAAAATAAGGTATGTCTGTATATTACATGGACACTGGTGGCCAAAACAAAATTCTCTATGTACCTAAAAATAATAAAATGGTTTCATAAAACAGTCTATATATCAATATGCAATAGAAAGATTTTACTCTATTATTTAAATACTAGAGGCTTGGTGCACAACATTCATGCACAACCCATTCATAAGCCAGCAGGTGGATATCCCCCCAGGGGTCCTTAGCACTGCCTTGGAGGTGGGAGAAGCTCCTGCCACTGCCACTGTGCTCACCAGCTGTGAGCCCGGCTTCTGGCTGAGTGGCGCTCCTCTTGTGGGAGTGCACTGACCACGAGGGGGCAGCTTCTGTGTTGAGTGTCTGCCCCCTGGTGGTCAGTGCGCATCATAGCGACCGGTCATTCTGCTGTTTGGTCGATTTGCGATATCAGCCTTTTATTACATAGGATAATATAGTAATAATAGCAACTTATATGTATAGTGTCTTATAGCTTATAATATGTTCTTAAATTTTAAAGTGTAGTATTATTTAGTAGCCAGGAATTGACCTCTAATAGTTTTATTTTATCAAAAATGTCTTCACATAGTTCACCTTTAAATCTTTAGACTTATGTTAAAATAAGCTAAAATAAGCCTTAAGTATATTTGTAATTGAAAAAAATGTTCATCAAATGGCATTCCCTATTGTATTTCCTAATTATAATTTAGGTTACCATGAAAAACTTGGAAATACAGAAATTTATTTTGTACCCAAAAACATAAGCAAAAAGCCACATATTTTGAAATATCATAAAGTAGAATCAATATTTTTCAAATTTAAAGTAATTCTGATTCTTTAGTTTAAAATAAAAATAATATATTTATATCTAAAATAATTTTTAAATATAATCAACAGATAAAAGATAAAAACAAATAAGAGGAGAGAAAAAAGGATCAAACACAACATGAAACTCTACTAAGTTAATCTCCAGATAGCCAATTTCTAATCAATTGCATTAAGAAGTATTTAGCACTCACGGCTGCCTAAATCAATGAAAAGAAAGTAAGCTAAAAGATCTTAACTTCTTTAAGTCCCGATGGAAATAATCAAACTAACTCCTTGACTTTAGATAAGCAATCACAGCATAATCATCAAATCCAAAAATAAAACTAAGGAGGTAACTAATGTATTCTCTAGATTCCTGAATTCATATCCCAAAATATTAGGCACTCAGAAATACTGCAGTAAATCTGATAAGATTAGCTTAATAAAAATAAATGTGGAATCCTGTGCTTGAATCAAAAACCTCGTGCAGGATAGATAAATATTATTTAACTGGTGGCCTGATGGATGAAATTCGTGCAAGAGTAGGCCTTCCTTCCCCTGGCTGCCGGCACCAGCTTCCCTCTGGCATCTGGGACCTAGGCTTCCTTCACAGCCCCGGCTTCATCCGGAAGGTCGTCCGGAAGGACGTCCGGTCTAATTAGCATATTACCCTTTTATTATTATAGATAACAGCCCCTTTGAAAAGATAGGTTTTGGTTGACTGCAAATTTAATGTGAATTAATAGTGTATTTGACTGTGCTGCCAAAAGCGTTAATTTTATCTTTAGATGAATTAACACAGCATAGAACTTTAAAAGGAGAGGTGATAATCCTAGAAGGATGAGAGGGGAAGAAAGATAAGTCATGAGCAATTGTTGAAAGTATCAGTGATGCATATCCTGCAGAAAGAAAAGCTTCAAATAATAGGTTGTCAGCTACTAGAGAACAAAAAAGAGTGGAACTAAGACCAATGAGTTATAGTGATAAGAAGGTAAATTGCCGAAACCGGTTTGGCTCAGTGGATAGAGCGTCGGCCTGCGGACTGAAAGGTCCCAGGTTCGATTCCGGTCAAGGGCATGTACCTGGGTTGTGGGCACATCCCCAGTAGGAGATGTGCAGGAGGCAGCTGATCGATGTTTCTAACTCTCTATCTCTCTCCCTTCCTCTCTGTAAAAAATCAATAAAATATATTAAAAAAAAAGAAGGTAAATTGTAACTCCATGAGCCAAAGGTATTTTTTGTAACCATTACAGCTATTTAAAAATGTTATGAAACATTTTGGGACTGGGAAATGTGAGTGTCCAATTGGGAACTGTGAGGTTGAAGCTGGGAATACTGCAGGGGCTTTATTCACTGAATAGAAGTTTAAACTATGTCACTTTCCAAGTATAAGATTGAATAATCCTATTATTACTAAAATATGGCCCAGAGCATCTGTGTGGACCAATGTTCCAAAATTTCTAAACCAAAAATGTTAGATAGAAGCACGCTATACCTTTGGGGAAAATCTGGTCCTACCAATCAAAGATTATTCAACTGACTCCAAAGAAGTTGGTTCCATGGGCAAAATCTGACAAGCAGAGTTCCAATTAGTAAATGGAAAGAGGCACTATATAATACTATAAAACTCTATCTAAGAATATGCAATTTCTAAACATATTTACTCTTTCCAAATTCCCCGAGATGTTAGCTATTCAAAGAGCAGAGAACAACTATACCCTATATTAGTTTAGTCCTTTTAACCTAAACTACTCTATAATTAAAAACCATACTTTTTTATTCAAAAACAGTTGAAGGGGATAAATTACACTAATATTGACAGCTACAAAGCCAGCTAAATAGGAAATGTGTTATAATAGGTTCACAGTACTAAATCAAATTACTACGCTATTTCAGTGTTTTCTTGGCATATCAAAATATAATTTATAGAACTTAAGTAAAATATGTTAGTAGGTTTGCCTTCCTTGATTGATTTCCCTAAATATTTTTGCACAATTAAATGTGTTTGAAAGCAGAATGGTTTGCAGATCAAAACACTGTCAGGTGCACAATCTATTCCTCTATCTTTTAACAGTTCTCTTTTGATTATCCACAGTAATGTCCAGGAGAAATACCATGAAAGCTCCAAAACAACAGACTAGCCAAATTTAAAAAGCTTTAGTAAGTTTCTATTCTCCTCCCCAACACACACACACACACACACACACACACACACACACACACACACACCCCACCTTAACCTCTTCTATATCAGAGGCTGTCAGTTGCCTCCAAGTTCTCTCAACTGAGTAGTAAGAAACCAAATTTTTTGCTGGACATATTAATATATTCCCCAGCTAAAAGATAACATTCTCCTATTTCCCTTGAAGCTGAGTATTTTTCCTTGCCTGACCTTTGGCCAATAAGATACAGATTCAAGTTGGACGTCTTACAAAGGGGGTAGATTCTTCCATGTTCCCTTATCCTTCTATCAGTCAGTAAGGTGGGTGTGATGGCTGGAGTTCCAGCCTCCATCTTGAGCCATGATAATGAGATCGCTTTAGGAATGCCAGATGCAGTGCTCCCCTCACCCCCAAAATTCATATGTTGAAACTCTAATTCCAAAGTTATGGTAATTGGAAGTGGGGCCTTTGGGGGATTAGCAGGTCACGAGGGTGGAGTCTTCATAAATGAGATGAGTGCCCTGACAAGAAAAGGCCAGAAAGCTAGCTAGCTTTCTTTCCTCCATGTGAGGATATAAAGGAGATGCTCTACAAAATGAAACAGGGTCCTCACCAGAACCAGTCCATGGCACTCTGATCTCAGACTTCCAGCCTCCAAAATTGTGAGAAATAAATTTCTGTTTTCTATAAACCACTCAGTCTATGGTACTTTGTTAGAGCAACCACATGTAGCTAACTAAAACACCAGAAAAAAATGTAGAAGGAATATAGATCCCTGCATACAACTGCCATTTCAGCCTGGGATTCTCAACCTTTGACTTCTTTCATTTAAGAGAAAATAAATTTTAATCTTATTACTATTTAGGGTTTTCAGTTATGTGCAACCTAATCAATTCCTAATTAGTAGGTGCTGATAAGTCAGGCTCTCTCTCCAGTTTTCTCATATAGGACTTCCACATAACTCTTCCCAAACTACCCTTGCTGCAGTGTCAAAAGTGGTCGCTATGCAATACTTCTCTCGGTTTACTTCTTTAGTGTATTTGATTCTGGTGATAACTCCCTCAGACTTAAAACATCAAATCACTCTCTACTCATTCTCCTCCATATCTTAAATAATTCCTTTGTTTGTCCTAGAAGCTTTCTTCTTCCACCTACCCTTAAAAAGTTGGCACTCCCTAAGATTACTTCATGGTTCTCTTCTTGTTCTACATGTTTTCTTCAGACCTACTATGCCAGTCAATAGAAAATAGTTCCTATTTACACCATCAAACCTCACTCTCCAACTCAGAATTTGCTAAAAGCTCCAGATTGACTTATTCAACTGTTTACTGAGGATAATCACCTGAGTATCCTCCAGGCAACTTAAATACCACATTCCTCTCCGTTCCTCCTTTTAGTTAACAACACATACCCATTCAGCTGTCCAAACCAAAAACCTGATTGCCACCCTCAATTCCTTAATCTTGCCTGATATGCAGTTACTAAGTATTCTAGACCTTATTGCCTATGGCTCATGTCTATCTTATCTGGCAATGTCCTCACCATCACTTCCCCAGATTGCTGAAGTAGTACTAAGACTGGTCTTCCTTTCTTCTAATCTCACTTCTCTCCATAGTGAAGTCAAAAGATCATTAAAATAACATCAATCTTTTAAAGATGTTTCTATGCTCACTGGTGGGTCAGACCTATTGGATAAAGACCAGATACCCTAATGTGGCAAATGTGGTCTGCCCAGATATGACAACTGCCTCTTTCTACAAGCTCATCTATCTTAACCCAAGTAGCATACCCATGAAGAAACCAAACTGAGCAATTCTGTGATTGGTAGTCTTTACACAGTTCCACTGCATAGAATTCTCCCCTTCTGTTAAACCAGGAGAATGGTTCCTCCTTCCCTGAAGAGTCTAGCCCCATGTTTCTTAATTGTGAAACCTTTTCTGAACACCCTCTTCTCTCAGTTTTCCTTCTCCTCTCTTTGTACCACCATTTGTACCACTGTTATAGGAATTATGCAAATAAATGATTACGACAGAGTATTTTTATCTAGTTTTTCTTTTAGAATTTAAGACTTGGAGAAAATATTAATCATCTTTGCATCTCGGACCTGGTGGATGTTAATAGAAAGAAGGAAGAAAGGAGAAAGGGAAAGGGAAAGGAAAAGGGAAAGAAAAAAAAAAGGAGGAAAGTCTACTTGAGTAATCCTCGCAATAAGTCAATGAGGAGAATTAAGACCCGGGAAGATGATTAAATGTATTTAAGATCGCTCAGCAATTAATATGTAGGGTAAAAAGTATAACCATCCATCTTTCTCTCACGTGTACTTTAGATTCAGCATAATTCCCTTCCTTTCAAGTCTACTCTCCTTTTCCCCAATATTTCAATTCTCTTCCCTTTCTCTAACTGTAGCAGGGGATTTGTTTATAAAACTAATATGTTCTCAAGGCATAAAAAATTGACCATCACATTTCCGGTTTCCAATCTAGCAAGTAAGGATTTAGATGTCTTCATTCCATCCTAACAAGTAAAAAGCTGAACAAACTGAAAAATCAACTCTTCTTATACCTGTAAAATCAAACCAGCAACCTAGCTATGTGCCTGGAATTGAACTACAACCTTTGGGTGTCCAACCAGAGCCAAAAGTAACATTTTAAAAACTGATCCATGTATACTATGGACATTTAAATATTTCCTAATGATATTACAATCAAAAGGAAGTGTCAATAAAAGGAAACCCTATACAGGCAGAACCTGACTTGCAAATGTTGATCCTGCAAATCTGCTGCATCTGAGAAATTCAAGCCCTTGACTAGGCAGACTGCCAAGATCCCAGTTCCCTTTTGGGCAGCTACTGTTAAACACTTCCCTAAAGTTCCTTGTTCTGCCACATCTAACTTACTCTACCCCACTTCTTCAATGCCAGCTTGAGCATATCCCAATACTATTCCATCGCCCCTGAACTTCCATCCTTCCTTTCTAGGTGCCAAAGATTTCCACCTCCAGAATGATCTTTCACACATGTGTGTCCAGGTAATACTTCAACCATTTCCCTAACTGCCAGAAGCCCATAACTCCCTCCTGTCATAGCTGTAGCGGACACTCATTCTCCTCTGGCCATTGCCTCTACCACAGTAGGTGAAGAAACCTCTCACTGCCAAAGGGCTCAGAGAAGAAAGGGAAACACTCTATATAGAGAGTATGGAAGTCAGGGGGGAAAATAAAGGAACATTCTTCTGGTTATTGGAATTGCCTGCAAAGCTAACTAGATTCTCTAAATTTTATTTGAGCTTTTTTAAAAAAAATTATTTTTCAATTACAGTTGATGTACAATATTAGTTTCAGGTGTACAACCCAGTGATTCGACATTTATATAACTTACAAAGTGATCACCTCGATAAAGCCAGTACCCATCTGACAGTATATATAGTTATCACAATATTATTGACTATATTTCCTATGCTCTAATTTACTTCCCCATGACTATTCTGTAACTACCAATGTGTACTTCTTAATCCCTTCACTTTTTTTACCCCTCTCCTCAACCCCTCTCCCAACTGGCAACTGGCAAAATGTTCTCTGTATCTATGAGTTTGTTTCTGGTCTGCTTATTGCTTTTTTATTTTTTAATATTTCCACATAAAAGTTTAATCATATGGCATTTTTCTTTCTCTGTCTGACTTATTTCACTCAGCATACCTTCCAGGCCCATCCATGTTATTGCAGATGGCAAGAATTCATTTTTTTAGTGGCTGAGTAATATGACATTTGTCAGTCAGAGAACTTTGATTTATCACACTATGGCTAAACGTTATACCCAAGCTCCAATAACTGGGAATCAGAGCAGATATTTACATAGTTTCGCTGTTTACTACAACAGACAAGCTGGTCATTTTAATGAGGGATTTTTGTCACACACACACCCTTTTTTATATCCCCAAATATCTTATTCAGTATTCTTTGTGTGGTGGCTACTTTATTAAAGTGGTCCAATATTTAATTAAGGATTAAATAGTAAATCGGTTTGCCCATTAAATTATAAAAACCTTCATTGTTTACAGAGCTTTTTAAAATTATTTAAATAATTGAATAGCCGTTTAAAAATTAGATTTAAAAGTGAGCTTTGAGGACACACAAGTTATTTCAAAGATATTAAGCCATGACAAAACATAGGTACCACTAATGACAGAACACACATGTAGTGCCAGCAACCCAGGAGGATCCCCAAAGCTCAGGCAGGCATCCTAACCATAACTGCAGTGTCTATCAGATGAACACAAAACACTTGACATTGATGAAGTGAGTCCCTGGGCCAGGAGAAGCACTTCAGGTTATCTGAGGAGGCCCAGAGGAAAACACAATACATATTTCCAGGAAAAGAAGTCAAAATCATTTTTTTTAATTCAGTTGTTTAAATTTAACTCCTCTTTCACTTGATTGTTAAATACTGAGTCTAAGTCTTTGTCTTTATTTTCCTAGTAATAGAAAACACTAGATTTATTAATGTTTATTAATGTTTTCTATTGAAAGAGAAAAAGGAGCCTAATAAAAATCAGCTCATTGCAGATTATCTTTCAGTTTAAATTAGTTTTCCTGTTGTTGTTGTTTATCCACAGATCAAGAATTTGGTGCCAAGGTTTTCCTTGTTTACATTGTTTCCAAAATGTGGACAAATCCTACATTTTCTTTCCTTATTATATTTTTTCTGTGTAATAAATATACTGATGTAGAGCTGAAAATATCTGCTATCTAAAATGAATAAATGCCAATAGTACCTGGCTATGGAGCTGTCCTGCTGTTCAATATGTGAATAGAAACTGAGCTGAGGCAGTGAGTAAGCCAGGCAATCTGAGCCAAGAGGTATGGTCACAGAGCAGCACTGTGATTTGTCCTTCCTAAGCAGTGAAGTGGAGGGTTGGGGATTCTCCTTCATACTCATCTGGTGCCCTGCTGTTCTCCTTTCTCAATCCTTCCACAGTGGTATACAATTCATGGTAACATGATAGTAAAAGGTATGGCAGACTTTCACCATCTCTAGTTCACCAACTCCTATAAAAACTATAATCTTACATATGCTTTCCTAGTTACCTACAAGTCTTATGAAATACTAAGGGCCCCATGCTCGAATTTGTGCACCTTGAAAGGAACTGTGAGCTGCAAGGCTGCAGTGGGCACAGGGGTGGGTCTTGACCCATCCTCCACGCCCTTGCCCAGCCCCTCCCACCGCATCCTGGTCCCCTGTCTGCTGGCAGCCCCACTCCCGCTGCCACTGCCCCCACACACTGACAGCACCATCCCCGCTCGCACCCGCTGACAGCACGGAGCAATTGGGACCAGCGCCAGCAGCGGGTGCAAGCAGCAGCTGCTGCCCCGATCACCCCTCAGGAGCAGGGGGAGGTGGAGAAGTCCTCAGGGGCAATCAAGGGCTGGCAGCTGCCACTCGCACCTGCTGACGGCGCTGACAGTGGGTGCAAGTGGGGCCAGCACCGGCAGTGGGTGCGAGCGGTGGCTGCTGGCCCAATAGCCCCTCAGGAGCAGGGGGAGGTAAAGAAGCCATGAGCGGTGATCAGGGCTGGCAGCTATTGCTCGCACCCGCTGACAGCACCAAGTGATTGGGGCCACAAAGATTTTTCAGTAACTACCAGAGGCTCGCCCCGATGACAGCAACCAGCACCCTGCCTTGGTCTGGTGCCCCCACTCACCTGCTCCACCATCCCACCACAGCCGACTGGTTGTTCAGTTGTTCTGCCATTCGGTATATTTGCATATTAGCCTTTTATTATGAAGGACCATCACTAGCTCCTCCTACTTCCCTGCCACACCACTATCTGTTTGATTCGACCACTTACATTATATACAAACCCACAGTTTTCCAATTTTTGCATATACATACAGATGAACACATGAACTCACAAATGCCTCATACACACAAACACACACACAATTTAGGATTTTAAATGTTTGCCATCTTTTCCATTTTGGAAATCCTGAGTCAAATTTGAACTAGTTTCTTTTCTGCTGGACCACTCAGAATGCTTAATGTGCTAATTTATATTAAGAATTTGTTGACAGACCTAACCGGTTTGGCTCAGTAGATAGAGCGTTGGCCTGTGGACTGAAGGGTCCCAGGTTCAATTCTGGTCAAGGGCATGTACCTTGGCTGTGTTCACAACCCCAGTAGGGGGTGTGCAGGAGGCAGCTGATCGATGTTTCTCTCTCATCGATGTTTCTAACTCTCTATCCCTCTCCCTTCCTCTCTATAAAAAATCAATAAAATATATTTTTGGGGACAAAAAGAATTTGTTGACATAAACATGTCACATTTCCAAATATATGTGATTACAAAGACTTTTTTAATGAAACGTTTTTCACAGTATACTCCTTGGAAAACTCTTATCCAAACTACTCAAAGCAATATATTATTTTATAATTTTATTTTATAAAATATGTATATTTGTATAAATTAGAACACAAATATAAATATGTATATAAAACAAATCTGAACATATGAATTTATTCACTCATTCATTTACACACCCATCCCACTAGCCATTCAACAAAGATCATATACATGTATACAGCGCCTATATATGTGAGAGATAAAGAAACCTGGAAATTTTTAACATACATTTTATCATTCACTTATTAATCTCCCTATAAAATATTGGATTTTTTAAAAGCCACTTAATATGTTGAAATTCTTAAAGAATCTATTAACAGAAAGCATAATAGAACTGATTCTCCTTAGGAAATTATAAATGATAAACCAAGGAAATATTTACTTCACAAAATGCCACAGATATATTTTAAATTATATTTATTCTACACAATTTTCCAGAAGCAACTAAAATAAAAAATAATCAACTGATCTTCATAAGTCTAAAAAGTTTAAATGTACTTAAAATAACCATATATTTAGAATGTAAAAACCGTAGACACACTAACACAATTAAATTTATCCTAATTAGATTTAACTAATCAGCAATTGTGTAAAACCAATTACTTAAAACCTTTGCTTCTTACATCGGAATTTTTGTTAAGTCAAGTCCTTCTTTTAGCTCCCTCATCTTATTCCAGGCTTTTCTTCTGTAAAACTATAGGAAAAATCTCAAAATTATTTTACTATAAATACTCATACCACATAAAATTTAAAAGTGGTCAAACATTCTAAGTTGGACATTTTAGAAACCAAACACACCTATAATGAGTCTGGGCTGTAATTTAGAAACAAACTTACTCATTTTGAACAATTACTTATGGCTCCAGTCTCTACACTTTTGCTTGGGATACTCCTCTGTTCTTTTCCCTTCAACTATGCCTAATCAACACAGCTTATTTTCAGACTAGTGGCCTGGTGCACAAATTCGTGCACATTGAAAGGAATTAATTAGAAGAAATATTTTAATATCGCTATTTGCCCTTTCTCTAAAATAGAAGTGTCAACCAAATTCATGATCGACAATGACAGATCGAAACACATGAGTATGATTGGCGCCAGTGAGAGCTTTATATGTATTGCACATACACGAGTCAACTTAGCCTTTTATATGTATAGAACTAGAGCCCTGGTGCATGAAAATTCATGCACTTGAGGGGGGGTCCCTCAGCCCAGCCTGCCCCCTCTCACAGTCCAGGAGCCCTCAGGGGTGGGAGGCGACCAGCGGTCAGGGGAAGGCGATGCCCCTATCACACCTCTGCTGCTGCCACTGCCAGCAGCCCAAGCCTCAGCCGGCCCTGGTTACCTGAGCCTCGGGCGGCCCTGGATGGCTGGGCAGCCACCATCCGAGTCTGCGCCTTGGGCCGCCCTGGTCAGCTGGGGGGCTGAGGGGACTGGGCGCCACCATCTTGTGGCTGTCGGTGCTGCCATCTTTGAGGGAGGGGCATCAATTAGCATATTCCCTCCTTATTGGCTGTGGGCGCCTCCATCTTTGAGGGCAGGGCAGTCAGTTATCATATTCCCTCTTTATTAGATAGAATAAACTTGATTAATTAGACCTGCTTTCTGATGTAGCTAAACTTTTTCAGCCCAGTGAAGCACCCCAACTTCTCTTTCAGGTAATTGTCAGCAACACAGCAGTAAATATCAACATGAAGCAGATTAGTATTGTAGATCATGCAGGGAGAACAAAGGGTAAAATATTTAACTGCAGCAGTGTTTGAGTATATTCTGCACAGTGAGAAACCCTGAGATCATTTTCAAGGTCCACCATTTCTTCTTTTCAGTCGGGTCAAATTTCTAAGCTTTCTAAATCTCCATTTTCTGGCTAATGAAAAGAAAATAGGATTCCACCAAGTCTCCTATCTACCTACCCCAGGTCCTCTGTGAGGGTCAAATGAGATGAGGCACATGAAAATGTTTCACATGCCAAAACCAGTTTGGCTCAGTGGATAGAGCGTCGGCCTGTGGACTGAGGGGTCCCAGGTTCGATTCCAGTCAAGGGCATGTACCTGGGTTGCGGGCACATCCCCAGTGGGAGATGTGCAGGAGGCGGCTGATCGATGTTTCTCTCTCACCGATGTTTCTAACTCTCTATCTCTCTCCCTTCCTCTCTGTAAAAAAATCAATAAAATACATTTTTTTAAAAAATGTTTCACAGACATTTGGTTAAAATGTGAAATGTTTCCACTTGGCTATAAAGCAAGTCGTGTTCCTGGGCTGAAGTAACTCTAAGGAGACTACTTGTCACTAGGAAGAGGAAGTCGGGCATTGCTACATGACATCATTACCTGGCGCCCACAGCAACCGTTTCTGGGCTGGGCTGGGCTATAGGCTGCATTTTGCACCATGGAGTCTCGGCAGCATCAGCTGCGATTTGGTGGGCTGTCGCTCCAGGGTGGTGGTGGGGCCTGTGTCCCACTTGGGGGAAGCTGAGTGTTGCTTTGTGGACGCCAAGTCATTGGGGCCATTTCTCTTTGCGCATCACGGCAGCTCCTGTGTTAAGCGTCTGCCCCCTGAGGTCAGTGCATGTCATAATGGACAGCCGGACACTAAGCATGTTAGACTTTTATATATATAGATGATTCTACCCAACAGAGAGATATCTTTGTCATCCACCTCAGAATGCACAGTATTTACATTACAGTCTGTATCACTTATAGCATGTATTCTTACATCATATATGACTTTATACTACTAAACTTTTCACATATTACAGCTTTCTCTCTATATACTGTAACCTTTGAAGACAAGAAACATTTCTTTTCCTTCTTTGAATTCTGCGCTACACCTTCAACAGACTAAGCAAATAAATTATTTCATAGAGTAATAAAGTTTCACAGCTGAATCTGCACATCTCTCATTTTACAGATAAAAAGGAAGCCTAGAAAGGTGAAATAACTTGCCCAAGGTTATTCGATTAGTTGGGAACTGAATCACAGCAAAACCCAAGAGTGTAAATCTAATCTAGTGTTCTTTGCTTTAGCCCATGTTAAAAGAAAGATATTATGCTAAAATACACTTGTTCCCTTTCCGGTTTTAATAAAAATGAAAAGCTACCATTTGTGTATAACAAGAGCTTTGCATTGCCACAGAATTACCATTTTCTTCAATATTAATCATTGGACCATCCTGAGAATGATGATGATGGTGATTGTACATGTTATAATACATATAATATATATGTAATTTGGTCAAATGTCTACCGACCTACAACAGCCTTTATTTTGTGTAAACTTCTTCCTTTAAAACCATGATACAAGGGTTGGGGGTGTGGATGGGGGGAGATTCAATTAAACTAAATAGGTCTGTTACTCAAGTTCTAGTAATTCAGGATTTTATCTAAATAACAGCAAAGAGTTTCTTGTCTCCCTCTGAATCTTCCTGTCCAAGATGTCTTCTCCCCATTGGTTTATGGAATAATATTTTTTAAAACCAGCTCCTTGATAGTCTGATTAACCTAGACTTTCCTTCAGAGACTTGTCTATCATCTGCCTAAGTCCTCGAGGGGAGTGGGGCCGCTTAGACGCACAGAACAGCTGGAGCATGAGGTGACATGCAGATTTACTTCAAGAGATGAGCCTCAAGAGAAGTGCTTAGTTCTCAGTTAACTGTGGATTCTAACATATGAAAATTCCAGGGAAATAAAAAATATGGTATTTCCACAAACTAATCATTAGACAACTCTATTGCTCTAAAAACTAGCACAGGGATAGTTCTGTCAAAAATGCCTTCCACTGTCATTAAATTAATTTCATCTTAGGTTACAGAGCAGTGAGGATCTGATGAGGAGTTTCCATTAAGTTGATGGAAATAAAAGTCATCTTTTCCACATCTCCAGTCAGACTTTATCTTTTTAATTACTTATTTTTTATTTTTATTATTATTTTTTTATTTTCCCATCAGGCTTTTATTATAAAGAAGATCAATCAATGATTCTCTCTCATCATTGATGTTTCTATCTCTCTCTCTCCCTCTCCATTCCTCTCTGAAACCAATAAATATATATATATGTGTGTGTGTATTTTAAAAGTTGCACTATCTTTAGAAACACTTCCAACAAGATCAAGTAGCCTAGCTACAGCCTTGGTGCAAATTAGCCCCTCTCCCCCAAGACCAGGATTTAATTTTTTAATTGATTTTTAGAGAGAGAGAAACATCAATTTATTGTTCCACTTATTTATGCATTCAATGGTTGATTCCTGTAGGTGCCCTGACCAGGATCAAACCTGCAGCCCTGGTATATCAGGATGATGCTCTAACCAACTGAGCTACCTAACCCGCCAGGGTTCCAGTCATACTTACCAAAAGGTAAGTGTTATGGGTTAAATAGTCCCCTGCTCCTTCCCAGAAAAGATGTGTTAGAGTCTAGTCTCTAACATCTCAGAAATGTGACCTTATTTGGAAACAAGGTATTGCAGATGTAATTCATTAAGATGAGGTCATACCGGAGTAGGGTAGGGCCCATATGACTGGTGTCCTTATAAGAAATTTGGACAGAAAAACAAGCATAGAGGGAAGATGATGTGAAGAGGCACCGGGAGAAGACAAAGAGAGGCCTGGACACATCCTTCTCTCATCGCTCTCAGAAGAAACCAATCCTGCCATCCCTATGATTTCAGACTTCCAGCCTTGCCTTCAGAACTATGTGATAATAAACTTCTGTTAAGTCACTTATTTTGTGATACTTTGTTACAGCATCCCTAGCAAAGTAATACAATAACTAAGAAATTTTTTAAGTGTTTATAAAATAAAATGCAAAATAGCAAAATTCAAAAGTCCTAGATCCTAGTTTTTAAATGCCTAACTTTTGGCATAAATCTCTATACCTCTTTCAGGTTATTGTGAGAATAGGACTTAATAATGTGTGGGAAAGTTCTTGGAAATATACAAAGTAACAGACGATTTTAGGTTAAAAAAAAAGCAAGAAGTACAATAAATGTCTAGGTCAGTGGTTCTCAACCTGTGGGTCGCGACCCTTTGGCGGTCAAACGACCTTTTCACAGGGGTCACCTAAGACCATCCTGCATATCGGATATTTACATTACGATGCATAACAGTAGCAACATTACAGTTATGAAGTAGCAACAAAAATAATTTTATGGTTGGGGGTCACCACAACATGAGGAACGGTATTTAAAGGGCCAGAAGGTTGAGAACCACTGGTCTAGGTGATCACCACATATTTTCCTCAGAAATGAGAGGCTAATGAGTTCAGATGTTTAATCAAAACCTGAACCCCATATTTTTTAAGTTTTAAAACTGAAATTCCACCCTAAAATACAAAGAAACAAAGAAAGAAAAACACTCAGAGACATTCATAGCTCATATAATGATTAATTCATCTAACATTTGTTTAGAATCTACTATATTCCAGAAACTGTATTAGATCTTCAGATGCAGAGCTCAAAGACATGGGCCCTGACTTCAAGGAGCTCCCTGTACAGCAAAGGGCACAGGAGGTGATTCACACAGATTCCCATAAGCTATGGCAGAGGGTACGAAGTACAATACAGCAGATACCTACATTTGTACCAATATTTTCACAGAAAATGTTCAATTTTCTGGAATTGATAATGCTTTAGACAACATATATAGCAATGTTTCAATGAATTCATTGGAAAGTTGTTCAATTCTCCTTAACTCTTTTGATCACTGCTTCATGTTAGAAATAGAAAACTACATCTTTCAGATTTCTTTAACACAGGCTTAAACAAATATTGGTGTGTTTTTTTTCTTTAAATTTGCTACATTTGTATTATCATCTTCTTATGCAGAGGAAAAGAATTATAGGTTACACTAACAAACTGGATATTTATTTTATAAGAGAAAACCAAAAAATTAGTGTTTCAATCCTTACTGAAAAGCCTTCTAAAATATTCCCATCTTCTCTAGTTTGTATGCATGGGCAGGGTATCCCAACTAAAGGAGTCTTTGATGGCTAAGGATTTTCCAAGTCCTAAGGAGTTAGCTGAATATCAGTGATCCAGGAATGAATGGTCCTTTAAATACTGAAGGAACAGTATACTGTGTTAATCTTTACCCCTACATGGAGGATAGCTGGGAGAGGCAGGGGCTAAAAGTCAATTTAAAGGCAATTAAATCCACAAGAAAAACACTTTAATTGTAAATTGTTTTTATTTCTGTAAGAAAAATAATATGTGAGATAACGGATCCATTTGAAATCTAAGTTAAAGGTTGATGATGAATAGTTTGATCAAAGAGCCAAACTACACAGGAGTGTAAAAGTAAGCATCAAACAGTAAAATGACTTAAAAAGTCTTTATCACCCTCCTTGTTTATTTACGTCTATAAAAACTTGAAGCTATATTTGCAAAGTCTAAAACACAAAGCAGATAATCGCTCAATGGAAAACTACATTGACACTATTAGGATCTGGAAGCTGCAAAGCAGCAGAAGTAATAGTTCCCATTTTCTGGAAGTTTAAAATTCAGTGAGAACCCTGGCCAGTGTGGTTCAGCTGATTGGAGTGCCTTCCCATACACTGAAAAGTGGTGGCTTAGATTCCCAATTGGGGCTCATCAGTGTTTCACTCTCTCTCTCTCTCTCCCACTTCCTCTCTCTCTAAAAATCACTAGAGCCCTGACCGGTTTGGCTCAGTGGATAGAGCGTCGGCCTGGGGACTGAAGGGTCCCAGGTTCGATTCCGGTCAAGGCCATGTACCTTGGTTGCAGGCACATCCTCAGTAGGGAGTGTGCAGGAAGCAGCTGAATTGATGTTTCTCTCTTATCGATGTTTTTAACTTTCTATCCCTCTCCTTCTCCCTTCCTCTCTGTAAAAAATCAGTAACATATATTTTTTAAAAAATCACTAGAAACATATCCTCGGGTGAGGATTAAAGAAAATATATATATTAAGACGACTACACGCGGGTTAGTCACAGCAGCAGAACATGGAGCTCCAGCCCCCATGCTATTTAATCTTTTAGACTGGCTTGAGAATCACAGGATCTAAAAATATTCCCAAATGTCTCTCAACTTCTGGAGAACTCTTCCAACTCAGACAACAAACAATGGAATTTTCTAACAGATTGTGATAGATAAGATGTTTTGGTTTCCTGAATCATTGTAAGAAATCAAATACCGTAGTAAAAATGAAGTCAAATACTGCCTAGGTTCAGTGATGAAAAATGGACAATTGGTCCAACAAAATCTGACTCTATGCCCATGGATATCACTTTCTTTTTAGGGTTTTTATATAGTCCCTGTGCTCTGCCTCTACACTGGTCTATCTGGACATCCTAATCCTCCTTAAAAAGCTACAGTCTAAACACAGAAAAAAACAAAAACCCTTCCTTCCCTCAGTTCTCTGGATTGTCGACACATTCATTCAAGTATTCACTCAACAAACATTTACTACACAGATAATGTATGCCAAGTCCTATATTATTTACTGGAGCTTGAGTTAATAGAAAATAAAAGGAAATGAACAACAAAAATAATATAAAATATCCTGGCTTACATTCTAATTAATCATTAGGATCTTACTAGAGTTAGCAGGTACCCATGGCATGAAGGGCTTGTCAGAAATATGGCTAATATAACTATGCAACAGCCCTCCAAAGCTGAAAGGTAACTGTAGAGGCACACTGTGAGCCCCTTGCTTTCCAGCTAAAGGTCAATCTCCTTACTCTCTTTGTCATGATTTCACTCTCCTCACATCAAGGCCAAGAGAGTGATTCTAATCCTGCCACTTAATTCTCACTTCTGGACTAGAAGACCTACCTTTTTTCCTATTTAACAACAACACTCTCTCACAAGAATGGCACACCTTACTGAGGAAAGGCAGTGGAGAAATGAGAGAAGGAAGGGCGAGGGTAGAGGGCAGAGAGAACGGGCTTCCATCAGTGGTTGGAAAACCCTTTTATTATTTTTTTCTTTATCTAATTGACATTTATTATAGCACAAGTAACCAAACAATGACAGAATATAGGTAATTCTCAAGTGTATACATAGAAAATCCACTAAGATATACCATATGCTGGGCCATCAAACAAGTCTCAAAACACTTCAAAGAATAGAAATTATACAAATGATTTCCTCTGATTACAATAGAATTAAACTAAAATTAAAAACAGACAAAAATCAGAAAAATCCCAAATATCTGGAAAAACAATCATTTCAAAATAAACTGTTTATCAAAGAAAAAATGGCAGAGGTAATCAGAAAATATTTCAAAATGAAACACACTATATCAAAATTTGTGAGATGCAAATAAAACAATGCTGAGAAACAATTTTATAGCATTAAAAACTTACATTGCCAACATTTTCATATGTCCAAAATCAGTTATCTTAGCTTACACCTTAAAAAGATAGGAAACTAAATCCAAAGTATAAGGAAGCAAGCAATAAAAACTTTAAATCAATGAAATGAAAAATAAACTATAGAGGAAAATCAATGAAACCATAAGCTTCTGGTTTAAAAAGATATATATAAATGATAAACCTCTAGTTAGACTAAACAAGAAAAAAAACAAATATTTTTATATCAAAAACAAAATGGGATGTCACTGAACATTTTCTAGAAAATTAAACAGACAATAATAGATTATGAATAATTTTCCTGCTGACAAATTTGACAACTTGAGTTAAATGGACAAATTATATATATATTTATTGACAATATTATAGATATATCCCATTTTAACCCCCTTGACTCCTCTCCACCCAGACCTTACCACCCACCCCCACCCCCAGGTCTTCACCCCCTATTGCCCATGTCCATGGGCTATGCATATACATATACCGTACAAGTTCTTTGTTTTCTCTCTCCTCATCCCTCTACACCACATTGATGTATGTCAGTATGTCCTATACCTCCATGTTTCAGGTCTTATTTTGTTGGTCAATTTACTTTGTTCATTAGATTCCACAAACAAGTGAGATAGTGTGATATTTGTCTTTCTCTGACTGGCTTATTTCTCTTAGCGTAATAGTCTCCAGGTCCCTCCATGGATAAGAGATCCTTCTTTTTACAGCTGCATAGTATTCCATGATGTAAATGTACCATAGCTTTTTTTATCCATTCATCTACTTGGGCTGTTTCTAAATCTTAGCTATTGTAAATAGCACTGCTATGAACATAGGGGTGCGTATATTTTTCCTGATTGTGAAGCCTTGGAATCTTTTCCTGGCAAACATTTTTAAACATTAAAAGTTAGAAGAGGCTTAATAATAGTTGTGGTATTGAGACCAAGTCTGTGTATTATTCTTGAAGTAGTTATCATCTTAACTATTCTGGAAACATTCAGACAACAGCTAGCAAGTGGATAGCCTAAGATCACTGTAACAGAAAAACAATCTAGGCACTAGTTACAACACACTGAGCAGGTATTTTATTTCTCTAAACCTTTGTTTCCTCGTCAAATAATGTTAATAAGATGCATTTCATATGGTTGTTACAAGTGTAAAGTACACCAGTGTTAATGAAGGACCTGGCTCAGTGTGCTACATGGTGGAAGCACACAGTAGGTCTTCTTTATATATGCATAAAAATTACAACGTTATAGAATGGACAAACACTGTGACTCACCCATATTCTCATGTGCATACACAATTACAATATTCTATTTTATTTTAAATGTTCAGCTCAAGTGAATCCTTCTCTAATGTATATAGCAAAAGTGCTTTCTTCCGCTTTTGAAACTCCATAACACTTTGCAAATCTCTCTGGTAACACTGTAACTGTCTGTATGCATAGTTTATCTCTTCTATGTGAAAAAAATCAAAGTAAAGCCAGAAACCCTTTTTTCTTTATATCTACTAATTAAAGAAGTTTTTCAAAATAAATTAAAACAAACCTGGTTTTAATGCTCATCCATTTAGAAAAAAAGGGCTACCCCAAATAATAGAAAGAAGCTTCTATACAAGTTATAAATGAGTAATTAACTCCTTGTTTGGGATCACATAACTCCTTCCCCAACTGTTATACAGTGTAATATATATGTATATAGAAATTTATCCCTTAAGAAGATTCTTGGTTTAGAGAAAGAGGAAAGATTCATAATAACCAGTTAATATAATGATGTCAATGTGGCTGATGATTGTTGGTAGTAGAGTATGGAGGTTCATTTCCCTCAACTCTTTTTCTTCAACCTGCAGTTGCCATGAAAACATAGAGTGGTTTGGAGAAGCGAGATGGCAGCGTAGGAAAACAACTAAACTTGCTGCCTCCCACAACCACATCAAAATTATAACTAAAATACAGAACAACCATCATCCAGAACTGCCGGAGAGCTGGCTGAACGGAAGTTCTACAAACTAGAGAAGTAAAGAAGAAAGCACACAGACTGTTAGGAGGAGCAAGGCACAGAACGAGCTGGTCCAGCACCCGCATGGGCCGCTTTTCACCTCTGCGGGGGGCCGCCCAGAGGAGCAAGGGGTCCCAGCCCCACACCAGACCCCCAGCCCAGGGTCCCAACGCTGGGAAAAGAAGTCCCTATGGGCAGTAAGAACTATGGGTTGTAAAAACTAGTGGGGATTGGGGCTCAGTGACACAAAGGCTGTTGGAGACTCAGCTGCTCCTCTTAAAAGGCCGGTACCACAAACTGAACTTACAAGCTCCTGCTTCCTCTGAGTTCCAGTGCCCGGCGAGGCTCTGGGGGACCCAGACATACACGAGGAGAAACTGGACTGTCTGCCATTGGGGCAGGAACTCGAGGGCAGCTTTCTTCCAGATGGAGGTGCTTGCAGCGGTCATTGTTCCCTTGCAGGGACCTCCCCAGTTGCAGGACTGACTGGCAGCCATTTCTGTTTGCTCTACCCTGGTGATTCCCTGAGACCCCAGCCCCACCCAATTTACAACCCCACCCAAGCTGTGCACAGCAGCTTTTCATTTGAATGGCCTGTCCTTTCTCAGGCTAAAAACCTGTCAAACAAGCTGCAGCTGGGTCAGGGGGCCCTAAACCTATCAATAAAAGGCCCATGGCCGGCACCAGCACCAGCCTGCTTTACTTCTCAGCTGGGCCTCATCTAGGCACTTCCAAACCCCATACAAAGAGGAGGAATCTGCAGATCTCTCTGTAGCTCCTGCTGGGTGGCCTCAGGCAGTGGCCGACTTTGCACCTCCCTGGAGATCCAAGAGCCAGTGTACCCAGTGGTCAGTGTGAGACCATACCCGATTACAACTCTTCACATCCATAAGTGATACACTCAACGGGCAGACTCAATGAGCACCAAAGCCCCACTGAAGCAAGTCCTGTTCCATAAGGGTGTCTCCTGCACAGCAGCTCTCCCACTGTAGTCACAGCTGGTCCTCACAGCCAATTGGTCTAGAGGTCAATTCCTCCCAGTGACACCAAGAGCAATCAAGGCTCAACTACAACAAGTCTGTGCACTCAGCCCACAAAGGGGTGCACCTAGAGTGTCCACCTCAGGTGATTGGGGAGGCTGAGCCACTGGGCCCTATAGGACACCTACTTCACAAGGCCATTCTATCAACTCAAGGAGACTTAGAAGCTCTACCCAATACATAGAAACAAACACAGGGAAGCAGCCAAAATGCAGAGACAAAGAAACATGTCACAAATGAAAGAAGTGGAAGAAAGCAAACTACTGGATACAGAGTTCAAAACCACAGTTATAAGATTACTCAAGAATCTTCTAGAAACCTCCAAGGGACTTAGTGAGACTTTCAAGGATCTTAGTGAGAATGTAAAAAAAACAAACAAACAAAAAATGGAAAAGGACCAGTCAGAAATTAAGCATATACTGACTGAAATAAAGAATAATATACAGGGATTCAACAGTAGATTAGAGGACTCTGAGAATCAAATCAACGATTTGAAGTATGAGTAAGCAAAAAACACCCAACCAGAAGAGCAAAAAGAAAAAAGAATCCAAAAATATGAAGATAGTGTAAGGAACCTCTAGGACAACCTCAAGTGTACCAACATCTGAATTATGAGGGTGCCAGAAGAAGAGAGAGAGCAAGATATTGAAAACCTATTTGAAGAAATAATGACAGAAAACTTCCTCTACCTGGTGAAAGAAATAGACTTACAAGTCCAGGAAGCGCAGAGAACCTCAAACAGGAAGCACAGAGGAACCCAAAGAGGACCACACTAAGACACATCATAATTAAAATGCTAAGGGCAAAAGACAAAGAGAGAATCTTAAAGGCAGCAAGAGAAAAGCAGTTAGTTACCTACAAGGGAGTACCCATACGACTGTCAGCTGATTTCTCACCAGAAACTATGCAGGCCAGGAGGGAGTGGCAAGAAATATTCAAAGTGATGAATAGCAAGAACCTACAACCAAGATTACTCTACCCAGCAAAGCTATCATTTAGAATTGAAGGTCAGGTAAAGAGCTTCACAGACAAGAAAAAGCTAAAGGAGTTCATCATCACCAAACCAGTATTATATGAAATGCTGAAGGGTATTCTTTAAGAAGAGGAAGAAGAAGAAAATGGTAAAGATAAAAAATATGAACAACAAAGTGGCAACAAATACCTATCTATCAACAATTGAATCTAAAAATCAAACAAATAAAAAACCTGATAAACAGAATTAACTGGTGAATGGAATAAAATCAGGGGCATGAAAATGGAACAGACTGACAATTCTCAGAGGGAAGGGGGTATGGGGAGATGCAGTTAAAGATTAGACTAAGATCTTATATGCATGTATCCATTACCTATGGACACAGACAACAGGGTGGCCAGGGCCTGAGGCAGGGTGGAACTGGGTGGAGGGGAGCTATGGGGGGGGGAAAGAGGGACATTTATAATAATCTCAACAATAAAGATTTTAAAAAGAGTGGTTTTACTCTATGTTTAGACAGTGAGTATACCCAATTATATGTGCACAGATACAAAATAAAAGTTTCTATGAAAATTAAGGGAATGAGTAGCTCTGGATGCCCTTGTTTTCCAAATGGAACAGCATTAATCCAAGTACAGTTACTATTTTTACTTTAACTAGTTTTATTGAAACTCTCTAAGGCAGTGGTTCTCAACCTTCTGGCCCTTTAAATACAGTTCCTCATGTTGTGACCCAACCATAAAATTATTTTCGTTGCTACTTCATAGCTGTAATGTTGCTACTGTTATGAATCGTAATGTAAATATCTGATATGCAGGATGGTCTTAGGCGACCCCTGTGAAAGGGTCATTCGACCGACAAAGGGGTCGCGACCCACAGGTTGAGAACCGCTGCTCTAAGGCTTATTTCTCTGCCACTTTAAGCATAACCTCAGGATCACCATTACTAATGAGCTTCAATTACTGAGCTACATCTCAGATACATATCAATAAATGCTGTACCCCAGACAGGTAAGTATTCTGTACAGTCTATTGAACTAGACATGGTATATGTCATTAGCATGGCACAGAAAAGGCACTGTATGGAGGTACATTACAGGGGCTGTTTGTCCTCTGTTCTTACCACATTCATTTCCCTGGAGTTGAGGAAGGAGTGCATATTTATCCAACAATCCCTCACTTTTCCATCTTCTCTCTTTCCTATGTTTTTCTGCTGAGAGTGCTACTTGCTGCCTCCACAACTTCTAGCCCTGCTAATCAAAACACTCCTCTCTGCTGCTGGCTTCCCTCTTCTCTGCTGTCTCAAATCACCTGCGCATCCATGAGAATGCAAACTAGTCACTAAAAAACAATATAATTGACACATATATGCAAAAAGTTCCCACATAAATTTTAGAATAAATGTGTTGAGATCTGCAAAAATCTTACTAACATTTTGATTTGCAGTTGCATTATATTTTAGATTAAGTTGGGGAGAACTGACATCTTATAAAGTTAAATCATCCCAGGAATTTCTCTCCTACTCGTTTTGTATTCTTTTATGCCCTTTAATAGAGTTTTAAAATTCCTCCAGGATACAGCCATGTGCATTCTTTTTTAGATCCATTAGTTGATTGTATTTGTTGCTATTGTGGATGTTGCTAAGTTTAGTTTTTAAAAAGAGGGAGGCCTTGCCCTACCAGACTTGAGAACATAATGCAAAGAGCCACTGTCATAAAAACATCATGATACTAGACAGAAATAGACAACAGATTAATGAAATATGAGAAAGAACTCATATATGGTGAGGGGTTACTATCAATCAGTAGAAAAAGTACAAATTGTTTACACTTTAACAGGAAGAAAAATAAAACCAAACACTACATTTTACATCCTATACTAAGGTACACTCCTGAGGAATTAGAGAACCAAATATAAAATATAAAACTATAAAGCAAATAGAAGAAAATGTAGGGGGATTTGTGATAACAGGATAGAAAAGGATTTCTTCAGACCACAATAACACAAACTACAATGTGATGATTTATGTGTTGCAATGTGATAATTTAACCACTTGATAATTAAGGATTCCTTATCAAAGGAGAATAACAGACAAAATTAACAAATTACATTACAATGTCTAACATCAACAAGGTTTAAATGTCCAAGATATTTAAGCAACTCCTGATAGTAGGGGAAATGGGAAAAGCATATAAATAGCAAATTCATATTTATCCACTCAGCAAATATTTAAAGTACCTATTTTTTAAGTGCCAGGGTTACAGTTATGTACAACACAGATAAGATCTCTGCCTTCAAGAAACTTGATGAAGAAACAAACAAATAAATATTAAAATTCATATATTATGTTTTGATGTGATAAACACTATAAAGAACGATAAAGCAGAACAAAGACAGAAGGTGAGGAAGAATACTCTTTTAGATAAGATGGTCAAATATATGATATTTACATCGAAAGGGTTTTCTAGGCAGAAGAAACAGCAAGAACAGGAGACTCTAAGGGTAATAGATAACACTATTTGAAGAGATAACCAACCTTACTAATAATCAGAAAAATAAAAGTGTAAGTAATGAACTACTACTTTACATATATCAGGCCAGCAAAAATAAAATGTGAGATAATACCAAGTATCAATGGAAATGGAAGGAAAGGGAACTCTCACGTGCTGCCAGTGAGTGCAAAGTGGTACAGCCACTGGAAAGCAAGCTGGCAGTCCTTGGTCAAATGAAGCACATACGTGCCTGCACACCTATGATGCAGAGAGTTTCCTCTGGAAAATCAGAACTCTCCTAAAAGAGGAGGACATGCATGAAAATGGAAATCACAGAGTTGTTTGTAGTAGCAGGAAGTTACAGGCAATCTTGGTAAGCAGCACCAGAGGACCTGGTAAGTACGGTGTGGTAGATCACACGCTGAAATACTTGCAGCACTTACAAGTTATTTTATATATATGGAGAGAGAGAGAGAGAGAGAGAGAGAGAGAGAGAGAGAGAATCATATGGATAGTATTGAGCACTGAAATATAAAAAAAAATATCAGCTTTGCTATGGAAAAATGTAATTTATAGAAGTGGAGCTGTGGGGAGGAGTTCTTAAGGGGAAGAGTGGTTAGAAATATGTAATAAGCAAGGTTAGGTATGAGTTGGTAATTGTTGATGCTGGACAATGGATACATGGGATTTTGTTATACTCTTCTCTCTATATTTATGTCTGTTTGAAGCTTTCCATCATAAAAAGTCATATTTAGAGTGTTGAGTGAAAAGAAACATGTATAGCAGAATATCATTTATATAAATTAAATTAAAAGACCACCATATTTTTTATGATACATACATATGGATGTCTATGAAGGAAGAAAAATGAAAATGAAAATGGTGGATAAATGAGAACTATTTGTCAGCCAAAGCTGACAATGTGCCATTACCTGAGGAGTTTAGTTCAATTTTTTTCACCTGGGGTTAAGAAAGAAAACACTAAGTAAATACAAGTGCTCTAGGTCCACAGAGCAGGGATAACTAAGTCTGACTTGGGAGGAGGGGTATCCCTGCCCCACAACATAGACACACTGAATCAGAATCTCTGAGACTGGGGAAAAGGTGTCACTGTTCAAGTCCCATTTCACAGAGGAGACACTAAAGGACAGTAAGTGCAATAACATTCCAAGCGCATAGGCCCACAAGTAGAGAAGGTAGAATTCAAGCCCAGGGCCAGAACTGCCACTCTTAACTCACTGTGCTACCAATGCTGCATTATTCTAATTTAACACCTGCACACTGCTACCAAAATGAACTTCTTAAAATATTACTTTATCCCACAATGCCACTGTTCTTAGCAACCACAGAAAAAATTAAATTCTGTATAGATTATGTACCGCCCCCAATCATTCCTCATCTGCTTCTTCTACAAATATCCTACTTTTCTCCAATATAAGTCCTCTCTTCCAGTCACACTAGTCCTCCTTTCAGAGCACCTACAACACCTCCAAGCCTCTAAGTACCTTTTCCAAACTGAAATACCTTTCCTTCCTCTATATCAGTGGTTCCCAATGTGGGGCATACTCCCCACAGGGGGGCAATTCGAGAATGAGTTATTAATAGTGAATTTTTTGCATTTCTTATGGTTCTAGGGGCCTCATACAGAGTATATAAATATATATTGTGACATATTTATGCAATTCAGTTCTCTATATTTTGAAACTTTATTTGCTATTTTTTCATATCACCTCATATCATTATTATTTTTTAACAATTTCTTAGCGATTTCTTCCTCAGTATTTCAACTGCCCTTTTGTTCTTTTATTTTTCTCTTTCATGGATTCCATGTTCTTTGGAGGCTTGTTTAGACCAAGTTAATGGCCTTTTAGGCTTCTTCCACAAGTTCATTTTTTGAATAATAAGAATTATATGTCACGGGGAGCAGGGGGCATTAGAATTTTAGAGATGCTTAGGTAGGGCATGGCCAAAAAAAGGTTGGGAACCACTGCTCTATACTTATTTGTATCCCATATGTCCTGCAAGGTCCAGTATTCTACACTTCTGCAGCATTAACTGAAGTCCCACAGCAACTCCAAGAAGCATCTCTGATGACTTCAGCACACACCTTTTCCTTCTTTAATTTCTTTTGCACTTACTCACTGTGCCATTCTATTAGCACCTATTACAGTAGCACCTCATTTATCCAGCATCACCAGGAAAGAAAAGTGTTCATCAGAACAAATTTTCCAGACAACTTAAGCATTAATTTAGGAAGAAGCAACAGAGAGTGAAATTAATTTAGGAAGCAGCAAAGTACAGTATGCTGACTTTAGTTACGGATAGATTTAGGCTCAAATCTCAGTTCCTCCATTTATGAGTTAAGTGGCTTCAACAAGTTGCTAACTCTGTGTTTCATCATCTATAACGTGAGGATAGACTACTAACTTCACAAAGTTGTTTTGAGTACAAAAGAAATCACATGCAGCCCTAACCAGTTTGGCTCAGTGGATAGAGCGTTGACCTGCGGACTGAAAGGTCCCACGTTCGATTCCAGTCAAGGGCATGTACCTTGGTTGTGGGCACATCCCCAGTAGGAGGTGTGCAGGAGGCAGCTGATCAATGTTTCTCTCTCATCGATGTTTCTAACTCTCTATCCCTCTCCCTTCCTCTCTGTAAAAAATCAATAAAATGTATTTAAAAAAAAATTTTTTTAAATCACATGCAAAGAATGTGGTACAACATTCTTTAAATCATGGCTACAACAGTATTCCAACTACAATTATACACTGAAACAAAATCATTTTTATGGAAATATTCATCAAATGTAGTATATATTTTGAGATTTTTTTCAGAGCACAGTGAATGTAAGTTAATCATCTCTTGATAACTCATTCAACATTCACTCATTCAATAAATATTCATCAATTCAGTAAAGCTTGTAATACACAATATCAAAATACAAAATTCATTTCTATACATCTTTAACACATTATGTGTCAATTATATCTCCATAAAACTGGAGGAAAAACTATATTACTAACACTGGGATAACAATACATGTAAAAATAAATACAAATAAATATTTATCAAGGGGCAATTATGTGCAAAGTGACTAAGGATTCCATTGTGCATTCAAACATGGTCTCTGCAGTCATGAGGTTTAGAGTCTGCTAGTCATTAAATAATTTCACTTTGTGTTTTAGAATAGAGAATTAGACAAGGACCAGATCACTAAGGGTTCTGCAGGCTACAGTAAGGATTGTGAGTTTCATTCTAAATGTAATGGGGAGGTGACATGACAGGATACATAATGTAAATGCACCAAGTATTTCAGGAATTGTAGACTTTTTTTCTCCTTTATTAGAGTTAATTTGTCTAATCTGACTTACAGCTTTCATCTCAAAACAAAAGCAGCAACAACAGTGATACAGGAGCAATGATTTTTAAAGTTTTATTGAAAAGAGTAGCATTTTTTTAAATGAAACATTTCTTGTACCCCATTATATAAAAATATTAATAATGGAGTTACTGATTTCAAATTATAGTTCGGTTCTCATTTCATACTGTCACCTCCTTCAGTTCTTTCTGGAAAAAGAGTTTGAAAATATGGGTATCAGATTAAGAACATTAGCCTAGGAATCAGAAGAATCCAGTCCTAGTCCTGACTCTAACTTCACAGCAAAGTAACTTTGTGCAAACCATTTAATGTCTTCATTCTCAACCTCTCCTTTATTAAAATGGAGATAATACCACACACAATAGGAGTGTGGATCAAAATGATAACATTCATGGGGGAAGGTAGTCACCAACTAGATTACAAACTAGAAAGTACATCTTTTATTGTTTCTGTAATAAATAAATTCTGTTTGCTTGAATGACACCCAAATCATATTAAAATATTCATGACCCCAAGCATAAATTAACATTTACAAATGGCCAAGCCAATTTACAAAGTGGCTGGTGTAGCATCAAACAGAATCAACATATTTATTGAATCCCTACTATATTTGAGGTCCTATGGAATGCAATAGCCAATTGCAAAGAATAACTAAATTTGGTGCTTAATGGAAATGAATTTTATCTTTTAATTACTTATTGAGTTTTAAAAAGTCAATTGAGTTAAAAGAGTAAATAATATATTCCCCTAGATTTCTTAATGCTTTCAACATGTTAAACCTACTTTTTATAAATTGCTGAATTAGGTTATTTTGTCCTTAAATACTGGTAGTTCACCTGAACTAGCCTATTTTCAAATCGATTGGAGGCTCTCTTTTTAAAAAGAAGAAAAATATTACCTGAAGCAGTTAGACAATATAAAATAGTCAATCTTCAATGCATTAGTTAGAACTAGAAAAAAATATACATATATATATGCAGCAAGATGGATAGACCTAAATCATTTCCTATGGGGCTGGAGGTTGTAGAAATGGTGAATGGAAGTAAATAATTTAAAAGACCTAATTATAAACGATTAGCCTGATATTATCAATCTCACTTTTTAATCTAAAAGATAAAATAATTGGTAATAATTTTAGAAAATATAGTTGCATAAAATAAATATTGACAGACACAGGAGACAGAAAAAAAAACCACCCCGTTTTTCCAATGATTGGTTGTTTTTTAATTAAGTGAACGGTTGTATTTCTATCCTGTTACATGAAAAGTCATCACAAATAACTTGGCATCACCAAAATATGTAATTATTGCCAAATACATACATTTTACTCTACTTTTATAACAAATGCGTTACACTCATCATTGAAAAGCCTCTACAGGTTAACTGCATTTTTAAAAGACATTTTACATAGTCAAAAACACATCTGTAACTCTAAAAATCTGCAGGCTTACTTGAGTTTAAACTCTACTGAAAAGTGAAATTTTCATTCAAGGTGACAAACTGAAACCCACTTATTCCTTGTTAACATAATTCTGATTTATATCTTAGCTTTGATTTTACATCATTGCCTATATTTTTCCTAAAGAAATACAATATTTTCATAATAAGGAAAGAGCTCAGTCCAAATCTAAGCAGAAACTCAGACTTCTCTTAAGTGGTAAAATTTCAGAATTTTCATTTTGGATGACAAAATGATGAACATTTTATTTCCTGTTATTCTTTATTAAAATATATTTAATAAGTAAACAAATATAAAATCTCTTCTAGTAGAACTTTTCATTGTGGTAAAAATAAAATCACTTCTAGTAGAACTTTTCTTTGTGGTAAAAAACATAAAATTTAGCATCTTAACCATTTTTCTAAAGATATGTTTTTATTGACTTCAGAGAGAGGAAGGGAGAGGGAGAAATAGAAACATTAATGAGAGAGAATCACAGATTGGCTGCCTCCTGCATACCCCTGACCAGGAATGGAACTGTGACGACATGAGCCACACCAGCCGGGCATCTTAACCATTTTTAAGTGTACAATTCAGTAGTGTTAAGTATATTCACATTGTTGTGAAACAAATCCCCAGAACTTTTTTATATGGCAAAAGTGAAACCCTATACCCATGAAAAAATAAATGTTCAATGGTTCAAATATGGATTCTGTAAATATTGAAATATTTTACCTTAAGTTTCTAACTGCTTTTGCCTCAGAGTCTTTGTCTATAAAATAGAGTAGAACATCTACCTCACTGGGACTGCGTGATAATGAATGAAGTCACTGATTTAACATGCGATGTTCCTTAGGTCATTCATATATGTTAACAGTTTATTAAGAAATTACACATTAACTCTATCTTTTTTAGATGACCATAGGTTTAAAGAATAATGACTAATATTTCATGGAGAATTATTGCCCTCAAGGAGTAATCACAAAACAATCTATGTGATTACCAAGTTAAATGAACCTTTGGCAATATCCTATGGAAAAGTATCTTTGCTTATGCCAAGTCAAGGAGAAAGATTTCCTGGCTGCCTTAAAAAGCTTCAGGCAAAAATGCTTATCCATTTCAAGTATTCCAGTAACCATTCCAAAAAAGAACCTTAAAAAAAAACAGAAAGTCAATTACCTTATCAAAATAGAGTTCAATGTTTATTTCAATTTCCAGGTTTCAACACATCTATGGAAGAGATCATCATGCAAGTTAGGAAATATCCTTTTCCTTTCCTTTAAGAACAATGAACCATTTATTTGTAGATAATTTGGTAGGTATAGTACCCAAAACTTTGCTTCTCCTTGTTGGTTCTGTGTAACTTGGGAGGGTGATAAGATAAAAGTCAAATTGAATTTTCTTGTAATACAACATTAATTTAAATGGAGAAATAAAAAGGTCTATCTTCAATTACCATGTCAGGAGAAAAAAAAGTTGCTGTATTAACTCTGCAGTGAATTGGAGCATTGGATTTCAAAGCCTTAAAATTAGCTTCAAAAGATAGTCATTGATTTGCTGTCTTATGTCTAATCGAGGCTATCTCTGATATCATCCACTTGTATGAATTAGAAAATCTTATTTTTTAGAAAATATTTTTTTAAATATATTTTTATTGATTTCAGAGAGATGGGAGAGAAACATCAATGATGAGAGAGAAATTTTGATTGGCTGCCTCCTGCACGCCCCCTACTGGGGATCAAGCCAGCAACCCTGGCATGTGCCCTGACAGGGAATCAAACCATGAGCTCCTGGGTCATAGGTCGACTCTCAACCACTGAGCCACGCCAATCAAGAAGAAAATCTTAATAGTAAACCTTAAAATGCTACATCAAAAGTAGAATAATATACTCAATCATAATATTAATTTAAGAAACTGAAATATGTAAAAAATGAATGACATATGACATTAAACCATCTGCTTCTTCCATTTTTTTAAATTCTTTTTTCTCAGTTTTTGAATATGAAACCTATAATTCCCTTTTTTTCAAAGTAAAGTGGTAACCCATGACGCATTGTATGGATAAATACTTCAATAAATACATATTAAAAATTACTGGACTTTATGAAACAAAGTAATAATAATTTTATAGCCTGGAATCCAACACACCAAAGCACTCTGTAAATTTATTCTCAGCATCTGGTAAATAATGTTTTTAAGATTTTAAATAAAATAGTTTGCTTTTATAGATTCAACTTCCCATCAAAACTCTAGCAAGATTAAATGGAATCCATCAAACTTATTTTTTTGAACTAAACTCTGAATTATAATCTATCAGAAGAAATGATAACTTGCTTTTTTCCCCCTGTTTTGTTGCTTTTTATAAGAATCTCCCTTTTTATAGGTACAATAAATTATATATGCAAATAAATAAAAGGGAAATAAGCAATCTGAATGCTGCTTTTATATGGGATATAAAGCTTTGCACAGCTTGGTTACTTCTGAGTGGTTCCTATAGAAGAAATCCTAACGAAAGATAAAATTGAGGTTTTTTGCAGATACTAAAATGGAGTATTTTATGCCCTTTCTAGAAAACATAAAAAAGACACCCCCTGGATAAGTGATCTCTTGTCATTTTAGAGAATTAGAAAACAGCACATTCAAGGCTCATTCAACTCCTGAATAATTCTTTCATCATTGCAAGGAAAAAGGTCTTGAAAAGTAATTCTAAATCATAAGACTCTCCAACTTGGATAATTTCTAAATATTTAGATTGGTAAAATACTCTAGTAGACCTGTTAATAGTGTAACCTTTGTTGTCAAAAAAATAAATCCGCCAATAATAGATACAGGTCTTATTAAGCTCATTTAAACGTCAATCAGCAAGATAAAATACTGTCGGTCATCAACATGAAAAAAAAAATAGGAAGGCCCAACAATCTCAGGATTCCAATAAATGGAAATATAACTTGAAAGTCAGCCAGAGAAGAGAACAAATCATATAGCAATGAACAAATATAGTGGAAATACAGAGGGCTCCCATAACTTTCAAACATCAGAAAAATGAGTCGCCCTTAGTCATAGTAATTTATGGTGGTAGGGATCCCCATCAATACATCAACAGCTAGAAGAAAAGCGTCAGAAACACTCATTATAGCCACACAGGTAGAAACTCTTTAGACTTAACACTGAAGTACTCTCACTGATAAACTATATATTTCATATAATGTGAATTTATTGTCATCTACCTAGATTAGATTATTTACTATCAAACAGGCCCAAGAATTGTCCATTATAGTCCTCCAACTTGTTGACAGATCATATCTGTTAGGAAATCTAAGAAATTATTAACACTAAATTTCACTGAATCCTTTGCTCTTCCTATATTAACTCACCTTGATCTGGCCAAATGTCACAATTAGATAGTACTTGCCTGTAGCTATATAATTTAGGAAACTGCAAAATCTCCCATAAGCCTGTCATAATGGCTATTTTTGTCTAAGTAGGGCCCAGAACACTAAATAGTACTTATTTCAAGTTGTTACATTTCCATGCATTTAAAAAGGTATGAAATTACCCTGGCCTGCATGGCTCAGTGGCTAGAGCATTAGCCTGCACACAGAAGGGTTGAGGGTTTGATTACAGTCAAGGGCACATACCTAGGTTGCAGGTTCAATCCTCAGCCCTGGTCATGTCTCCCGGGCTCATCCTGGAGACAACCAATCAATGTGTCTTCTCTCACATCAATGTTTCTCTTTCTCTGTCTCTCTCTCTCTCTCTCTCTCTCTCTCTCTCTCTCTTTCTCGCTCTCACTTCCTGCCTCCCTCCCTCCCTTCCACTCTCACTAAAAATCCATGGGAAAAATATCCTGGGATGAGGATTAACAACACAACAAAAAGATCTGAAACTAACCCTGGCTGAGTAGCTTAGTGGGTTAGAGCATCAACCCAATATGCCAAGATTGTGGGTTCAATCCCTGGTCAGGGCATATACAAGAATCAACCAATGCATAAGTAAGTGGAATAAATCAATATTTCTCTCTCTCTCTAAAATCAATTAAATTTTAAAAACCTACATTTTTTAAAAAGAGCCCTGGCTGTGTGGCTCATCTGGTTGGAGCCTCATCCTGTACAGCAAGAGGTTGTGGGTTCAATTCCAGGTCAAGGAAAATATCCAGGTTTCAGGTTCAATCCCTGGTGGGGATGCATACAGGATACAATCAATTGTTTCTCTCTCACGTCCATGTTTCTCTGTCTCTTTCTTTCTCTCTCTCTCTCTCACCAATAAATATATCATATCCTTAGGCGACGATAAAAAAAACTGATATGAAACTATACTCTACCCTGTAAAAAGAAAGGAAATCTGAAAATTTTTCAAACATCATCAGTATTGCAATTTTGAAAAAATCAAATGTAACCACAGAGCCATCAGAAAATGTGCACATTATATCACCAATTCCTAAAGTAAATGGACAAAAGGATGTTTTTTTAATTAGAATTTAGAGTTAAGACCCTTATTTTATTTGGTTTGTTAAAGCTACTTAAATGAGTTGATGGGTGATATTGAAAAGTAATAACAACCTTTTCTTTGTCTTTTATAATTTTTAAAAATACATAGATTTTAAAAAGGTCATTGTTTACTTTAATTTGTTAGATCACTTCCATATTAATAACTAAGAAAAATGTTATAAAATAGACAACATAAAGTATCTTTAAGCAATCTTTAATATTTTAAAGGTCTGCAAACCTAAAATAATATATTTTTCATCTTGGTTTTTGTTTTCAGTTTGACACAAATATCTCCCTCCCTTGACTTCATTCTAAATGACAGTAGGCTACTATAAAATATACATAATTAGAATACATTCCAAAGCTCCTAGCCTTGCCAAGAAGACAAGCAAAATAGATGAGAAATATACCCATAATATAAACAAATCCTCAGTACACACCATATAGACAATAGCCAGCAAAGGAAAATGGACTTACTAAGCCTCATGAATTTGTTAAGTAGAAAGACTTTTCTATTTTTAAGAAGTATTTATATGGAAAACATTTAAAGATGGTATGATACTTAAGCAGTACCATCACTGCCTCTCCAATCAATAATTGGTTATTTTACAACTGATATCAAGACCATTGCCCTTGAAAAAATGTATACAGAATGTGCAGGCATGCCTGGTCATGAGATGCTGGTCTTTTTACTCTGATTCCAGGCTTCAGGATGGCAAGGACCACATTTGCTTCGTTCGCTGTCAAGTACTCAAGTTGAGTAGATGCTCAGTGAATATTTTTAGGATCACCTAAAGCAAGGAGCTTAAGTGCTGGAGAGTGCCTAAATCAGGAGAAGCTAGGTCATTGCAATCACTGCTTCTCCAGATGGACCTGCAACTCTAGCTGCACATGAGGCTCGGGAAGACAGTTTGTGCACATCTGAGCCTGTTACTCTGCCTGGCGCCCATGAGCTCCAGAATGAAGTCCACTCACCTTAACTTGAACTGCATATGGTCACGATCTGGCCCTTTCCTACCTTTTCAGCTGCATTTTCTGATAGTCCCTGTACCTTCCTCGGCATGCCCATCATGGCCTGTACACAGGACTAGCCACTTAATGCACAGCCCCTCATTCAAAAATTATTAAGAATGACAAAGATAGATCACATGGTAGGACACAAAACAAGTCTCTACAAGTTCAAGAAGACTGAAATCATATCAAAAATCTTCTCAGATCACAGTGGAATAAAATTAGAAATCAACTACAGTAAAAACACCCCAAAACATTCAAACACATGGAGGCTAAATAGCATGTTTTTAAAGAATAAATGGGTTACCAACAAGATCGAGAAAGAAATCAAAAACTTCCTGGGAACAAATGAAAATTAACACACAACAACCCAAAAACTCTGGGACAGAGCAAAAATAGTCCTGAGAAAAAAGAACAAAGTTGGAGGGGTCACAATACCAGATATCAAGCTATATTACAAAGCCACTGTTCTAAAAACTGCCTGGTACTGGCATAAGAACAGATACATAGACCAATGGAACAGAACAGAGAACCCAGAAATGGATCTAAGCCATTATGCTCAATTAATATTTGACAAAGGTTGTGGGGAGCCGATATAGGGTTAAGCCTCGGACTGACCTGTTGGCAAAGTCACAAACAAGTCCCAGCTTAGAGGGCACAGTCCTCTTAGCATAATTAGGCTTGACCTTATAATGCTACCTAGATCTTACCTGGGAAGCTAATGGGCTGAGGGAAGTGCAACAAGAACAAAAACAAGTGAAACTCACAAGAACAGTGTAAACAAGTGAAACTCACAAGAACAGTGTAACTTTGGTAACCACTACCTTGTTTACCTCTGACTATAAAAATAAAGGCTCAGCTTGCCTCAGGATCTTTTCTCTGTCCTCAGCCAGGCACAGGAAGATCGAGGGAGACTAAAGAGAGCTAGAGAGTTCTGAACACTGTCTCCGTGTAAAACATTCTTCGCCGACTCCGTCCACACCTTTGGGAACTCCTGGACTACTGGGGCTGGACCCCGGCAAAAGGTGGTAAGAGCATACAATGGAGTCAAGACAGTCTCTTCAATAAATGGTGTTGGAAAAATTGGTCAGATACATGCAAAAAAAATGAAACTAGACCACCAATTTACACCATATACAAAAATAAACTCAAAATGGATAAAGGACTTAAACGTAAGACGGGAAACCATAAAAATCTTAGAGGAATCCATAAGCAGCAAAATATAAGACATATTGTAGCAATATCTTTATTGATACAACTCCTGGGACAATGGAAACTAAGGAAAAATTCATAAACAAATGGGACTACATCAAAATAAAAAGCTTCTGCACAACAAAACAAGAAAGCCCACTGCATGGGAGAACATATTTGCCAATGTTATCTCCGATAAGGGTTTAATCTCCAATATTTACAGGGAACTCATACAACTTAACAAAAGGAAGATAAACAATCCAATCAAAAAATGGGCAAAGGACCTAAATAGACACTTTTCTAAAGAAGACATACAAAAGGCTGAGAGACATATGAAAACATGCTCAAAGTCACTCTTCATATGAGAGATGCAAATCAAAACGACGATGAGGTACCATCTCACACTTGTCAGAATGGCTATCATCAACAAATCAACAAACAAGTGCTGGCGAGGATGCGGAGAAAAAGGAACCCTCGTGCACTGCTGGTGGGAATGCAGACTGATGCAGCCACTGTGGAGAACAGTATGGAGATTCCTCAAAAAATTAAAATGGAACTTCCATTTGACCCAGTAATCCCACTTCTGGGACTATACCCCAAGAAATCAGAAACACCAATCAGAAAGGATATATGCACCCCTATGTTCATAGCAGCACAATTTACCATAGCTAAGATTTGGAAACAGCCTAAGTGCCCATCAGCAGATGAGTGGATTAAAAAACGGTGGTACATCTATACAATGACTACGCTGCTGTAAAAAAGAAGGAATTCTTACCACTTGCAATAGGACCTAGAGAGCATTATGCTAAGTGAAATAAGCTAGTTGGAGAAAGATAAATATCACATGATCTCCCTCATTGTGGAATATAACGAACAACATAAACTGATGAACAAAAAGAGAGCCAAAGGAAAAAAATATTTTATAATATAATAGAAGTAATCCTGTTATTTGCAGATTTTTAATATTTCCTACAACTTTTGTGATATTATACTATGTTAGTACAGTTTTAGTAGTAATATATTTAAAATCTTTCTTTCTTGAAATATCCAGGTTTATTGCATGTAATATTATATTTAAAATAATTTTTCTTGAAATATTAATGCTTATTGCATGTAAATGGCTAATTATTTTGTATCTAAAATCTGGTAATAGATTTATTTTATATAATGTACATAAATAAATAAATTAATTAAATTAAATTAAAACCATTGCCCTTATTGGAAGATTTTTCAAATAAATGCCACTTTATTCAAGTTCCCAAGAGAAAAATCAAATTGACGTGCACATGCTCCTCATTGTTGATTTGAAATGAATATAAGCATATTAAACTAATGATCAAATTAAAATACTTAACAAATTTTGCTTACAACAGTAACGGTTGCAAACTTTAGTTAATTCATCTCATGCTGGATGTTGCCAATTATATTAAATATATACTGACAAAAGTTAATATATTGCCTTTTATGACTATGTAACAAAAAATAAATAATAACCGTGACCCTGTCAGTTACATTTCCAAGCTCTAATAAAACAGTCATGAGATTTATATAAAGGGCTAATATGCCATTAATAATGTTACATAGGACTCATTCTAACTTACACTTTAAAATGTTTTAATTTAAATGTACTTTTTAATAAATAATAAGAAATAGCTTCTACCATCTTCCAAAATCATCCCTCCCCAAATATACACACAACTAAAGCGCTACTGAGTTTCTGTTTCTAGAAAGGATGACATCTCTCTCTCTCTCCTACACTTCTCCCAAGCACAAACTGTTCCCTATGCCCTGTCTACTTCTCTAGCAGGGTTTATCTTGCTCACTGCTCTATCTCTGTTGACTTATACAGTGCCTGGCAGAGTGAAATAAGCAAATGATTTTAAAAGTTGTTGTTTTTAAGCTTTTGTTTCTGAAGGAGGGATTTACTGGGAACTTGGAAAATGACAAATGTTCATAAATGTTATTTTTTGTTGCCTTCCCCCCCTTATTTAAAAGGGTATTTTTTAGTCAGGTGGTTTGATGTTTTTCTTTGTAAATAATATTAAAAAATTTACATACAGGTATGAATATAGAAACGTCGGAAATGTTATATTATTATTTTTATTTTCATCACTGTACTTGTATTTTAAATTTTCTTACTTTGAATATTTATTAATTAAATAATAACTACTTTTAAGAACAGCTTTATAAACATGCAATCATACATTGCACATAGCAAAGTGTGTACTTTATACATTTTGAAATGTGTATACATCCATGAAACCATCATCACAATCATGATAATGAACAAATCCATCACCTCCAAAGCTTTTGTAATCTCTCCTTCCCAACCCTTTCTAGCCCCTCCCACTATGCCTCCAGGCAACCACTGATCCTGCTTTCTGTTAACAAAAATTAGTTTGCACTTTCTAGAATCTATATATATAAAACCCTAATATGCTAAGTGTCCGACCGTTTGGTCAACTGTTTGGTCAACTGCTCGACCAGTTGCTATGAAGCGCACTGACCACCACGGGGCAGACACTCCAACAGATAGGTTAGCTTGCTGCTGGGGTCGGTCCAGCAGATCGGGACTGGGTGAGACAAGCTGGACACACCCTGGAACCCTCCTGCGGCCCCTCCCCAGCCTCTAAAATATTTCTTCTAATTAATTTCCTTTCAATGCGCATGAATTCATGCACCAGGCCTCTAGTTGTATATAAAGAGAATCAAACAGTATGTACTTTATAAAAAGTATTTTAAAGAGTAATATTCTGCACTATTAATAAGGGTTTTACTCAAGTATTCTCATTTATCCTTTCTATCAAATTAAAAAGTAGGAAGGAAATTTAGAGATACTCTATAGCAAGCATGTGAAACTCGCGGCCTACAGGCCACATGCAGCCCACAATGAATATTTTTGCAGCCCAGCCAATATAACGGTATGTAAGAAACGTTTTAATAAAAATTTCATAACTTAATTTATTAATAATGAACTACAACATTCACTAATGACTGATTACTACAATCGTGTTGCATTCATTTCCTTTATGCGCCTTACACACAGGTGCACCATTTCTCTCCACTGATACTAGCAGCGAATATTTTAGCAGCCAATTGCCATGTCATTAGTCTTGTACTGACTTGTTTGGTGTGCACAACAGGAAATATTTTGCTTTTGGAGAACAAGAAAGATAGGTTTATTTGCGTTACGCTTATTAATTTGTGCAGTTATTCAGTGTCTGGTAAGTTAATGTTCAAGAAAAATATTAATTTTTACTAAAATGTTCTATTATTTTATGTTAACGATTACTCATTTATTTCAGCCCTTTGTATTCAGCATGTCTCTATCAAAATAAACCTTCATTTCTACGAAAATTGAAGCTTTTGTTTTTTTTGTGGCCCACATATACTTAAGCCTTGTTTATTTGGCCCGTGTTAGCCTTTGAGTTTGACATGCTTGCTCTACAGGAAGGAGTTAAAGTATGCTAACCAGGAGAGATTTTTAAAATACTTTCCCACCAGATTTTTGCTTTAAGTTATATGCTACTGATTGGTTGCCAGAGTAGACAGCTATTAAGCTTTTCAACTATTCCAAAGTCATTTCCCAATCAAGATTTGAAAATGTCCCCTTTATCCCAATCTCCTATGAGTCATAAAAGTTTTTAAGAAACAACTGACAAAAGCTAGCAATGTAACCCCACTGAAGTATCTTACCTCATCCTAAAAATAATTTTTAAAAATTCAGTCACTTTCTAAGCTCATCTACTAAAGCTAAAACCACTTTATCTACTGCCTTCTTTTTCCCTTCCATGTCCCCTAGGCCATGGTCGGCAAACTGCGGCTCGCGAGCCACATGCGGCTCTTTGGCCCCTTGAGTGTGGCTCTTCCTAAGCCTTACGAGTACCCTAATTAAGTTAATAACAATGTACCTACCTATATAGTTTAAGTTTAAAAAATTTGTCTCTCAAAAGAAATTTCAATCGTTGTACTGTTGATATTTGGCTCTGTTGACTAATGAGTTTGCCGACCACTGCTGAGAGCATTCCAATACTGTCATCTTTAATTATTTTAAAAAAAGGTTCAAAGTAATTGACAAAACCTCTTTACAAGAGGATAAAACCAAACAGTGTTTCCCAACTAATGCTCCACCTCATTCAAAATTACCCAAGTAAAAAATCTACTAGTATGTCCTCTTCCAGCTAGGAGGATATAGTCTTCTCTCTATGCTTTTTTCCCAAGTGGAGGCTGTCCACATTTGATGTCTCCACTTCCTTGCCTGATAGCCAGCTCCAGAAAGCACTGCATGTTAGCTTGGGTCCATGCCACTGAAACTGTCCTCCCTATGGTCACAGATGATCTCTTAGTCTAAAAAGTCCCCTTCCTTGACTTCTGTGATGCCAATCCCCTTACAAGTTTCCTTCATATCTCCCTAGTGTTCCTTTTCAGTCTCAATCTCAAATTCTTCTTCCATCAACACCTTAAGTATTCCTCAAAGTCCCATCTTTATCTCTTCACACTTTCTCCCTTGACATTCATTCCCATAAAGATGACTTCACTCCCATCTCAGGGCTTCAAATGATAGACAAACAAAGAAAAGTGGGCCATATATAATGAGTAAAACAAATTAACTAATCTATGCTGCTTAAAGTTGGGGAGGTAGGAGGGCATAGCATGTGTGCAGCTTCTGCAGTGTTGGTAATGTTATTTTTCTTGATGTGGGTGCTTGGTTACACTGGTGTGTTCAGTTAGTGAAAATTCAGTCTATAGACTTAGGATATGTATACTTTTCTATATAAATGTCATACTTTAATAAAGTTATTTTTTATGTTAGGATTCTTTGATTTTTTTTTTTAATCCTCACTCAAGGATATTTTTTTCATTTGATTTTTAGAGAGAGGAAGGTAGAGAGAAAGAAACATTGATGTGAGAGAGAACATCAACTGATTGCCTCCATACATGCCCCAACCAGGGATGGAACCTGCCACCTTTCAGTGTATGGAACGATGCTCCAACCAACAGAGCCACACCGACCAGGGCAAGTTATTTTTTTAAAAAGGGAGAAAGAATGAGCTAAACCTCAGTTCAGATTCCAGGTTTGACATGTTACTTGGCCAAGTTACTTATCCTATTAAAGCTCTCATTTTCTCATCATTAAAATGCAGATGATAACAGCTACTTCACAGCACTGTAAAGAGTAAAGTAACTTACAAACAAGGTGCCTGGCACACAGGTACCTTATGCTTACAAATATTATCTCTCTTCCCCCTTCCTTCTCAATTCTGTATCTCCAGCCTAGACACACTTCCCTACACCCCAGCTTAAAAACCACATATCCAATTTC
>NW_005871048.1:34673016-34685044 GCF_000147115.1 Myotis lucifugus | reverse complement strand
GTGTAGAAAAATGATATATTACTACAGTAGCTTACTTATTACAATAGCTTCCTAGCATATCTGTCTCCCCCTTTACCTCAACCTCCATATTACTTCCAGAATGATTTTTCTAAACTGCACCTCAGAAGGTGTCACTTTTCTGCTTAAAATTACTTATCCCCCAGGTCACTCAAGGTTATTCTCAAAATAGTTCCTATTTAATTTGCCAGATTTATTCCTTACAGCACATCCAGCCATACCAACTTTCTTGCAGTTCACCATATATGCCATACTCTTTAATGCATCCGTGTGTCTGTATTTTTCTCTCCTAGAATATTCTTTACTTGCACCCTACCAAATTCGGCTAATTCGTATTCCTTATTTAATAAATATCCTTTTAGAAATAGCTCCTGAGACTACCGTAGCCCTAGGCTGGATTCAACACCCTTTTTCACCACTCCCACAGCACTTTTTGCATATCATTATAGTGCTTTGTTAGCCAGTGTGATAATCACTGGTAGTGAGCCCCTTCTGGATAGTGAGCTCCTGATGGGCAGAGACTGCTGTGTTATTCATATCTCAGCTCAAGAGGGCTCAACAGAGGCAGACATAAGAGACAGTTAATATTTCTTAAACAAATAAAGGAATGAGAAGACAGCAGAAAGCAGAAGGAATATTATCCCCACCTCATAAAATGCATACAAATTTATATTATCATTAAACTAGAGGCTCGGTGTTCGAATTCATGCACAGGTGGGGTCCCTCGGCCTGGCCGGCGATTGGGGCCGATCAGGGCTGTGTCACCCAGTCCCAAGGGGTCTGCTGGCCAGCGGGAGAGACCACAGGAGGTTGGCCGGCTGCAGGAGGTTGGCTGTGGGAGCGCACTGACCACCAGGGGGCAGCTCCTGCGTTAAGCGTCTGCCCCCTGGTGGTCAGTACACGTCATAGCTACTGGCCGGTCATCCAGTTGTCATGGTCGCTTAGGCTTTTATATATATATAGTTAAGTGGGTTTTAAAACTAATTTTAAATGCTATTTTGACAAAACCAACTTAAAAACTCTATTTTCTCAGGCCATTCAATACAAAGAAGTAGATTTGGTTTCGAATTTTTAAAACATTAAAAAAAATTTTCCTATATATTCTCCACTGGCCCTGCCATATCTACTCCCTACCCTTCTGCCCTGCTCAGACCTGGGAGGCTGATCTGCAGCTACAGAGTATGTCATTCTGGCTGCCTTGCCCTCTGGCTCCTAGTTGGGTTCTACAGAAAGGAGGCTTCAGCTGATGCGTGGGCAGGAAAAGAAAGAAGATCCCTTCCTTGCTAGGCCTCCAGCCTCTGTTCACAGTGAGTTTCACAGTATCTGTGGTCCTCTTCATAAAACCACAGCCCCAGGAGGGTGACATTTCTGCAATGACCACAGTGCTCACTGGATCCTGGTTAACTGCGCTCTGCCTTTTCTCCTGCAGATCTACGGCAGGTAACTCTTCCCTTGATGCTAATTCCTGAGTGTTCCTCCATCCCTTGTTGGTTTTCATCCTGCACATACCTTTATTAAACTCTCTCCAACTATCCTTTTAAGGAAGCTATCTTGCTGAGCATCTAATACACAGAAACACTTTGTCAACTAGCAGCATTGTTGCCAGTACTTGCTATAATATGATCTTGTTAATATCCCCATCTCAGCCTTTAATGTTTTAATAAAAACATGCCTATACCCTAATCTTTCTAGCCCTAAATTTATACATACATCCAACTCACCTGCATAACTGAACTAGTACCAATATGAATTCAAAATGAATTAATAACTCATTCCCCAGGTTAAACTACTTGCAAATTATTCCTAATATATACACACAAACACGTGTGTGTGTGTGTGTGTGTGCATATGTGTATATAATGTATTTTATGGTAAGAAACCTTACTCAGGATTTTCCACTACTATATTTCTAAATAAAAAAATAATATCTATTTAATTCAGGGTTTTAAAATGCATATTGAAATACCTTTAATAGCTTCCTAATAGCTATTGCTTAAATGCACTGATAAAGTATAATTATCACATAATTTCAATCCAATTATAAACAACAAATGGCATGTGATGAATGAAAAAATAAAACTAAGGAGTTGTTTCTATTTTTTTCTAGTAGTCAGTACTACAGAAATGACTACGTAATAGATTCAATATGGTTATACTCTTGCTCATGGACCACATGGAACTTCCCAGATGCCCTAGTCCAAAAACAAATAAACAAAAAAACAATAGGCCATATGTTGGTTGGAAGAGACAATACTTAGAGGAGACTCATAATTAGAGGAGAAAGTTTTTTCCCTAGACATTATACATTCCTATTCTTTTTATTTCTGACTCTAAAATTCACCAACTGAAGTAATGTATGTCAGATAATTTTGCCTCTAGATACAGAAAGAAGGAAAAAACAGCTCTACCTGAAATGATAATCTAAGCTCCTATCTGACAAACATTACATCCAAGTTCTTAAATCCAGCTAAAGAATTTGGAGCTATTTGTGGAGCATTTTTGGTTGCTGTTATTCTGCCCAACTTATTAGCAGCTGTACATGTTTTCCTTAACCTTTTTCCTTAACCTCTCTCTTTTCTATTGCCTTCCCCCCAACTAAAAATGGAACTATCCACGCATTCCCTTCCCACTCCCCAGCCTCACAACTCCCATTGTTTTTATCCCACAATAAGCAATGAAATACACTGAGGCAAGACAGTTTAAATGAGCAATGGAGTCATATGAAGTTGCTAGAGAGATTAAGAAAGAAAAGAAGCCGAACACAAAAAGGCAAACACTGTATAATTCCATTTATACAAGGTATCTAGAGTAGTCAAATTTATTGTGACAGAAGCTAGCATGATGGTTGCCATGGGCTTGGGAAAGGGGAAATGGCGAGTTATTATTTAATGGATAAAGAGTTTCAGTTTGGGAAGATGAAAAAGTTCCATAGATAGATGGGGATGGTTGCACAATAATGTGAATGTACATAATGCCACTGAAATGTATGCCTAAAAATGGTTTAAATGATAAATATTACGTTATATATATTTTACCATTACAAAAACAAAAACAAAAACAAAAAAAAGAATATTCTATCAATAATCCATATCAAGAGACTTTCCTTTCTATATTGGAAACAGGTACAAAAGGAAAAAAAATCCTTTCCTTTCCCTACCCTTATCCCAGCTTTCCAAATTGAAGCTAATTGGTAAGAAATAGAGAATAGTTCATTGATCAAAATTAGCCTGAGCCTTCACAAATTTGAAATCCCAACTACCCCAAATCCTAAACCAATTAACTTATATAACAGAAGCACAAGGATTTTGAACAAAAATCAGACTTTATTTATGATATAGCATATTTGGAGTTAAGTAATTGTATAGACTTGTGCTTAACACACAGTATAGCAATACTTTCTATTTAATCCAAGTATTGGTACAAACTTTTAACTACCATTGAATTCATGATTCTGCCTACTTAAAATATATATGCATGAATCTCTCATTTTAAAAGAGGCAGCTGTACTATAATGAAAGAAACACTGAACTTGGAACCGAAAATAATCTCAGTATGATTCAGCTCTGCCACATAGTATCTCTAGTACCCTCTCTGGGTAAATCTATTTCCAGTTATAAATCTAAGTAGTCAATTTTCACCTACATCACAAAATCAAATAAATCTTGAAACTATAAAGTACAATTTCACTATTAAATTTGTTAAAAGAAGATTATTCTAATACAAGTTTATATTAAAACTAGAGGCCCGGTGCACAAATTCATGCACCAGGGGGGTCCCTCGGCCTGGCCTGCGGGATTGGGCCAAAACCACTTCTCCAACATCCCCCAAGGGCCCTGGATTGCGAGAGGGTGGTGCAGGCCAGGCCAAGGGACCCCACTGGTGCACGATTGGGGTGCGGAGGGACACAGGAGGTTGGCCGGCCAGGGAGGGATCAACGGAGGGCTCCAGGGCATGTCCAGCCCATCTTGCTCAGTCCCAATTGGCTGGACCCCAGCAGCAAGCTAACCTACCAGTCGGAGCATTTGCCCCCTGGTGGTCAGTGCATGTCATAGCGAGCGGTTGAGCAGCCTTAGCATATCATTAGCATATTACACTTTGGTTGAACAGATGACCAGACACTTAGCATATTAGGCTTTTATTATATAGGATATACACATATTTCATAGTAAAACAATTAGGTAATCTGTTATCCTAAAATTCACAGGAAGACTACTAAGTGCCTATATTACAGAAAACACTTCTTAGAGATTATACATTAATTCTGGTACCAAATATTAGAAATACTGGGGAGAAATGAGCTACATATAGTGATACCCTGTTGTGAATCCTCAATTCACTATTCCACAAATACCTAATCTGAATTCCAAGCACTATGATAATCAGTGGGAATATACTGGAGAAGACAACACTATGGTTCTTGTCCTCAGGGAGCTTCCAATCTAATTGGGAAATAAGACATTAAAAGATCACACAATTCATTAATATATGATAGATATGACAAAAGGAAGAGTAGAGCTTGCTGTGAAAGCACACAGTAAGAGTCTCTAATCCAGTTTGGGAAATTTTATGCCAGTTGTACCATCCTTTGTGAACCCAATAGGCTTTAAGTGTTCAATAAATCTTACCTATTTCTATAGCCAACATTATTATAAAACCCACATGTCCCACTGTTCTAGTTAGGAACAACTCCAGGGTTTGGGAGATAAGAGATAGTCAACCTTATTATCTAGGAAAACCCAGGTACACTAGACCCATCACCCAATTCCTCAGTAAAAACCAAAACCAGGCCCCAGGAAATACAGCTTCTCATTCCAAACTTGATTCATACAGTATTTTATATATACCTGAGCAATTATGCTGATGCTGAGAGGCTTCCTCAATGGTACTTTAAACCTGCCTGAAATGCTTTAACCCCAAATCTTCTCATGATTGATTCTTTCAATATTACTCAGGGTTCTGCCTAAATGGTTCCTTCTCTAAGAACCTTCCCCTGACTACCTAGCCTCCCAGTCACTCTTTAAATTACATCACCCTACATCATTACTTTTACAGTACTTATGACTATCTGAAATTGCCTACTACATTTATTTACTTATTATATGTTTCTCCTTGAAATTTGAAAATAAGTTTCATTAAAGCAGGGACCCATTTTATTCTCAACATATCCTCAAGATACATCTTCTTGCCAAATAGCCCCAGTTTTGTTCAGGTAGCTCAGGTACAAGGGAGCAATGTTTCCAGCCCAGAGGATGAAGGATGACTGATTAAAACCAATTATGTAACCTTTTGCTGGTAATTGGTTTAGGGGAGGGAATGGCAGTTCTCTTCAATAAGGCGTAAGAAGATATCTGCTAAGCAACTTCAAGAAAAGGTTTACCTTGCCGATTACAAAACATGAAGAAGGAAGAACCTTGCTCTTCTCCCTGCCTTTATACTTGGTTGTATGAAAACATGATGCTGGGAATCTGATGCAGGGATGTGGGTTGCATTCCTGAGAGGGAAACCATGAGGACGGCAGAGAAGCTTATCCTGAGCCCTGGATGTACTTGATTCACTGAATCAACTACCAAACTACCTCTTCCAAGCATCTTGTTATGTGAGATTTATTTTTAGGTCCTGATCAATTAAGCCATTTTCTATCTCCTGACTTGATACCTACAGCCAAAAACATCATAAACTCTTAAGCCTCTGTTTTTTTTCTGTAACATTAACAGAAAATAGTACCTATGGTCTAGTGGATTCTTAAGGGAATTAAGTGAAACAATGCAAGTAAAGGCCAATAAAAACAAAATATTCAAATGATAACGTTGTTATTGTTACTGTTAAACAATAACCTTCTATGACAAAACTCCACAAGCTCTTTATGTAGTAGTTAGAATTTTGTTATTTTACAGAAAACATTCATTTTAATCCTGTTTAAATAAAATCATTTAAAAAATAATATATTTACCTGGATTTCTTCTATCAGTAGCTCTTGGTTCTTTCTCAAATTTGAAGTAGGTAAAAAAAAAAAAGGAGAACCAAGGCAAATATCAGATCACTAATGAAAAAATAACCATATGAACATCAGGGGAGAGGCTGTTTTTAGCATCAACTCCTCTCTTAACTTACATGGACAGAGCCATATATAAATTTTCATCTTACCTTCATAAATATTCCATCACTGTTTTAATATGGCTTAGATTATATTAATCAAAAATGAAAACTATTTTAGTAATTAAAACTATACTATATTAATACCTACAATTACAAAAAATATTTTAAAGCAGAAAAAAAAGAGCAACTGTTACATTTCATATTGTTTTCTGTGCCAAACTACTTACTTGATATGCCATGAAGAAAAATTAATACTGAAGATCAAAATTGGAGACCTCCAGGTCATTGGTTCAAGCTCACTCCAGCTAAATTGTGATTTAAGATGCTATAATGGTTCATTATTGTCAGAAAGCTGTTTACAGTTCTACATAACCTAGAATAATCAAAATTCTTAAAGTACAATGTGAGGGTTGTTCTGTCATTATTAAAGAAGAGACAAAGAAGAAGGAACAAATATTAAATCCTCCATTGGCCCTAGCCGGTTTGGCTCAATGGATAGAGCATCGGCCTGGGGACTGAAGGGTCCCAGGTTCGATTCAGGTCAAGGGCATGTACCTCAGTTGCAGGCTCCGGCCCCTGAGCCTGAAGAGGCAATAAAACCAATTGATATGTCTCTCATATGGATGTTTCTCTCTCTCTCTGACTCTCCCCCTTCCTTCCACTCTATCAATGGAAAAAAATCCTCAGTTGAGGATTAACAAAATCCTCCATTGCACTGGAACTGCCCAGGGTCTTCTGAGTACAGATAAATTTTGGTCCTGTCAATATTACAAAAACATTATTAGTTTTACTTTTCTAAATATTTAACTATTAACCAACTCTGACAAAAACTGTGTTACCTATTATGACCAACCATAAATTTGGGCAGCTGCAGGACTATGAAAAAAGTTGCCTGGAAAAACTCTTTTTTTCCCTGGGTGAACCATTTTTCACCCATTTTTCAATGTTCTCACACAATGAATATAGTTTAAGAAAAGTAAAAATAGCCTTTACTATTTCTCTAACATTACAGAAAATGAGTGGACCACCCTTCAGATCACTTTTTGTAGACTATATGGGTTTTACAATAGTAGTCAAGTAAATCACACAGTCCTACTCATGTTGTTATAGACATATGTTAACAAAACCTTACATGATCAATGATGCATATGTAAAATATATAAAAAATCTGATAAGCAAAATTTAAAATCTAAATATAACCACTGACTTTTTTATTCCAAACTCTCTTCAGATATATCCTCCAATATATCTTATTCTATTGCTCCAACGCTACTTTAAATCCTTCCTTGGGGAAACAATAAGTTACTAATAAAAGTAATATTTCAGCATATATTTACAAAGGCTCATATATTACTAACCAACATGCCACTAGCATGCAAATATTTCATATAATTTCCATCCATTATCAAAGCAATAATAGAGAATATTCACAATAGTACACAATAGTAGAGAATATTCCCATGTACTCCACAATAAAATTATAATTATCTTCAATGCATATTTTTAAGTTATATATTCCCAGCAGCAGTATCATATCTTTTCAACCTAGTACATTAATCCTCAATGCTATGTACCAACATTAACATAACAGTTATGAGCCTTATGGAAGAAAGAAGATTCTAAATTCAAAGTATATTTTTCCCATATTTTATTTCCAACTCTAAACTGTTGGGGTGATGTTAATAAACTGCAATCTATGTATTCCACTGCCAGCCCCAAATTGTATGTTTTAATTTCAAAACAAAATAATTCTATTTTCTAGGAGTAAGTGAAGATGAAAGGACACATTTGGTCCACTACTGCAGAGCAACTAAAATTTACTGATTTATTTTCATCCGGAATTGGTTTTATAGGGCAAACTAGCGCTAAAGTGTGGGAATAAACCTCTCATTTTTTATTTTTTTATTTTTTTGTAAAAATACATTACAATATTAACCCCTTTCCTAAGAGTCAAGATAAATACCCAGATAAAGAATGCTAGGATTTAACTCTTAACATCTTACACATTCTCTTTTCTTTAGGTTTGTTCCTTCAAAAACTCTTTGGGGGCGGGGGATACTTCTAAAATAGTAAAAAAGAGAGCAATTCAAAGAAAAACTCTCACAACCAAGATGACATATTAGATAAAATTAGATTGTTTAGCATTTTGGAGAAAATATCCTCCATTGCACTGGAATTATCCTAGAAGAAAAAATCTGAATAAACAAAAAGTCTTCATTATCTAGGCTTCCAACTTTCACCCCTAAAAATTCTGTGCCTTCCCAAACCACATATACATCTTCCATCCATCAAAATGAAGGGAATAAGCATCAGGGTTAACCAATGGTTAAGTCTGCACATCTGATCAAATCTTTAAACTCTCTTATATCTGATTATGTAATGCTGTTTCCTAAATCTATAGCATCCTACCCTAGATCAGGAAGCCAATCTGGTATACAGAAAAAAAAAATGTATCTTTCAGTTTCAACCACAGGTTCTAAAATTAAAGAAATCTTTGTTAGAAACCCAGGTAAAGAGCAAGTTACTTTTCTTTTTTCTTTAATGGAGAAAAAAAATCACTATCTTGCATAATTGTTGGGAGAACTGGAGAAAATATACATAAAGCACTGACCACAGTAGCTGGCATGTAGAATGACAAGTAATAATTATTGTTTTGCCTTTATTGGCTATTTTTGAAATACAATTAAGCTACAGAATGTGGAACTCAAACTTTTAAAGTCCTTATTTTGGAGGTCATTTTGGAGGTCAAAAGATTTTTTTCACATTGTAAAAAATTCCTTTGAGTCTAATATCTTCATTTATTCAAATATTTATTTGGTGCTTCTGACATATGAAGGCACTACCCTGAATATCAAGGATACCTCAGAGAAGAAATTTGAATTATCATCCCTTGCCCTCAAGAAACTTACATTTTAGAGGACATTAAACAACCAATTATATAATTACTTAATCACAATTGTGTCTGTGCTAAAAAAAAATAAAATAGGGAGAAATAACCTAACAAGATCAGAATTTAAATTTCTACACAAATATCCCACCTCCCTCCAAAGATTCTCAATCATTCCCTCTATAATTAAACCTAATCCAAACCTTTGTATAGACTTGATCTGTCTGGTTTTTAAAACAATAAAATAAGTAATTAACTTGACTGGCCATTTTTTAAGTTTATTTTCTAATTATAGTTGACTTACAATATTATATAAGTTTCAGGTGTACAACATAGTAATTAGACATTTATATACCTTATGCAGTGATCCCTCCATAAGTCTAGTAATCACCTGTTACCTTACATAGTTATTATGATATTACTGACTATATTCCCGATGCCATTTTTATGTTCAGAACTGTATACTAAAATTATTAAAAAATATGTAAAACCTATAAGTTAATTTCAAATATTCCAATGGTGACTTCTTAGTGAAAGAGAAAGCAAAGATATAATAACACAGGTAAGCACTTGTCAGCTACCTTATTACTTGGTGTTTAGTTTGGTAGATCTGACAAGTGCTAACAAGATCTGAACTCTTGTTAGAAAACACATTTCTTGATAGATTATAAAACTACTATATTTAGTTTATGTGCATACCACTATTCATAATGAGTCCTTTTTCAGAATGTTTTTATTAAAGTAAAATAAATATTTACGTATTTATTACTGAAAAACAAATTACTTCTATGATTTTTAAGATCAGAACAATTCTAATTTGCTTACTAAAAGAGTATTTTTTTTTTGCTCAGGTACCTTTTTAATCTGCCACCTTAAAAAAGTTTGTCTAGCCCAGCTGGTGTGGCTCAGTGGTTGAGCATCGACCTATGAACCAGGAGGTCATAGTTCAATTCTGGTCAGGGCACATGCCCAGGTTGTGGGCTCCATCCCCAGTAGAGGGTTGCTGGAGTGGGCCAATGAATGTTTCATCTCTCTCTCCATCTCCCTTCCTCTCTGAAATCAATAAAAAATATATTTAAATTTTTTTTTGTTTTAAATCAGGTGACATCCATTTCAAAGACAACTCAGAAGTTAGTACACTGTTGCAGAATAGTGGCCATTAATATCCCAAGTAAATATGATGGGGAAACTGAGCAATCAGATCAACTCTCCCACCAAAATGAAAATTAGTTTATTCTGTAAAATAAAATCTACCTCAGTATTTGTCTTAGATTCAAACAATACTCACCTAGAAATTAATGCAACAATTAACTCAGAACAGCAATTGTCAATGTTCCAAAAGTGGCCTCTTCACCTATATTTAGTTCATAAGGAGAGCCAGTCTAGGTTCCTGATGCCAATTACAATGAATGGAAGACATATATTTAAATCTAACAGCACCATCTAGCAGAACTTCCACTACTTTGCTTACAAGAAAGAGTAGATGTTACTTGGTGTTCAGTTTTGTAGATCTGACAGCAAAAGTGGCAATTATTTGTTTTCATGAAAGAATCACAGAATTAGAACTACAAAGGACCAGACACACCAGGTCCAACTTTCTCATTAAGTATCTCAGATACTATTTTTTTTAACAATTTAAAAAGTTATCAGGATACCGATTAAATTCAGCCATTCCTGGGAATCCAACTAAAATTTAAAATTACTTTTGTTCTCAAATTCAACCACCCTCAAAGTAAATAAGATTTTACATCAACATACTTCAATTGCTTCAATCCCATATGCTCTGTAATCATTAAAACATCCTCCTCTAACGGCTTTTATTTTATCAGACATATTACAACCAAATGATTAATGCACACAAATTAGGCTGTTTCAAAACTTTGATTCCAGTAACTGCTGTTTCTAAACCAGGCTATGATGCTGTCTGTTCTACATTCCTTGTCACAGCAATAAGATCCTGAATGTACCTCCTCAGAAAATACCATGGGGAAAACAACAACAAAACCCAGCATCTCCACGTTAATTTTTTGTTGTTGTTTTGCTACATCAAGGCCTGCCACCCCTAAATCCCATGGGGATTGTGTGTGCCGCTGCCAACACGAAGATTAGGAAATGTTCCCATCCCCAGGGCACGAGAAACTTTCAGGAGAAGGCTGTATCCACTGCCTAAAGCAAACAGGGAAACCTGCGCCTTCGCCTGTTATTGACGCAGCTATTTCCGTGCGCAAGGTAACCCAAGTAGCTTTGGGGAGATGGTCTCAGACTTTTCCCCAGGCTGGACCCCCTGGGGAAGGGAGAGAGCACATTCAGTGGCAAGGTAAGCCTCGCCCTCGGAGTGGAAGTGGTTACCGGGCACCGAGGATCTGCTGCACACACACAAAAAAAGAGGGGTTCTTCCTCAGTGGTCACAGTCACTATTCGCTCTCATTTTTAGCAACAACCCAATCACCGTTACAAGTGCAGGCGAACAGCAGCAGGCAGCCCAGCCTTGCGGTGTGCCGCGACGGTGGCACCCCGGGCCAAGGGGCGCTTTTCTCGCCCGCCTCCTCCGGGCTCCCACCGAAGTTAACACCTGTATCTCCGCCTCACCCAGCTCCACAACTCCTCCCCACGCCTGCTCTTCCCCCTTCCCCGAAAACCCCGGTTCGGACCAGGGCCCCCTTCCCAGCGCAGACAACCCTCCGCGCGCCGCCGGCCGCAGCTCACACAACACCCCCTCCGCGCTCCCCACGACCACCGCCCCGCCCGCCGCCCGGGCAGCCGCAGTCCCCAGATCTGCGGGAAGCAGCAAGTCTCCCAGAAAAGTTCGCCAGCAGCCGCCAGTGGAGTTCGCCCGTGGAGGCGGCTGCGAGAGGCAGGAGAGCAAGCCGGCTCCAGCAGATCCCGCTCATCGCCAGCACACTTTTCCTCCCCGGGAACTCGGTCCTTCGCGGACTCCCAAACTTCGTCGGCGCCCCGGGCGCCCACCGCCCTCGCCCCCGCCCCGGCTCGGAGAGGGCGGCAGCGCGAGCGCCGCGTCCCGCCCGG
>NW_005871048.1:34556234-34672583 GCF_000147115.1 Myotis lucifugus | reverse complement strand
AGCCCCCCACGCCGCCGCCCGAGAGAGCACCTTAGGAGACAGCCGCTCCCCGCACCGCGCGGCCCCCAGATCGCGTCCCCCTCCCCCTGCCAGCCCACCCCCGGCTCTCCCCAGGCGAGAGTGTCTGTGTGTCTGTATGTCTCCAAGAGAGTGCGCGAGTGCGTGCATGTGTGTGCGCGCGTGTGCAGGCGGAGGTGGGTGAGGAGCGGAGACACTTACTTCTCCCGGGCCTGGCTGTCGGACGGGACGGCGCTGCTGTTACTCTTGCCTTTGCCGTACATGCTTGTGCCGAGAGCAGCTCCCACTGTCACGCACCTGTCAACCCATCACAGCCTCCTCGGGAACAGCCCCGTCCCCATGGCGACCCACGCAGCCACCCCCACTATTGGCCGCTCCACGCCAAAGCTCCGCCCCCTTCGCCCAGGCAACGCGCGAGACTGACAGACCTCCTCCTCCCTCCGGCCTTCCCGAGCGCGCGGCAGCGCTTACAGCCAGAGAGGCAGTCTCCTCCTTCCTCCCCTCCCTCCCGGGCTCCCTCCCTCCTTCCCTCTCCGCCGCCTCCCTCCTCCCGTTCTCCTTCCCCCTCCCCCCGCCGAACCCAGGCGCAAGGGGGGAATTAGAAACTGCTCTAGAAGGATTTTAAACAACTGGCTGTTCTCTCCGCCGCCATCCCGCCCCCCGCGCCGCCCGCGCTCGGCTCCTCACTGGAGAGAAGGCGCCGGGAGGAGGGGAAAGTGCGGCCTGGAGTTTCTGGCCGGAGCCGGCGGAGCTGCAGCCTTGGCGGCCCCAGACTTCGGGGCGCCGGCCGAGTACACCGGCAGACCCACGGCCCCAGCCGCCCTTGGGGGCCCCCGCCAGCCTCTCTCCCGCTCCTCTCCTGTTGATGACCGGGCGCCCGTCCCCAGCATTGATCTCGGCCGCCCCCAACCTCCTCCCCGGGGTGTCGCCCCCGCCCCGCTCCCCGAGGCCCGGCTGGCGAGGGCTGCACGCGCTGTTCCCTCGACCTTCGGGCGGAGCGACCGGGAGCAACTCGCTTACCCTCCTGGGGAGTGACTGCGCCCGGGGTCGTTGGCGCCGCTGGAGTGGCGTCGCCTGGGCTCCTGGGGACCGCGCCCCTGCTCTCAAGGGAGCACCTGGCCTCGGGCCTGTCTCCTCTCCTGAGAAGATGAGCCTGCCTTCCACTGCTGGCGAGGTGACGCCTCAGGCCTCTGGTGCCCCTGGCCCTGCCCGCCCAGAGCCCTGTAGTGCACCAGGCACCAGCTCCCCTGCCAGATCGGCTGCAGAAAAAGGCCCCAGGCACCCCCATCTGGCCTGGATTTCCAACCTTGATGGGTGATGCCTACTCGTCCTGATCCTGGAGTGGGAAGGGCCATAGAAGGCCTGCAGCCATCCTGTCCTTGTCCATCGGAATGGACCCCAGCCTGGCTCCAAGAGCCGAGCCCGAGCTGAAAGGCTGTCTGAGAATATCTCTGAATCCAAGCCCCTAATCCCGTCCCACTTCAGTAAATGTGCAGAAGTTTCTGAAATACAACCTGGTTCCCGAAAGACTCCATAATTTTATGTTGTGGGGGTCCTTGGATGTAAAATCAAACAGTGCAAGTGGCGTTAGAAAGAATAGATGGGCATCAAACGGAGTGACAGGGAAGAGGGGTGCAGGTGGGCGTGCAGGTGGGGGTGGGACCAGGGGAAACATCAGGAAAGGATGAAATGGCTGTGGGAGGGGAGACGAAATAGATTCAAATGGGAAAAGGTGTACCTTTCTATTCCTCACATAGAGCTTTACGCTTTTAGTAGTAGGGTCATAAAAATTCATATGAAGATGAGATGGATGGAATGGAAAGAAATGGGCTTGTGTGGGCATTGACATCAGGTTATAAGAATAAAACATCAACAGAAGGTTAAGGAAGGGCAGCTAGTAAAAAATGAGAGAGAGAATCAGAAAAGGGATTGGCAACCAAACATATCAAAAACTGGGGTCGGAAATGAAGAAGGACCCTGTTATATGGAATTAAGGAAAATGAAAAAAAAATGGAACAGGTAAAGTATTTCCTTCCTTGAACATTTTTAAAGAAAGTATCATTTCTGATTGTTCTAACAGGTCTCAGTATCTGAAGACACACCCTAGTAGAAAACTACAAAGAAGTTGGGAGGTGGGGAAGAACTGTATGCTGTGAGTTTTAGTCTCTGCTACTAATTTGTGACATTGATGTCTTTGTCGGTAAAAAGAAAGAAAGAAAGAAAGAAAGAAGAATATTAAATGAAGAAGCCATAGAATATGATAGCAAAAGAAGATGACCAAAACAATAGAGGACTGACATTATAATAAAAAGATAAAAGAAAAATACAGGTGCTTTTATAAAAAGGACAAAAATTTAGCCCAGCTGGCAAGGCTCTGTGGTTAAGTGTCAACCTAAGAACCAGGGGGTCATGGTTCAATTCCTGGTCAGGGCACATGCCCAGGTTGCAGGCTCCATCCCCAGTGTGGGGCATGTAGGAGGCAACCAATCGATCAGTGATTCTCATCAATGTTTCTATTTCCCCCACTTCCTTCCTCTCTGAAATATATATATATTTAAAGGACAAAAATTCTGCCCATAGAAGTAGAGATAAAGAAAGTGAAAAAAAATCCCAATAGCTTAAGTTGATTAATTTTCCAAGAGAAGTAATTTGCCATTTCTTACTAAAAGTCTCCTTTCTGTGTCTAATGATCTACAGTGATTTGGTAGTGGAGACATGGCATTCATAGTCTCTGAAGAACTAGGAGTGATGCTGAGCCAGGAAACCTCTCTCTTAAACTATCACTTAAGATGCTCAAATGTTGATAAGGCTTCCACTGTTTACAGACGCTGCCGTCGGGTTGGCATTATGTAATGTGTTATTCAATTATCTACTTCCATTGGCTTCAGTCCAGAAAATTATTATCATTCAGGGCTCCATCACCCATAGAATATTCCCTATAAGGTGAAGCTTAGAGAATGCTGTCAAGGAGGGAGTTCCTGGCAGCTGTTGATCCATGCTCCTGCCCACACCTGGATTAAGGTAAGGTTTCCATTAAAAACCAAGAGCCCAGCCCTTGTGCCTCAGGGGTTGAACTTCTACCTAGGAACCAAGAGGTCACGGTTTGATTCCAGTCAGGGCACATGCCCAGGTTTTGGGCTCAGTCCCCAATAGGGGGCATGCAGGAGGCAGCCAATGGATGATGTTTCTCTCTCAGATATTTCCTATCTCTCTATCCCTCTCCTTTTTCTCTCTCTAAAAAAAAAATCAATAAAAACAAACAAACAAGAATGGGCTTTGTTTGTGCTGTTATCTAAAAATAAATTAGTTATTATCCTTGCACCAATGTAGGGATTCTCTAACCAGGATTCTCAGTTGTGGCACATTAGACTTTCTTTAGGAAGATGTTGTTGTTGTTATTCTTTTTTTGTTTGTTTTTAAATACAAGATCTAGGACCTCACTAGAATAAATCAGGCTAACTAAATCAGAAACCTTTGGGATGGACCCAGGCATCTGTATATCACATATAACCAGGGCTGCTTAACTCTGCTCTTCAGTATCCATCTAAAGACAGCCCACAGGCACCATCAGATCTCAAAACAAGATTTTTAGGTTGTGGCTATACACAGCAGATGATCCTCCCCATGTAAGGCATTAAGCCATCTTTACAATGGACTTTACTTTCTACTCATTGAGCCAACAAATTTGTTAATAGCACGAAAATGTATCACCACATGGGTTCCTATAGTACAAGACCACAAATAGCCATGGTTTATTTTGCTGTTTCCTAAAGAGAAAGGAAAATGAAAGAAAATAACACAGGCTGTTTACTGTCTGCTGCTGTAATTTATTCATTTGATTGTATTTTACCCAGATATGTTACATGGAAGAGTCCTTTGTGTAATGGCATATTTTCTGATATTTTAAAAATAAATTATAGATCTGCACAGTGGCTTATGGAATTCAGAACAAGTTGGTCTTAGTATCTGTAAAGAATAAAATGCTAAAAGGTCTTAGTTCAGAGCTTGCCAAGTTAATGTCAGTTACCTTTACAAGAATGTTATCATCCAACAAATATACAAAGTGAAAACATGACTGTTCCTATATGTGGTAACCTTAAAGCTTTATAGTAATCAAATCAATTACCATTAAAACATCTCAGCAGCTACCTGAACAGTCTCTTTTATTTTCCTCTTAATGTTTACACAGGTAAATAAAATGCTTCTTTGCCCTTGTTCAGATTATTTTGAATACGAAGAATGTTCTTTGCATCAGCAGCTGGGTCTCGTGGGACCAATACTGTAATTAATGAGATTTGACAAACACATATTCAGAGCCAAATTTGAGATCCCAGACATAGAAATGAAGATCCATTGTTTTGTTTTCATTTTTAAAAAGGGGAGAAAGATAGATTAAAAGCTTCCTTGTGTAAAGAATTACAACATATTTTTTTATAAGTTTTGGGCTTTTTAAAAATCTCACACATGAGGCTGATTAATTTTGGGAGGTTGGATTTGGGGTAGGGGAGTGCAGACCATCTGAGACACCAAACTGGAACATCTTGCATTTGAGGTGTGTTTTTTTTTTTAACTTTATTCTTTCAGCTATAGAATATAATCATGAGGTCTCCCCACTCCCGCCCCCTTGCCCTCATTTTGTTTAGACACTTATGTACAATTTTCTCTTTCTGGAACTTGCATCTTATTCTTGGAAGTCTTTATCATTTTAAAACAGGCAGTTCATTATACCCCCCTACTCAAGCTCTAGATTAACTGTATATTTCTTTGATCCTAATTTTTTTCTCTAAAACATTAAGGTTAATAATATCTATATTCTTCCAGTGCATGGAACTTCAAAAAAATTTCCCTTTGCTATATAGAACAAAGAGATTAACTCTTTATGTTTAAATGGAAGCTAATCGTGAACTTAATTACTTGTATCACATAGAATACTTAGCATGTAAACATAAAGAAAAATATTTAGGATAAAAAATATTTATTTAGAAAAATTAAAATAAACTATTCAAACACTAAAATGAAATTTTCTTATTTTAGGGTAATTTTTTTAAATCACAAAACTGTTCTTTTATAGTTAGTTTATAAAACTTCTTAGTTTATGAAAATAATATTTTCTTACATTCATATCACTTTTCATTTCAAATCACTTAACAGATATCCATCCACTCATTAATATTCAATATACCCCAGTTAATTAGATTTTTCTAACCAGTTTTTAAGCTGGGTAAACTGAGTCCTAGAAAGATTCATTAGCATGACCCGATCTGTAAAGAAAATAGAACTAGTTCCAGGATGAGAACTCTGTGTTCCTGGCTGACAGTCCTGTTCCCAGACCACGAAGCCGCACCTCTTTCTCTCAGAAGTGACTATTCCACAGAGGAATGTGAGCAAGCTCTGAGATGTTTGTCACTCAAACTACCACAGGAAACTTCATTCCCAGGAAGAACAGACCAGCACGCTCCGATTTACAAACTGCTCCCATGCGATGTACCAAAGTAACTGAATGAACAGTCATTATAACCATAATGCTGCACAACGTGGTCTTTTATACCAGAATAAAAAATGAAAGGGGGCCTCAATTTAACATTACTTGACGCACTGTTGTTGGTTTAACATCAGTGAAACTTGGGCAATCACTGTTTTCTTAACCTATTGACCTGGATTTTTAAAATCGAAACTTAGATGTTTATAAACACCCACGGGTTAGGAAAAACAGTGTGCAGATCTACCAGTTCTAAACAGTTCCATCTCTGGAGTGCCTAATCTTTTTTAGCACTATTATGAATTTTTGATTTAGTGACCTGGAATAAAATAAAATAATCATGATACAAAGAATTGGCAATAAGCTGAAGATGAAGAAAAATGAAAACAACAGGGCTACCATGTATGGCCGTTTCACATATGTTAGCACATTTTGCAAAACAAATTCCAAGTGTTGCAGTGTTCACTGGCTGGATTTTTGTCATTAATTGTTGAAAGTTATGTAATAGGAAGTGTGCCAAAGAGTGTTCTTTATTCAAAAGTATTACTATATTTTTTTAGTGCATTCCTAAGTCTTCACAACAGTTTTTTACCTGCCTAAGTTAGGCTAACATGATGCCTTTGCATTCTCGGAGTTGACAAAAGCCCCTGTCTCAAGAGACCAGCTGTGTACCATTCCAGGCAGTGTCATTTCCTCCACTGAGGAATAGAAACAGAAAAAAAAATACTACTACATTTGCTTTTCATAATTTTTCAAAGTAATCGGGCCCTCTCAACCAAGTGTGGCAAAAAGAGAAGATGACAAAGTGTTCCACTATTGTATTTTATTTACCAAAATAGTTTATGAATAAGGGGTTAAAATGTATTATGTTTTAACCTCTTTAACGGTATTAAAAATTTAAGATGTGCTGAATATAGCCATGTCCAACAGTAAGCTATAAAGTATAAAATCTTATCAGGGTCATATATACTTGCCAAAGATATGGAGGGCACTTCAAATATTTTATTTTGGAGTACTCAGAAAGTCTTTGGGAAGAGATTAACTGAAGATCATATATGTATATATCCATAACCACTGGACACAGACAAAAGTGTGGCAAAAAGCCTATGGTGAGGCAAGGGTTGGGTGAAGGGGACAAAAAGGGGGAAATGGGAGACAACTGTAAGACTGATACCAATAAAAATTATAAATAATAATAATTAAGTATTTGAAACCAGTTGGGCCCCATCCTATATATTGCAGTAAATTCTGGAACATTCCTAAGTATTTTGTGGTAGTAATTGCTACCTGCATCAGATTATGAATGCACAAACCAGATTCCTCATCAGATAAATAATTGTATAATTTTATTATCATCAACTTCCCAAACTCATCAGTTCTTTTTTCCTCAGACCTAAATTCTTCAGGCAGAGAATAGAAGGATTCCCCTGCCACATGGTACTAAGTTATGATTATAAAGCAAATTCCCATTAACCTCACTCAACTTCTAGGACCCAAGTTGTCTGTGGTATTGGAGGGCCAGTGTTAAGAAAGTTAAGAAAGGATAAATTTTTGGCTTAGGACAATCTACTGATACTCTGTCCTCCCTTTAATACTCATGGGATTTTTAATTCTTTGAGAAGAACATCAATCATCTACAGCCCTGTGGATACTACCAGTACTTAGGGCTAAAGTTGTTGCTACTCTCTGGGTTAAGGAGCATTTTGTCCAAGGATACTACCCTCTGGAATATTCTTCTTTGGCAGTATGCTTGATGCTGAAGTGGAAATTAAAGGCTTCAGGAGCACTATATCCATTTGCCCTAGCTTTTCACCCTCATCTGGTTTCTGAAAGGGAGACAGATAAAAAGCTCACTCTGGTAATGGTGATGGATGTAGGTGGTGTTTGGAGAAAGGTGGTGAAGGAAGAACTCAGTTCTGGGCACTATCTCCCACCCCTCTGAAAGGGCTGTCTATACCCCAGCTTTCCTTTGTTCTTGCCTGAGCTTTGTGTCCTCTTAGCAGATGCCAGCTCTGTTCTATGGTTTAGGTGTTTTCTTTATTTTAAAGGAGCATTTGTGGCACAAGGAGACATATGCCACATCCATGTCTCAGGAATTTTCTAAAGGGTTGAGGGGGGCTGGGTAACAGGATTAACTCTCATCACCTCAGCTTCCAGTCAGTGCAGGTTCCTTCAAAGGGCTTCACCATGTCATCTCTCACCTTCCCATTCCTTCTTTTACCTGTTCTTCCTCTGTCTTCTCCCTCCCTCCCTCCCCCCTTTTTACCTTCCCCCTAACATCTGACAAATGGCTAAATATAAGAGAAATAGGGACGTTCAGTGGGAACATATTGAAATATATGAATCTGCTATTTTTGTGAGTCAAAAATGGTTGACTAATGGCAATGTTACATGGTTCAGCCATGCAAGAATTTCAGTTCTTGCAAGCCATGCCACAGATTTCTTATATAGTAACAATACTAACATCTATCAAGCTCTAACAGTGTGCTGGGCACCGTCTAGGGTGCTTTATATAGAGTCTCTCACTTAATACTTTTCACAGTCTTTTAAGGTAGGTATTATTATTTGCAAAATTTTCTGTTTCATACAACTAGTGAGTAATAGGATTGTAATTTGCACCTAGGCAGTCTTCTCTTTAGGTCCTCTCAGGAATCTGATACATAGGTTCTTCCAACCACCCTTAACCTTTACTCTTTCATCTACTTACAGGGGTCCTCAAACTACGGCCTGCGGGCCACATGCAAATACAAATATTGTATTTGTTCCCGTTTTGTTTTTTTACTTCAAAATAAGACATGTGCAGTGTGCATAGGAATTTGTTCATAGTTTTTTTTTTAAACTATAGTCCGGCCCTCCAACGGTCTGAGGGACAGTGAACTGGCCCCCTGTTTAAAAAGTTTGAGGACCCCTACTATGATTCTCGAAGAGCAAGCTTCTCTGTGAATTCAAGTTGGATTAAATACAGGTGGGACCACTCCAGTAGGGTTTATGGGATTTGGGTTCAGCATGGTAAGCAACAATGAATTATGTTCTTACAGCAAAACCCCATGATTAGGCAAAATCAGAAACACCAAGCCACACCCTGCTTTCTTGCAGCCATGTCCTTTATCAAGTACGTCATTTCCTCCCATTTTGACTGGTGTAAAGTGAATACCTTGCCTCACTATAAGATATTAAAAGGAGGAATGATCTATTTCTCTTTTGATATTAAAAGAGGCAAGTATTTTCCTTGCTCCTAATAAATTGGTCAGTTTATGTCTTCTTTTCAATTTTCATTGTTCATCAGCCTTGCTCATTCCTCTTTCAGCCATCACAACTCCCAGATCTATGTGGCTGTGTGATCTGTGGTAGATGAAACCTGAAAACCAAGCAAGATCTTTGTTTAATTCACATTCTGTGTAGGAAAAGGGAGACCTGGATCACATCACCATTCATTCACTGGATCACTGTACATAAGTGTCCTACCTCCAGAAATGGTAAAAACAAACAAACAAACAAACAAAAAACTGGTCCACTGCATCTAAATCAGCAGATTACAATACCCTTTGGGTTTGGGGGCAGTTTTCATGTGTGGTTTTCCTTTGCTGGTGGATTACTGTAGTTTGTTACTTTTCCTTCATCTTTTTTTTTTTTTTTGGCTTCACTTCCTCCTTCTATTGTTGTAGCTGTCTTTTTCCTCTCATCACTTTTCCTGTTGCCTTTCCAATTGGGTGGGGCCCCCATCCAACTCACTCACTGTCTGGCTCCAGAGTCCTTTTGGTCCCGGGGGAGAACAATCTTGTGCCAAATAGTCCCAATCCTGGGTCATCAGAAGTAAGATCCCATAGACGAGTATCTCTAAAGTTTTCCTGTACTGATTTTATATTAGAATGAAACCCAAGGATGCCTGATTGTTTGGGTCAGAGGGGGCCTGGGGGGGTGGGGGGGCAGCAATTCATTCTCTTGGCCTCCTAGCCCCAGACCATTCTGAACTCTGACAGCACCAACATCCATCAAATCAAACAATGAAATCAACTTTGGTTACTTAGCATAATAGAAATAAACTTGTAATATTCTATTAGTGAAGGATCAATGTCTCCTGTCTTGAAAATAAACATCAGAGCTTGGCCTCAACATTTATGTAGCAGCAAGAGACCATTATTTTGTGGCAACATTCAATTACATTGACATCAAGACAGATTTATTAAATTAATAAATAGTACATGATTTTCAGCCTTTCATTTCTAACCCTCACTCCCCCGCCCCTCTGCAAGGTGAGCTTATGAAACCCTTCACCCATATTTTTGACTCATTATCTATGACTTTTATTTCTTTTTTATTTGTCAGTTTATACTCAAATTTATTTTTAAAATATCCATATTTTTCAGATGGCAAATTTTAATTGGTTATTAAGAACAAAGTTAATGATGAGAATCATCAAATTGTTAATTGTTGCAATATTTCCCTGGCATCATATTTGAAGAGGAAGTATTTCAGATGTACTTTTCAAAGTTCTGAATGTAGCTAATGGCAAAAGCCCAAGGTTCCTGCTGCCTCTTCCTCTAACTTCCAACCTCAGGGCTTTTGCCCTGGCTGTTTCCTCCGGCCGGAATGCTCGTCCCTGGCTGGCTTTTTCTCATTACTCAAGTCCTCTGGAATGTCACTCCACAGAGAGGTTTTCTCTGAGGGTCCCTTTTAAAGTGCTTACTCTCCCATCCTTAGTCCCTCTTCATCATGTTGCTCTGTTTTACTTTCTCTATAGTCATATGTCACTATCTGAAGTGCTTATATCTGAGTTACCCTTTTGGGGACAGCGGTCTTGTGCTTCTTCTCATACTAAATCCCTATGTCCTAAAACGCAGAAGAGTACCAGGCACTCAGTGGCAATCAATAAATAAATGTTCATTAAATGACTGATTGGCTGACTGAACGAATAACTCCCAAATATTCATATGTGAATTACCTTAGATCCTTGCTCTCTTAGACATTTGTAATATACCATCTTTCCAGCCCTCTACCCTACCCCTACAGGATCTGGACTCCTTATATTCTTAGAAACAATAGGAATTGGACAGAAGGCATCAGCACATTTTCAGATTTTAGGCCTTGTCTTACTCCAATTTATTGTTCCAGCATCTAAACCACTTTAGCAAAATTCTGGTGAGCAGGATATGAGAGAGAAATATTTCCTCCTCTTTTCCATCACCACAGATCTAACTTGTTTGGAGTTCCAAGTGGCTTAATATTGCTGACAATAAGGAAATAAATAGCACGCGGTCATCATGTCATTCCCCTTTTCAAAAACCTCAGAGCCTCCTCACTTATAGGATAACCTTCTCTCCCCTCAGATTTTTATCCCAAATGACCCATGTGTACCTATTTTTTTCAGTACATCGTAGTTATTTATATATTAGAGGCCTGGTGCACGAATTCATGCACGGGTGGGGTCCCTCAGGGTGGCCTGTGGGGATTGGGCCGAAACCCACAGCCCAACACCGCCTGCTGCTCCTACCTGCCGCTCCCCCTCATCCTGGCCCCACTGCACCTGCCGCAGGCTCGTGTCCAATCAGTCCCAATCGGGAGAGGCTCATGCTGCTGCAGCAGTGCTCGCCAGCCATGAGCCCTGTGTCTGGCACCCTCCCAAGGGGAGTGGCCTGTGGGATCAGGCCGAAACAGGCTCTCTGACATCCCCCAAGAAGTCCTGGATTGCGAGAGGGCAAGGGACCCCACCAGTACACGATTGGGGTCGGGGAGGGACCACGGGAAGGCTCCAGGGCATCTCTGGCCTATCTCGCTCAGTCCCTGATCAGCCGGACCCCAGCAGCAAGCTAACCTATCGGTTGGAGCATCTGCCCCCTGGTGGTCAGTGAACATCATAGCGAGCGGTTGAGCGGCCTTAGCATATCATTAGCATATTACGCTTTGATTGGTTGAGCAGTTGACCTGTCACCGGACGACTAGACACTTAGCATATTAGGCTTTTATTATACAGGACTAGAGGCCGGTGCATGAAATTCGTGCATGGGAGGGTTTCCTCAGCCCAGCCTGCACCCATTCCAATCAGGGACCCCTCGGGGGATGTCCAACCACCAGTTTAGGCCCGATCCCACAGACACCCCTCTCACAATCTGGGACTGCTGGCTCCTAACCACTCACCTACCTGCCTGCCTGATTGCCCCTAACCCCTCTGCCTGCCTGCCTGATCACCCTTAACCTCTCTGCCTGCCTACCTGATCGCCCCTTACTGCCTCTGCCTGTCTGATCACCCCTAACTGCCTCTGCCTGCCTGCCTGATCGCCCCTAACCGCCCTCCCTTGCTGTCCTGATCTCACCCCCAACTGCCCTCTCCTGCCAGCCTGGTTGCCCCCAACTGCCCTCCCTTGCCGGTCTGATCTCTCCTCCAACTGCCCTCCCCTGCTGGCCTGATCTCGCCCCTAACTGCTCTCCCCAGCTGGCCTGATTGCCCCTAACTGCCTCTGCCTGCCTGATCACCCCCAACTGCCCTTCCTGCAGGCCTGATCTCGCCCCCAACTGCCCTCCTCTGCCGGCCAATTTGGTTCTGATTGGTCAGTTTCTATGCCAGTCAGCGTCAAAAGCTCCACCTCCTAGGCAGCTATTGGCTCCTCAGAGTTTACCCAGATTTGGTTCTGATTGGTCAGTTTCTATGCCAGTCAGCATTTCTGGGCCTATCAATGGGGCCTGATCAGAAAGGCGGGGCTGATCAGCAGCCCCAGTGGAGGTCTGAAGAGAAATGGAGGCACTGCTGTTGGCCAGGCAGGGAGAGAAAGAGAGGCAAGTTCTGATCAACGGCTGCCACAGAGGCTACAGATCAGACCCTGCCTCTCTCTCTCTGCAGGCCTCTCTCCGGGCCTGATCCACAGCCCCCTAGGCCAGTGATGGCGAACCTTTTGAGCTCAGCATGTCAGCATTTTGAAAAACCCTAACTTAACTCTGGTGCCATGTCACATATAGAAATTTTTTGATATTTGCAACCATAGTAAAACAAAGACTTATATTTTTGATATTTATTTTATATATTTAAATGCCATTTAACAAAGAAAAATCAACCAAAAAAATGAGTTCACGTGTCACCTCTGACACGCGTGTCATAGGTTCGCCATCACTGCCCTAGGCAGTGACTTCCGGTCTGGTCGAGCCTTCGGTTGTAATCGGTGGTTATGACCCTGGCTCTTTATTATATAGGTGTCTATCTTCTTTACCAGTATGTGTACTCCTTGAAAATAGCCTATTCATTCACAGACATTTACATTGTACCTCCAGGTTGAGCTTGATATGGGGGAATATATTGTTGAAAAAGACACTTTTCAGCTTTCAAGCCCTACAATTTCTATATCAGTGTGTGGCTTGACTTTGGGAAGTGATTACTAATGTTTCTGGAATTAAATTTTAGTCCCAATAGCTGAAGTCTGACCACCTGGGTTTGAATTCCCTGCTCCATTAATTGTTAGCTGTATGATATTAAGCAAGTCACTTAACCTTTCCGTGCCTAAATTTTATCAACTGCAAAATGATATGATATTACTAAGTATGTGGTAGGGTTATTATGATAATTTAATGGGTTTAGCACAGAGCTTGGCACATCATAAGTTCTTTGTGAATGTTTGTGAATGTGTTCTGCTAAGTGGAGCTGGTCTATGCCCTATATGGTCTGTAACCATACACAAATGTGCCTGACACATATGTTAACACTATATCACTGCTGTCCCTTGCCTTGAATGCCCTTCCCTATTCCTCCCTGACCCTTAATGCCTTTGAAAGCCATTCTCTGCTTTTATAATCTAACAAGAGGCCCGGTGCATGAAATTTGTGCATAGGGGTGTGTATCCCTCAGCCCGACCTGCATCCTCTCCAATCTGGGACCCCTCAGGGGATGTCTGACTGCCGGTTTAGGGCCGATCCTTTTCACAATCCGGGACTGCTGGCTCCTAACAGCTTGCCTGCCTGCCTGCATGATTGCCTCTAACCACTTCTGCCTGCCAGCCTGATCGGCCCTTAACCACTCCCCTGCCAGCCTGATTGACAGCTAACTGCTCCCCTGCCAGCCCAATCACCCCCAACTGCCCTCCCCTGCTGGCCCGATCGCCCCCAACTGCCCTCCCGTGCAGGCCTGGTCACCCCCAACTGCCCTCCCCTGCTGGCTTGGTTGCCCCTAACTGCCCTCCCCTGCTGGCCTGATCTTGCCCCCAACTCCCCTTCCCAGCCGGCCTGATGGCCCCCAACTGCCCTACCCTGCTGGTCTGGTCACCCCTAACTGTCCTCCCCTGCAGGCCTGGTCGCCCCCAACTACCCTCCCCTGCTGGCCATCTTGTGGCGGCCATATTGTGATGACACGAGGGTGTCATGCGAGGGCATAAGGACCACCTAGACTTTTATTAGGATAGATAGAGGCCCGGTGCACGGATTCGTGCACCAGTGGGGTCCCTCGGCCTGGCCTGTGGGGATCGGACCGAAACCGGCTCTCCGACATCCCCTATGGGGTCCCGGATTGTGAGAGTGTGAAAGCCAGTGCATGATTGGGGCTGGAGAGGGCTCCAGGGCATGTCCGGCCCCATCTCACCCAGTCCCAATCGGGGCCGGCCGGCTGGGGAGGGACCACGAGAGGTTGGCCGACTAGGGAGGGACGGTGGTGTTCAGCTGTCTTGCCCAGTCCCGTTTGGGGCTGATTGGAGCCAGGGAGGAACTGCAGGAGAGCTCCAGGGTGAGTCTGGCCCATCTCACTCAGTCCAGATTGGCCAGACCCCAGCAGCAAGCTAACCTACTGCTGGGAGCATCTGCCCCCTGGTGGTCAGTGCACATCACAGCAACTGGTCAAGTGGTCCAGCGGTCGAGCAGACACTTAGCATATTAGGCTTTTATTATATAGGACATCACATATAATAATAAGCGGCCTTGCCTTAGCTGGTTGGTTCAGTGGATAGAGTGTTGGCCAGTGGACTGAAGGGTCGAAGGTTAAATTCTGGTCAAGGGCACATACCCAGGTTGCGGGCTCGATCCCCAGTAGGGGGCGTGCAGGAGGCAGCCAATCAATGATTCTCTCCCATCATTGATGTTTCTATCTCTCTCTCCCTCTCTGAAATCAATTAAAATATATTTTAAAATAATAATAATAATAATAAGCTGCCTTTTAAGAACTTAACTTTTCCTGTGTCTTGTCTCCCCAGTGAGATAAACTTGTGAGGATAATGCTGTGATTCCTCAGCAGGGTCCAAGATGGTCCGACATTCATAGCATGTACGTTCTAACTCTTATCTCAAGGTAGTAACTGGAGAATGGAATGCCAAATTCAACAGCCTTTTTATGGGTGGCTGTTGATCACTATGATGACGTTATTTCAAATTTCATAGATTCAAGGATGAAAACAAATGTTTTTATGTCATCTAGTTACATCTGCAAAGAGGAAGTTTCCACAATGCCCCTTAATTCCAGTGAAGAAATTCTTCCTTATCTTTAAATATTGACACAACATAAGTACTTTTCCTCATTGAATCAGCAATAGTGATGGGAAAAAATATTAGTCATCCTCCTCCTCATAATGAGCCTACATATACTTCAAGACAGTCATCAACTAATTCCCTTCTCCCAAATGAACAATCAAAATATTTATTTGCATAGCTAATATCACAAACGGTCTAGGCAAACAGACAGAGTTACTCTCCTGTGAATACTGTCAGCTTGTAGTTCATGGTTTAGGCGACGGCTCTAGAGTGAAATAAAAACCTCTTTAGAGACTTCTACTGGTCAATCAACACTTAAAATGTTTTTCTAAGCAGCTCCTCCTAATTGGAATATTTTAAGAGATTTTTTTTTTTTTTGGAGATAGAATGGTGATACTTAAAACAATACAGAATAGTCATCCACTCAACAATCATTGAGCACCTACAGTACATAGTATTGAGTAACACAGTATTTGGCTAAGCAGTGGAGGGGATGCAAAAAACTGTTAGCATCAGTAGCTACCGCAAGGAAGTTTAGAGATACAAAAGTTTCCTGAGTACTTATTTTGAGCTGGGCACTGCCCAAGTACTAGAAATGTACAGATAACATTTCTTTCTTTGAGGAGCTCATAGTCTAGAGGGGGAGTATAACAGTCTTATATGTTCAACAGTCTTATAAGTGCTATGAACGATGTTAGTAGCAGTGGGTACTCTGGGGATGCAGAGGAATACTTCTACCTACAGCCTAGATGAAAGAATAAGGCTTAACTTAATAAAAAAAATTTATTTAAAAACATGAGGAAAGGCATTTCAACAAAGGGAACAGAATGTACAAAATCAAATGGGGAAGAAAAATCATGCACATTCCGGAAGCTACAGGGATATTTGTCTGAATAAGGGTGACTGGGAGACAGTTGTGGAGATATAGCTAGAAAGTAAGCAAAACTGATTCATGGAGAGGTTTATTTGTACCATGAAAAAGACCTTGAGTTTTAAATCCTTGAATAGTTGGGGAGCCACTAGAGGAGTTTAAGCAGAGGAATGACCTGATCGGATTTGCAATTTAGAAAAATTACTCTGACAGTTGTGTGAAGGAGAGAGAGAAGGGGAGGTAGAGGCAGGGAAATGGAGGGATTATCACAAGGATCCAAGTAAAGACTGATGAAGGAAGGACCCAAACTAGGTGCCTTATGTGATCTGGAGACATAGAAAAATGAAAAACTGGGACTGCTTGTGTCCATTTTAGAAGAGAAGGCAAAGATTATCTATTTGAGCAACTGCTCACAATATTTATATTAATTAAATATCCATAGATTTAACATAGGCAAAGACAGTTTACTCATATTGCATGTAAAAGTCCTTTAACTGCAAATTACTTCTTGTGATAGAACCAAATTTTTTTCAGTGAGAATATATCTTTTCAGTTACAATGGAAATTGATGGGGAAAATCAGCATTTTATTCTCTTCAGTCTCATAATGTATAAAGGGTGTCCCACAGTTCCTTCCAACAAACAAACAATATTCTCCAATCAAACGAAAGCAAAATAAAAACTAAATTCACAACCAAACAAAAGAAAAAATATTTTTAAAAGATGATAGATAGATAGATAGATAGATAGATAGATAGATAGATATGTACGTACATACATATATAGGTTCAAGATGAGGAATATTTCAAAATCCTGGCTTAGGTCATTCAGACCTTGACTGGAAAGCCTCCAGATCCTATACAACTTGCCTGCTGTCACAGATTAGGTTCTTAAGAGTCTGGGATGAGTTTGGAATACAATATGTTTACTAAGGGTTAACTGTGAAAGGAAAAGGGTGGAAGTAGAATTGGACAGAGGAAGAAGTCAACCCCAATTGCAGGCCTGACAAACCTTCAGACAATCTGGTGGCGATATCTGGATAAAATATTGTCCTTTGTAGTGTCTTATGTCTGGCCAAAACGGTTTTTGTCCCTCAGCCTCACTTATTAGATGTGAGCTGCCTCCGGAAGGGCTTAATCTCCAGAGAACTGGTTCTTAGCAGCTGCAGCAGACCCTGTAGGCTGGGTAGCATGTCTTCCTTTGAAAGAGGCTCTCTGTGTCTACCAGTCCTGCATACCGTTTAGATGGAGCTCAACAACAGAATCAGGCCATCTTCCTGGCCTTGGTAGAACAAAATCTACATCACTCAGCCACGTGGCTGTACCTCCTACCTTTAGAAGTACTATTTTCAGAATTATAGAAATATCAAGATGTGTTGAGAAAAGAATTCAAAACTGAGTTTAAAATCATTTATTAGTAATAAAACACCAGTGGGAACTGAAAGAAGAAAGGCAGAAAAAAATTAACATTGGTGTGAGGATATTGTTCTTTTACTTTTCTTTATATAAAGTGGAAATCACAGAATTAATAAAACATACAAGGCAATCATGTGGCTTCATAGATCTAGAAGGAACATTAGAAAGTGATATAGAGCACTCCTAAACTATAGGAAAAAACTATGGTTTCTTTTCTCCATCCAGTCAGTTATAGTCCCACCTGAGGGACCTTCACCAAAACATTTAAATTCTCTTTGCTTGACTTACTAATAGTTACATAGCACTCATAACAGGAATGTGTCATGTAGATATTATGGCACAAGGTACAGGATGGAAGTGGAGATAATTTTTAAGACCAATAGAATGACTAAAGAAAGACGGACTGGTTAGTACTTAGAATATCAGTCTTTTTCAACATGGTGGCAGAGCGAGGGGCAGAAAATAGTGAAGATCATTAGTTGTGATTCCTGTGACTTAGTACTCTGTACTGAGTTCATAAACTTCTCATCCCCCAGAATTTATTTCTATGGTTAAAACTCATTAATTTAGACCCCATACACTTGTAATGTTGCAGGAATACAGTTGTAGTGTCATTCTGGCTGAGAAAACATTTTATAATGATTTTTCCCCTGAAAAGAAGGGGGTTTCTAATATTCCAAGTATATCTTTGAATTATGGTTTCAGCTATTATTTTCATAATATCAAGGATGTTCATGATTCATTGCCATGAGCCAATAATGACTTGTATTTTTTAAACTAACTGACCTACTTTTTTTTGGTTAATCCTTACCCGAGGATATTTTTCCATTGATTTTTAGGGAGAGTGGGAGAGAGAGGGAAAGAAAGAGAGAAAGATTGATGTGAGAGAAACACATCGATTGGTTGCCTCCTGCATGAACCCCAACCAGGGCCTAGGCGGGGGAGGAGCCTGAAACCAAGGTGCCTGCCCTTGACCAGAATCGAACCCAGGACCCTTTGGTCCACAGACCAACGCTCTATCTACTGAGCCAAACCACCTAGGGCCTAACTGACCTATTCTTAACAAATATCATTTTTCTTATATTATGCAAATTATTTGGACAATAATAAAATAGCATTTACTTTAAGAATTATTTTTCACTAATTTGGATAGAGTTTGCTGCTCCTCTGTCACACTAGGAGGTTTATTGTAAGCTCCATTGTAACCCTTTTCCTCAACCCAACTAGTGGGGTTCTGCATTCCTGCCTTGAAGGCATGCTGTATACCAGAGGACCTCTCTCCATCCTGTCCTACGAAAAATCAGATTACTGCAATAATACAGATGTGAGGAGAGGGAGAGGGAGAGGGAGAAGGAAGCTCAGAAATGGGTAAATGATAATATCCAAACTAAATATAAACATGCATGTGGCCCCCCAAATATCTGAAGGGTCACTATGCCACACCAGTTACCCTCAGACACTTTGTTCTTTATCACAAGTTATATTAATTACCTCTGGAAAATAATGCACTTACAAGTTATTATCTTAATAACTTTTTAAAAATTCCAACAAATCAGGTCAAATGCTTTGGTTTTCAGAATGTATAGCTAATGAACAACTACATTAAACGCCTTTAATTTTTTTACTGCAAAGATGATCTTGGCCTTACGCACTGCATCTATTACAGTTGCCACAGGAAGACCCTGTAGCCCAAACCCTTCATCTCAGTGAACACTGTTAGCAGTGGACACTGGATGCCAGGACCTGCACCACTGTCCTCCCCAAAGTCAGAAACTTTCACTGCCGCTCTCCCAAGAAAATTGATTCTGAATGGGAGACACCTACTTCCTCCCATTGTTCTCTTCCAAAACCATTTCTCCTACAAGCAAGGTGGACTGGCTGGGCCTAGGTCACGAATGCACTCCGTTGTTATGAGAGACTGTGAAAGTGCATTTGGGGCCTGTACATTGGGGAGGCAGGATTCATACTGTGGAGAATTCCTCAAACATAGAAAGGATGTCCAAAAGATAGTGAGTGGCCACAGAAACCTAGGCATGAATTGCAACCAAATGGAAAGCTTAAAAATTGTCCATCGAGTTACTGGTAGTGACTTACATTTCTCTCGCCATGGAAATGGGGGAAATTCTGGACATCCCAGGAGAGCTGGAGAAGGAGCCATTTGAGTGCTTCTTGCTGACACCTTTCCTTGTGTCCCAGACGGTTGCAGATGGCAGGAAGTCCCTGCGCAGGCCTCTGGCTGGGCCTTTCTCCAAGAGCTGACCCTCAGCTACTGCACAGGGGCTCGCTGCCAGAGCAGCAGGGAAAGACGAGTCACATACAAAAAGGCACAGCCCGTTCTCCATAACAATTTAGATATTTAGCTGACACACAGCGGGGAAAAGAACAAGTTTTCAAGCCTTGTTACTATGCATATGCTAATTATTAGACAGAGGGGGGCATTATAATTGAGTTATGAAACAACTAAATAAAAATAGAGTACCTGACAGAGAGCTTCTTTTACATGACGTTTTTACACAAGAATAAACAATGTGTTCTTTGTAGAGCTTAAGAAAAAAAGAAACAGGGTTAGTTTTATTCTGTAAACTACAGTCTCTTGTAACTAGACTAGTGCTCATATTTGCTGACATCTTGATTTATAAAAACCTGAACAGGTTCAATTCCAATAGTTCTTTTTTTTAAGCAACACCAGACAAAGGGGGGAAAGATTGATGCCCCCCTCCCTAAAAATGACATATGCAAAAGCTTTAGAATTCTCTTTGTTCAACTCTGGGTCAGATTTCATGAAAAAGTAATTGAAATTCCTTTTGCTCTCCTTCTTCCATGCATGTATGGAGGCTTGTGTTTCTAATGAGCACAAAGAAGCTTCCTTCCACAGAACTTCATCTTTGAAAGATGAAATAACCTGTTTCCCTCAATTCTTCTCAATCTTGTTTCTCTGTTTTATTTACTCTCCCTCCTCAACCACAACAAAGAATTTGTGCTAATTAATTCACTGTTGAAAAATGTAATCCAATGCCTAGAAATTGGTGGCCTGTGCTAAGTGGTCAAAGTGGGATCTAAAAGCAGAGAAATAAAGGGTACTGGGTCTGTTTACATTTTTCAACAATGACTCACCATGGGTAAAACCAAGAGTAATTGTAGCTCTGAAATGGCAAATAAGTGGTTCGCCCTGAATTTAGATGAACAAATTTGTGTAATATACTTTGAGTTCCTTTGTCTGTAAAGAAAGACAACAAATAAAGATAGTAATATATTGCCCAGCCAGAGTGGCTCAGTTGGTTGAATGTTATCCCATGCACCAGGAGGTCACCGATTCAATTCCCAGTTAAGGCACATGCTTATGTAATGGGCTTGATCCCCAGTAGGGGGCATGCAGGAGAGAGTTAAGGGATGTTTCTATCTCTCTCCATCTTCCTTCCTCTCTCTGGAATCAATAAATAACATATTTTTAAAAAAGATAGTAGTATTGCCCTAACCGGTTTGGCTCAGTGGATAGAGCATCGGCCTGCAGACTGATGCTCGATTTCGGTCAAGGGCATGTACCTCTGTTGCAGGCACATCCCCAGTGGGGGGTGTGCAGGAGGCAGCTGATCGATGTTTCTCTCTCATCGATGTTTCTAACTCTCTATTCCTCTCCCTTCCTCTCTGTTAAAAAATCAATAAAAAATATATATATATTTTTAAACAGTAGTATCAGGTAAAACAATTTGGAAAAAGTCTTATATAAGCCATGTTTACTCATAAAATCTTACTTTCTTCATATCAAATGATAAAAGTAAAAAAGAAAGGAATATCTAAAATACAATTTCTGCTCAGAAAAAGCAACCAGATGATTTTTTAAATGTCTCTAAATTAGGCATTAATTTGTGTTTTCTACAAAGAAATTCCCCTTCACCGAGTAACCACTAAACCTCAATGCACATATGACTATGATAAGGTAGTACCCTCCTTGTACATGTTTGCCTGTATAATTCACCTTCCCAGAATCATCTATGACTTCTACCATTAAAGTAATGAACAACAGAAATTACTTTAAAAATGGACTTGTGATTATAGCAGATCTACTTTTGCTACGGGTTCTATTTTCAAACAAATAGATCAAGGAATTAAACTTCATTACAATCCAGGCTTAACATAACAGAATATTCCGAGTAAATGATATTTTAACAGGTTACTCAGAGTCCCCCTCCTCTAAATCAGTTTCTGAACCAAAGAGATTGAATATTGCTCAGGCATACCCAGAATGCTGTGAAATAATTTATTATCCTGATTATTGGGCTTATATTTTCCTCCCTTGATTCCTTCTTTGTCTTGGCCACTGTACTGTTCTCTACCAGAGAGAAGATTTAGGAAGAGAATAAAAGTAAAGTTAAAAATCATGAATTATTTTTATTTACCTGTGTTGTGAAAAATAATTTGGATTGAAATGTTTGGAAAATAAAATAAATATGGCTTGAAGGTTATCTATGGATTTGCATCCTTGTCGCTATTGCAAGACCAAGTTAATTAAGAAATAATATGATATTTTTACATATACTTACCAAGAAAAACATTACGGTTTTCAAAGTACTTTCGTGTCACCATCTCATTAGATCCTCCTAAAATTCCTATGATGTACGTTAAGCAGGTATTATTTATATTTATTTTAATATCATCATTAAGCACCACCTTTTACAGATGAAGAAACTGAGGACCATGTGTTGATTGCTTTTTAGTCATACGCAGCCAGTAGTAGTAAACCTGAAAGTGGGTACCAGCTCTTCTGCCCTGTGGCCCCAGATGGCTTCTACTGGTTCATCTGCCTCTGCTTTCTGGACATCACACAGTTCTTAGTTGAAAGGGCCTTATATGCAATTATCCACTTCACAACCTGCTGTGTTCCAACAGTGCAGCTGTAGAACTCAGAATGCATTCTCACTAGAACAAGAATGCCTATATCCTGTGCCAGTTCACAAGAACCTATGCCTAACCCACGGTTAAGTATGTTACTTTAAGACAAAATATGTTTCACAGGAGAGTTTCCCTCAAGGTAATTTCAAGGAAAAAAGTTCCAAGGTCAAATAAATTTGGGAAACACTGCATATCATATACCTCACTCGGAGATTCATAATGTACATTTGCATATTAAAGACTTTAAGAAGTTCTGCAGGAAAGAAAACTGCTTTAAATTTTTCCATTGGAATTTCATCAACCTTTTTTGACTTTGAAACCCTTTTCATCAACCTTCTTTGACTTTGAAACCCTTTTATTGAGTAACAGCTATTAATACCCAATACTAGAGTTTCCCAAAACACATTTTTTGAAATTGCTCCTGAAGGAAAATATATTGAGTTACAATTTGAAATGTTAGGAGCATCTTTGCTGTTCTGAGGTTGGGGGTTACCGTGAATGTAATACAGATACCAGTGATCATTCCTGTGATATCAGTCTGGGGCTAAAATTAGGTCTTGGGACTTAAAGTAGAGTCAGGTATTATAGAATAAGGAATGGAACAATAAAGGATAGGAATGAGATGAGAGCAGATTGTACATGGCTGGTAACACATGACTGGTGAGAGTGACAAGGGAGCAGGCTAACTTGAAGATTTGTCCTGCCTTCTTCTTCTTCCTCAAATCCTACTATTGCAGACACTCCCCTAGACCAAACCATGGGTAGGAAGCAGGGATGAGGCTGAGAGAAGGAGCAGTAGTCCCAAGTATTAATGTCTGCCATGGAAGGTAAAGACAGAGAGGAAAGGCATATCAAACGGCTGGAGCAAAACAAAGAGGGCACTGGTAGGAGTAACTGGTTTTCAACTGGATGGAAGGCAGAGGCTGCCTTTATAAAAGCCTATGTCCTCCAATAGTCAGATGACCATCCAATGTATCATCTATACTGGCACACTTTTGGAATAAAAGGAGCACTATTAATAATCATGTGAGGACAACAGATGTAAACAAGGACTATTCCAGGCACACCAAGATATGTGTCCATTTTATCCAATATTAAATGATATCCAAAATTATGAAAGAGTTTTTTGGAAATGGTGCTTGTTCCTTCTGTAACTAAGGGCCATGGCATTCAGAAGGGAAAAAAAGATAGATGATAGATAGATGATTGATAGATAGATAGATAGATAGATAGATAGATAGATAGATGATAGATATGTATTGATAGCATGAATGATAATGGATCCCACTTTAAATAAGTTGTTTAGACAAAAATGTTTTCTTGACCTCCTTTAGCAAACATGTATTGAGCATCTGTGTTGTGAAAAGCAGCTTGGGTGGTGCTGTGGAGGTTGTAAAGATAAGCAATACATATTAATTCCCTCAAGGAGCCTCCAGGCAACGCAGTGGGTTAGGAGCTGTTCTTAAATGGCCAAGCAGCAAGCAAATGATTGGAGGTGGTCAGAAGAGAGCTAAGAAAAACGTGCTGGGGAAGTTCTGAGGAGGATAGAGCTGGAGAGGCCTTGGAATTTTGTTGATATTTGAACTAGGCCGTGAAGGACAAGCCTGGGTGCAGGGAAGTGGAGATAGAGCTTTCCTGGTGACAAGATAGCACCAGCAAAAGTAGAGAGGAGGGTGTTTGGGATAGGAGTGGCCCAATTGGGCAGGAGTTTAGGATTTGTGAAGAAAAATCATGGGAGATGACGTGGAGAACTCAGGCTGGGGCAAGCTTGTATAGGAACTTGAATACCAACATACATCAAGTAGAAATAAATAATTCAGGAAATGGTCAAACATTTCGACTGTATGGTAGTAGTCTGGATAACCACCAAGAAGAATGTCAGCTCCTTACCACTTTGGAAATGTTGAGGCCAGCTCTGCACTTCCACAGGGTTGAACCTAGAAAGCTGAAGGACTTGGAAACATTTGGGTTAAGTACAAGAACTAAGATTCTGATCAAATCTAAATTAGACAACAGCATTAGTTTTCTATTGCTGCTAAAAAACATTACCACCAACTTAGTGGCTTAAAACAATAGAAAGTTATTATTATCAGTTCTGTAGGTTGGAAGTCCAACATAAGTCTCAGTGGGCTCAAATCAAGGTGTCAGCAGGGTTACATTCTTCTCTAAAGGCTTGAGGGGAGGGTCTGTTTCCTTGTCCTTTTCACCTTCTGGAGGCCACTCAAATCCTTGGCTCATGGCCTCCTCCATCTTCAAAGCAGAATGGTAGGTGGAGCCCTTCTTACACCATATCACTCTAACCTCCTCTTCTGTCTTTTCCTTCCACTTATAAGGACCTTTGTGATCATATTGGGCCCACTTGAATAAATCAAGGGAATCTCCCTATCTATTGATTAATAACCGTAATTCTCCTTTGTCTTGTAAATAACACATTCACAGTTTCCTGGAATTAGGACTTGGACATCTTTGGGGAGCTATTATTCTGATTACCACAGCAACCTAGCAGTCAGGACCATCCATGTCTTTTTCACTTTCCCCATTCCCTTTTTCCCAAGGCATGGACAAATGACCTCATCCTTTATTCTTCAAGGCACCTCTAATACTCATTGTTGTGTATAACGTACTTTCACTGAAGATTCGTGGATCATCTAGGGCCCAGTGATGGCGAACCTTTTGAGCTTGGCGTGTCAGCATTTTGAAAAACCCTAACTTAACTCTGGTGCAGTGTCACATATAGAAATTTTTTTTATATTTGCCACCATAGTAAAACAAAGATTTATATTTTTGATATTTATTTTATATATTTAAATGCCATTTAACAAAGAAAAATCAACCAAAAAAATGAGTTCGCGTGTCACCTCTGACACGCGTGTCATAGGTTCGACATCACTGACCTAGGCAGTAGTTCTCAACCTTCCTAATGCTGCGACCCTTTTATACAGTTCCTCATGTTGTGGTGACCCCCAATTTCATTGTTACAAATTGAACATAATTAAAGCATAGTGATTAATCACAAAAACAATATGTAAAATTATATATGTGTTTTCCGATGGTCTTAGGCGACCCCTGTGAAAGGTTCGTTCGACCCCCAAAGGGGTCGCGACCCACAGGTTGAGAACCGCTGACCTAGTGTGACCACAGTACAGTATAGAAAAGCACTTCAATTCAAATATAAAACTTCTTTGCTTCTAAGGTTTTCAGCCATGGGGAATTTCTTTTTAGCCATTTTCCCCTCTGGTTTGCCCATTCTCCCCATCTCCAGGGACCTTTTTTTCACCATTATTCTCTCTTCTCCAAGCCCTTGGCCTGCCAAATTACCTTCCTCCTGATCCTCACTGGAAATGGAATATCCCGTTACTTTATTATTTAAACCAATTTGGCTTGGTTTGTCTCAGTCTTTCCCATCTAGCATATGTCCTGGGTCTTCCCTTTTATTACTGAAAAGGCCAATCAACATCTTTGGAGACAAACTCTGTGTCTGCAATCTATTTTTAATAGTAATTATTTTATTCTCCCTACATGCTATTAGAGAAGACTTTAATACCAATTTCAGAAAGAACATCCCTTTACCATAACAGGTGGGTGACCTTCTATGATACGGGACTAATGGGACAGTGGTTTACAGAGAAATGAAACCAGCTGGCACAGTATCACCTGAGATGGAGAAATCAGCCTGACTCTAGGAATCTGGGGACCTGAGGACCGATTCAGTTGTACCTCAAATGACCTGGTGACTTTGGGCAAGTCACAGCCTCTGTGAGTCATCATTTTGTCAAGCTGTAATACGGGAAATTTGAGTCAGAGATTCTCTGAGTTCTAAACTTCTAGTTCTCCAGAATTCAGACTTTGCACTATCTGGATGTCAATGTGGCTCTTGGAGAAATGAGCTCTCAGTGATCTGGATAATGTTCAGTCAGTGGGTCACTCCCAAAAGTTTAGAGGAGTTTGATGAAACACTGAAATGGGGGTTACATACTGAAGATACTTTCTAGTGCCTCAGGGATCTCTGATCATACTGTAAATACCTCCTTGAATTAGTGTTTATGTTCGTAGCCTGGAGACTTTATTTGACATAATAAGCATTTGGAAGCAAACCAGTGTCACAGGAGCTTTTGGGATTCCCCAAAACTCTACTACTGTGACAGCTTATGCTTCTTGGATTACATTCAGTTTGGGGACCTTAAGCTTTTTCTTTTATTTTTGAAGGAATTGTTGAAATGGTCACCAACCTGTGGAAGCCACAGTGATGGACTAAAGGGGAAAATATGACAAGATTCAGTATTTTTTTAGAAAGATTCATCTAACAGTTAGGTATGGGTTGGGATGAAATAGAGGGTGATAGGCGGCAGGAAAACCAATTAAGAGACTGTTGTAAAAGTTCAGGCATAATAAAAATGTAACAGGATGCTGGATGGGGCTTTTCCTGTTGTCTCAGGGTTTCCGCCAAAGTGACATGGCTGAGGACAATAGGCAGTAGGAGTCCACAGTCTAATGACAGTTGCTAAACACATCCACCCAGAACTTGCTAACTGGTTCTTTGACCGTCCATTCTATCATGCTCCCATCCTATATAAGAGAAGTTAGTGAATCATTAAAGAGAACAGTCTGGATGGGAAATGGAAGTTTTGATTTAGATTGGACTAGACTTTTTAAATCCTGAAAACAAGACCGTTGTCTAGTCTCCTAAAGTAACAGGAAAGTACACAGAATCTGTCTGAGGTATCATCCAGGGACAGGAAAGGGAGATAAAACAACATGTTTGAAGGCAACGAAATTTAAAAATAAAGTGATTTCCTATTTGTACCTCATAGAGCCCAGCTCCTATAACAAACTGGTATGACAGCAATAGGAAAGAATAATGATCATAACAGCAATAATGACCATTCGTTACATGTTGGCATAGTGTGCCAGACTCTGTGTTAGGTGCTGAAATACATTATTTCATTTAATTCTTACAACAATCTCATGAGGTTATATTTAGTCCCCTTTAACAGATTATAAAACTGAAGCATAGAGATGTTAAGTAATTTGCTGAAAATATAGTTAATAAGTAGTTTATTTTAGAGTCCACAACCCATTTAGGGCTAGAATAGGGTCACAGTTATAGAAGAGGAAAGAAGCAAGAAATTAATGAACGAAATATATGTGTTTATCACTGTAATCTAAGAATGAGTGACATAATTGATAAAAAGCAATAACACAATTTATATACATTGATAACACTTCAGTTATTGTACAACCCACTAACAGCATTTGTTACTAAATATAAAACTAGTAAATGCATATCTTAAATAACTTGCTTTTGGTGGGTTGTTTTGGTTTTTTGTTTGTTTGTTTTTTAAGAAATATTACCTGTCCATTTTAAAAGTAGGGCTCTGTAACATGATCTGCATATTAATTTGTCATTTATCCCATGTAGATGTTTTATTATGCTTAGGATATTTGATGGAAATGACTGAGTGCCTGTCCATTGTCTTATTGATGATGTAGCTGCTTATAACAGACACCTGAATTCAAGAATAAATGCTACACCGAGGACTTCTTGAAGTAGAGATCTTATCTTACTCATCATTGTGCTGTAACCTTCACACTCATGAGATAAGTATCTGACATGTTGCAGATGCTCCTTAATCTAGAACCTTTTAATTGAGCACCTGCTAGGTTCCGGGCACTGAGATGAGTGTTATATGTATATGACAGAGCAAACCTTTTTAGAGGCTGTGTTCCTAGCCCTTGCCACACCCCTGCTGTGATCTAAGGAGAATTCTGGATTTTGCCCTGGAAAGTCTATTTTCTGCCTTCAGAGGGGAATTAGACTTTTGCCAGATTCAGAATTTGTGATATAAAATTGAGAGACTGGGAGCCAGAGGAACAAAACTAATGAAGTGGGAGGAAAGGGTGAGAGAAAGAAAGGATAGCCCTCTGAAGGCAGGACTTTGGGGGACAGATGGAGAGACATTATTCTAAGAAGTGCTGCTGTAGGATTTCCTTTGTTGTGCTCTGAGAAACCCAAGTAAAGGATATGATTTGCCTCTAACTGTTCCTAGCTTTTGTTTCTTCTCCAAGATAGGAAAATGGGGGCTCTGGATTACATACATATTATTTTTAATCCTTAAGACACCCTGCCAATGGAGACATTATTGTGTTTAATTTCTAGGTGAAGACAGAGCCTTGAAGCATATGAATAATTCTTTCAGGGCTGCACAACCAAGGCCTGAACCCTGCTCTCTCCACAATGCCACGCTACCTCCCCATAACCATCTGTTGAACTGAATCAAAAGGCTCCCCTTGTGCCCTAGCTGGTTTGGCTCAGGCCTGTGGACTGAAGGGTCCCGGGTTTGATTCCCATCAAGGGCACATGTCCAGGTTGCAGGCTCATCCCCAGTAGGGGGCAAGCAGGAGGCAGTCAATCAATGATTCCTTCTCATCATTGATGTTTCTATCTCTCCCTTCCTCTCTGAAATCAATAAAAATAAAAAATAAAAGAAAAAGGCTCCCCTTGTGAGGGATCTCTATTTGTTCTGGTATCATACATAAATGGGAAAGGCTTACTTCTGATATTTGATTCTGAAGAGAAGAGCTTAACTCCTAGCCTGGAAAGCAGGCCTGCTTGCCCTGTGGGCTCCATGGTTCATTTTGAAGTCCAATCACTCCAGACCCAGGAAATGGCATTGTTTACCACAAAGGTTCAGCTAAAACTGTGGCTAAAATTGCTCTGTGACCATTCATGTTTCTGGAAATCAATTTTCTGTTCAGGTAGCTACCTGATACAAAGAAGTAAGGAGTAAAAGGTTTCTTAAAACTGCCAACCAAGTTACCCCAGGCCTTTCCAATGACCAGGGAGTAAACAAAATTGTATACACTTGTTTTAGTGAATTATCATTTAAATGCCTTCAAGTAGTGTTGTCATCCTCTGTCACCATAGAAACCATTGTAAAATTTCTTACAAATACTGCAGAAATAGGACTACCCCCATGGAAATGGATAGTGGGTACAATGGACCTATAAGGAAATAAATGGCTGCTTGACAGAAAATAATGTAACCCATTCAAAGAAATCTTTTTATGATCCACATCCTGATGAACAAGCTGAGTACATGACCAGGTAGGCAGGAGGGGGGGGAGGGGGTGGTGGTGGGGGTTGGGGGGTGGGGGAAGGGGCCTGAATGTATGAGATGGTTTTGGAGTTTGCAGACACCACTTTCCAAAGTTGAGTAAACTTCTTCTCTTGTTGGGGAACATTCCATGGAGGCATTAACAGTGATTTCATCCATATTCAGAGAGTACATGCCACAGAGCCATCATGGACCAGACAGGAGTTGTTTAAAAATGACTTGACAGGAAGAAGCAGCCAGCCTGCGATGCCAAAATCCAGAGTGCTTTTCTTCAAGGTGAATCATATTCCATTCCAAAATGTCAAGTAGATTTAGTCATTTTAATCTTTTTATTAGATTAAACTTGAAGCCTTTATAAAAGCTAAAGGACTGAACTAAAAGCTCCACCTTTGATAAACTGCATGATCTTGAAAAAGTTGCTTGGCCTTCCTAAGCCTCAGTTTCCCCATCTCTAAATTGAAGGTAGTGCCTATATTTAGGGCAGGATTAAATAAAAAAAAAACCCAGGCAAAGCGCTTAACACTGTCTTCAGCACTTAGTAAGCACCCAATAATAAATATTAGAAATTATTACTTATCAAAAGGAATAATAAATGTAATTACTAATAATGTTTGCTCAAGTCATCAACATGTATTGTTAATGTTTACATTCTCTCTTCCCCTTGAACCTGTAGGCAATATATGATCTTAAATAATTGAAAAGAATGTGCTGAGGGATAAAGAAAGGCACAGTCTATAATTTCTGCGTAGCTCTGATCAGTCTGGTATTGGTAGATCTGGAAGTTTCCATGTGACATGGGCATCCTTCTTGCAGTATTTCCTCCTGACGCTTGAAAAGAAAGTCTGTTTTCATAAGACCTTAGGCCTGATTTCCAGTGGGAAAAGGGCTGAAGAAATTTGGCTTCATTTCCAAGTATCTTTGCACTTTTCCCAATTGCACAGAACCTCCAAGCTTCCCCAGATTACCTCGTTTCAATGACATCGAATCTTTCAAAGGGAATGTAATAATTCCACAGAGAACTTAGCATTTCTGACAGCCTACCTCCCGCTGTCCTCAGTGCTTCATAAATTATGCTGCCTCTGAATGTGAGCTGGGCAGCACCGTTTTCCCGGCCCCTCATGATTCATGATTTCTCTTAACTATGTCAGTGCCTCCTCAGCAAAGCTGTTTCTTTTGGGCAGAGTATGATGTGACCTGCTTCTTGGAGGGCAGCTTACTAATTATGTGCTGATTTTATATTCTGATGATTTTTTTTTTTTTTTTACAATTTCAAGGTAACTAATAACGATTAACTTTAGGAATTACTTCTATATTCAGAAAACATTACCATTTAATTAACAATCTGCTCTCTGCAATACCGTGTGACCTGAGAAGCCATTTTAATGGTTATATGCTGCTATCATTAAAATTAACTAACAAACCAGAAGAATGGTGCTGTTCAGGTCAGATACAGAGACCACAGTGAAAAGAAAGTGAAACTAAAAACAAGTATCAGACCAAAAGATTAAGACAGCATGGACAGTCCCTGTGGCAGCTCCCCTGTTTTGCTCTGCCCAAGCAGGCCCCTGCTGACCTGCAACTCCCCGCGAATTCCACTCCACACCGCGGCCCTTCAGAGCACAGGGCTGAGCTGGTTTGTTGGATAGTTTAATAATGGAGGCTTAAAGGACATAGGATGAAAAGTTCCTGGAAATAACTTGCTTCTAGAGTAACTTCCTCTGCACCCATTATCTTTACAAGTAAGAATATAAATCCATTCTTATGAACGTCTCCTTTCCCTAGTCTCCAGGACCTCGCAGAAGTCTTCCCAGTTACATAAGCTCTTCCTGACTTAGGAACCTCATACTGGGAGATGGCATGGAAGTTGTCACTTGGAAGCCTTCCCAGAATTTCCCCTGCTCCCTTCTACCAGGAGAGGGTTCTACCATTGCCAGGATGCTTCTTTGGACTTAGGGAGTGCAGAATTGGGAGAAAGGGGGTGGGAGAAGAAAGAAAACAGTGCATGGGCTATGGCTAGGAAAAAAGGTTTACAGGATGCAGAGAAGGAAATTCTAGAAAAGCTATAGGATGAAACCAGTGGAAGGACAAAGGGTTTAAACAAAATGGTTGTGTGGACTATGTATTGACAGCACAGTATTTAAGAGAGGCAAGTATTTAAATTATTTTGAGGTTGCCTTTTAGTTTCTGGGCCATGTTTCTCACACAATATGATGACCCTGAGACTGGACCTCCTGATTTTCTGCCTCAATAGAATTACTTTGGGAATGACTGACAGTTTACCTGTTGCTACCACTTAGTTCTCCTACTGCCAGAGTCCATCTGACTTCTGAAGGAGTCACATAGGAACCGCAGAGTTGGTGTTGGTAAACAACTCTCTATATGACTCCAATGTCTTGCTCTTGCTAAGGCTTTTCCAGCCTTGCCCACCAGCTCCATCCTGTGCCTCTCTCTTTATAGGGTTTTAAGAGACCCAGATTTATAGGGAATAAAGATATGGGGATCATGCTCATAGAAGCTTTAGAAGGCTTTAGAAATGGTCTCAGGTCAGACAGCTAAAAGCCACTATGGATTAAGTAACAGGTTTTTGTTTTGTGGGGCTTTTTTTAACCTGAATTAATAAGCTATTATTTAAACTCTAGAAGCCCGATGCACGAAATTCATGCAAGAGTAGGCCTTCCTTCCCCCAGCTGCCGGCACCGGCTTTGCTCTGGCACCCGGGACCCGGGCTTCCCTCGCAGCCCTGGCTTCATCCAGAAGGTATTCCGGAAGGACGTCCAGTATAATTAGCATATTAAGCTTTTGTTATTATAGACTAGAGGCCCGGTGCACAAAAATTTGTGCACTCGGGGGGGTCCCTCAGCCCGGCCTGTGCCCTCTTGCAGTCTGGGACCCCTCCGGGGGATTGGGCCTAAGCTGGCAGTCAGACATCCCTCTGGCAGCCCGGGAGCCCTAGGGCAATGTCCACTTGCCAGCGGGGAGCAGGCCTCAGCTGCAGTTGGACATCCTTAGCGCTGCTGAGGAAGCGGGAGAGGCTCCCACCACCACCGCTGTACTGACAACCATCAGCTTGGCTTGTGGCTGAGCAGAGCTCCCCCTGTGGGAACGTACTGACCACCAGGGGGCAGCTCCTGCATTGAGCGTCTGCCCCCTGATGGTCAGTGTGTATTATAGTGACCAGTCATTCCCAGTCGTTCTGCTGTTAGGGTCAATTTGCATATTACCCTTTTATTATATAGGATAGAGGCCTGGTGCATGGGTGGGGGCAGGCTAGTTTGCCCTGAAGGGTGTCCCGGGTCAGGGTGGGGGTCTTGCTGTGGTGCCTGGCCAGCCTGGGTTAGTGGCTGATGGCTGTTTGCAGGCTGGCCACAGCCCCTTCAGGGTGGGGGTCCCTGCTGGGGTGCCTGGCCAGCCTGGGTGAGGGACTGAGGGCCATTTTCAGGTTGGCCACACCCCCTTCAGGGGGGGGGGGTCCTGCTGGTGTGCCTGGCCAGTGTGGGTGAGGGGCTGATGGCTGTTTGCAGGCTGGCCACAGCCCCTTCAGGGTGGGGGTCCCCGCTGGGGTGCCTGGCCAGCCTGGGTGAGGGGTTGATGGCTGTTTGCAGACTGGCCATGGCCCCCAGCTACCCAAGCTCCCAGTGGAGGCTGACTGGAAACAGGTATCTGGGATTTATTTATCTTCTATAATTGAAACATTGTTGCCACAGCTGGCCAGGGCAGGCGGGAAGCTTGGCTTCCTCCATCACCCATCACCGGGGCAGCCAAGCCTCCTGCTTGCTCCAGCTCCATTGCTGCTGGCCGCCATCTTGGTTGGGTTAATTTGCATATAGTCGCTCTAATTGGCTGATGGGCGTGGCTTGGGGCATAGCAGAGGTGTGGTCAATTTGCATGTTTCTCTTTTATTAGATTAGATTGTTTCTGTGGGAAAATCGTGTTCTGATTTCCAAAAAAAGAATGTATATAGGGATTTTACTCATAAAAAGATAACCCAATGTAAGTCTAGGGTTGCCTTTTAATGCTTTTTGGGTAATACTGGTATTGTTAGATTTAGTTTTGAAAGGACAGACTTATTTATATTTTTTAAATATGTGTGTAGATATGCATGTAAATAAGCCTATTGGATATGTACCAATATGGTACTAATAATTATCTTTGGATGGTAATATTATAACTGATACTTTCTTCTCTATAATTTTATATTTTCCACACTGATAAAACAATAAAGGTTTTTCATTTTTCAAAAAAAACAAGTAAGACTGAAAAATAGAATTTATAATAACATCCCAAAATTTTGTGAATATTTGGGGATAATTTAATAAAAGAAGTACAAGATTTCTGTGCTAGAAAATATACACAGTATTGCTGAGATATTAGGGGGAAAAAAGACCTAAATAAAGATAAACATGTTCATGTATTGATACACTCAATATTGTCAAGATGTCAGTTCTCCCCCAAATGATCTATAAATTCAATGCAAACCCAATCAAAATCCCCAAAGTCATTTTTGTAGAAATTGATAAGCTGATTCTGAAATATATATGAAAAAGCAAAGGACCTAGAATAGCCAAAACAATTTTTAAAAAGAACAGAGTTGGAAGACTTAATCTAATTGATTTCAAGAGTTATTATAAAGCTGTGATAGTCAAAATGAAGCAGTATTAACAAAAAGATAGAGAAATCAATGGAACACAATAGGGAAGTCCAGAAATAGACCCACATTTATAGGGCCAAAAGATTTACAACAAAGTGCCAAAGAAATTCAATGAGGTTAAAAAGATGGTTTTGTCCAGTAAATGGTTCTGGGATAAATGGATACCCATATGTGCAAAAAAGTGAAATGATTCTTATCTCACATCATATTCAGAAAATTAATTTGAGATGTACCATAGACTTAAATACAAAAGCTAAAACTAAAAAACATTCAGAAGAACATATGGGGGAAAACCTTCATGATGAGGGTAGGCAAAGATTTCTTAGATTGGACAGAGAAAGCTCTAATCATAAAATGGAAATATTGATAAATTAGACTTTATCAAAGTCAAAAATCTCTACCATCAAAAGATATTGTTAAGAAATAACTAGGCGCCCTAGCTGGTTTGGCTCAGGGGATAGAGCGTTGGCCTATGGACTGAAAGGTCCTGGGTTTGATTCCGGTCAAGGGCACATGCCTGGGTGGCAAGCTTGATCCCCAGTGGGGGGCGTGCAGGAGGTGCCTGATCAGTGATTCCCTCTCATCATTGTTGTTTCTGTCTCTCCCTCTTCCTTCTTCTCTGAAATCAATAAAAATATATATTTTTTTAAAAAGAAATAACTAGGCAATCTACAGACAAGGAGAAAATATTCATAGTATATATTTGACAAAAGACAAATTCAAAGCACATTGATAATTTAACAATAAAATTATAATACACTTTTTAAAATGAGCAAGAGACTTGGAAACATCACAAAGGAAGACTTACAAATAGCCAATAAGTACATTAAAATACGCTCCTCATCATTAATCATCAGGGAAATGTCAATTAAAATCACTGATATACCTCTACAAATCCACTAAAATGACTTGAACTTTAAAACGTCGACAATATTCAATATTAGCAAGGATGTGGAGTAGCAAGAATTCTCATAATTGCTGATGAGAGTATAGAATGGTACAACCACTCTGAAGAACTGTATGATATTTCTTATGAAGTTAAATATACATATCTATTCTATGATCCAGCAGTCACTCTGTGTTTATCCACAAGAAATTAAAACACCTATGTTCACAAAATACTTGTGCTATATTCAGTCATTTTATTTATTATAACCCTTCCTCCCCCCAAAATAATCTGGAAACAACCCAGATAGGAGGCTCTTTCTGGTCAGACCCCTAGCTCTCTGTCCATTGTCATCTTCCATGAATCTTCTTGCCTTTCCCACCCTTTCACTTATACTCTAGTACATGCATCTCTCTCATGTTCATGCCTCTGAACAGTGCAATTCCACCTGCCCAGAATTCTCTGTCCCTCTACTCCTGTTCTCCTAGTCCATTCTCCCAGGATCAGCCTGAGTTCTCCAAGTTGCCTTCCTTGCTCCTCTTTGCAATGTTAAGCTTGCTTTCCCTTAGAATCCTGGAATGATTGTGCTTCATGATAATCTTTTATGTGCATGTTCATTTTCCCCACTAGCTCATAAATTCTATCTTTATATTTCCCTTGCACCTAGCATTGCATCTAGTGCACAGATATTAAAAGAATATTTAAGTATTTGCCAGACTTACTTTGCATCTAATATTGAAATAAATATAGGTGTCCCAAAAAAATGTATACACTCTTTAACAGCTGATAGCTCAATTTTGAAAATGAAATGTATTTTAATAAACACTGCCTTTATAATTATTTAAAGTGTGTGGATACATTTTTTGGACACCATATATATATATTTCTCATTTACCTTTATTTCCAAATTCAGGTAAGTTTCATAATAATGTTGCCAATTAAATACTTTCCCTGGCATGACCCCCTATCCCCTAAGTGGTGCCTATGGGAAAGTTGAATAAATACTACTGTGATCCTATTAGCCAATGTTTGTACTGTGTATAAATTACCACAAGTTCTAATTGACTCTTACCAGTTGCTCTTAGCCCTTTCAAGTCTTTAATGATTTACATGCTAATGGAAGATTCTTAAGCAGATGATTCTCTGAAAAGTAAGCCTTTTGCTTTTTATGGTGGCCTTGGCATGTAGGTTCCTAATTGTTTAATTTATAACCTACATAGGTCCAAAGGAAATACCACATTTTAAAGCAGATACTTTTCAAAAAGAGTTGTTTTTTGTTGTTGTTGTGGAGGGCTTTCCTGTGCATCATATAATGTTCAGCAGCATCCCCAGCTTCTACTCATTAGAAGCCAGGATCACCCCCAAACTGTGACCACCAAACATGTCTCCAGGCATTGCCAGCACATCTGCTGAGACACACAATTACTCCTAGTTGAGGACTATGCTCGTAAAGTTAAGAGCAGTGTGCTGGAGTCAGACAGATTTTGGTTCCATTCACACCCTATCACCAAGGGATCCAGGTTAGGCTATTACCTCTCTATACTGAGTTTCTTTACTCTATAAAATGTGCATTGTAGGAAAAATCGTGAGTTTTAATGGACCAAAAGGTTGTCTTCAATGAAAACAAGTCATTTATGTCCAGTATATCCTAGGCTTTCTGATTCTATGAGAACTTCCATTGTCTTTGAGCTACTTCAGAATTCTGTTACTTGTAGGAAATGGATAAAAAAAAATGTAATTCTTGATGATAAAAGCCCAAATTGTATTTGAATGAAATCAATTATTTGCCTGTGGATATTAGCACATTTTTCCCATTTTTGCACCTATTTCAAAATTCATTTCAATATACCTTATTTGTGATAATATACATATGTGTGATATTGTGCATTCTCCTTTAAATCCATTGTAACATCTGAATGGTTTCCTTATTAATTAATTAATAATTAAATGTGACCTTTGATGTGTCAAAAAAAAAAAGGAGGTGGTTGCTTCTACAATGATCCACTCATTCTTTTAGTGGTGAAAACTTGAGACATGTGTCTAAAGACCTTAGGAGCAGAGGCTTTTGGTATGCAAAATACTCCAACTAAACCACTGCTCTCCTGATTCCTTACAACTCTTACAGTTTTTATATGCATTAATCCCATGAATGAGGGAAATAAAGTAAATACTTTGGAAGCAATGGTACTGCCTACATTGCTACTCAGATTCTCTGGAATCCTTGTTTCCACTATAGAAATTTACTAGTTCAAATGCCAATCTATGCTGTAACCCACTTGGTGACAATATTTTGAAAAGGATCTCTGACATCCAACAGGGACACAACTGCCTCATCATTTGCAAAACCAAAATGTACTTCGTTGGTTAATTGATGGGAGTCATATTTCCCATAGAAATAATTATTTATTTAAAAACGTTTCACTATTAACTATCCCATAGTGTTTCATTTTTAACCTACTTATTGAAATGAAGGGTTCTGCCAGGAGCCCATAGCTAAAAGGGTTTCAGAAGTGTAGAAAATTTACTGGAACCTCTAAAGCACTGCCCTGAGACCTCAGAGAACTTGACTTTGGTCTTCTCTAGTTCTCTGCTCTGATGTGTATGTGACTCAAGGGAGCTCTTGGGTCTTCTTGAATCTCCTTTTTTTTTTGGCGGGGGGTGGGGGTCTATAACGTGGTTGAACTAGAAAGGCTTAGGTTATTGTCAGCTTCAAGATTCAATGATATCTTAATTTTTTCTCTATGAGTGTTCTCTTGAGAACCAAAGAGAATCAATATTTCTCAGAGGGGCTCAAGTATAGAAAAAAATATGTTGATATTCCCCCACTCTCCACTCCTCCCAGGTTATGACTCCTCTGCTACTTTTGACTGGTTTCTACCTTCCCTCTTTGGTTCAATAACAGGACCGCCCGCCGTTGGGGAACTGGTCCTCTGGCTCTGGTTCTTCCTCAGGCGCAGCTCTCTCCAGTCACCTCACCCTTTGCTTCTTTTTCCACGTGGGTGAGTCTCTGAGAACCTCTTAATGAGATATTTCCTCATCACTGTGGGTTAAGGGATCTTTATTTTGGGGTGCCCCATTGTTCTCAAGCCTAGGGATTCCTCCTTTATTGCTTTCCTTTTCTCCAGTTCCTTGTCCACCATTTGCTTCTCTTTCATGGCTACACGTTTCTCCTTTCAGTGTTGAGGGCTAGGTCAGCAGCTGCAGAGAACTTGATGAGTGCCTCCCTGACAGCATCGATCCTGGGCACTTTTGCTCTGCAGGCAGCTCCAGAGAGGAGGAGCTTGTGCTGCAAAGGAGGTAGACTGTTGTCTGGTCAAGGTGAGTTTGAGGCAGGCTACTAATTCACTCTCCTTTGCTCAGCTGTTAATTTTGCTTAAATAGGAACGGCTTGCAGTTTTTTTTTTAAATCCACTGCCCGACAGATCTAGTGATGGCAAGATTCAAAGACAATTTTTATTGCTAAGTTATTAGTCCTTTGAAAGAAGGAAAATTTGATGTTTAATATTTAAACAGTTTCTATTTTGCTGAATTCTTTGATATCTGAATGTTAGCTGTGTAACCATTTAAGGTCCATTTATAGAGATTTTTCCAGGCATTTAAAGCACTACAGGAATTTATTTGTAATGCTCTTGCATGAAAAATTGCCATCCATTTCTTGCCATGGTGGTCATTGCCAGTAGATGTGTCCATTAGGAATGAAATAAAGAAATGTTTTATGTTTTGATGCATTTCAATTTGTCCATTATACTACACCGTTCTTTTCTTGAGGGCAGAAATAAATTCCTTTCATCCTTAAAATGTTATCATTTCTTTACATTTTGGAAAAATTAACAGAATCTAGCACAGGGAAATTGCATTATCTCTGGACAAAGAAGATAACTTCAGTGGAATTTTCATTCACTTATTTTTTCAATTTTGGTTTAAGGATAAGGAGTCATTAAAAAAAAAAAACTGGCACAAGTGTGCCTGGTTGTAGACCTGACTAAGGATTCATTTCCCATGCATTTTTAAAACATTCCTTTAAGACATCCTCACTTTCATAGGGCCTGTGCTTCAAGAAAATGTTCCAGCTCCCCCAAACTGTCACATAACATTTTAAAGGCATATTTTATTACCTGTACAAAATTGAACTACAATTACTTGACAGCCCCAAACAATACATTCACCTTACTCTTTTCATGGTATCTATAATTTCTACAAATTCGTGCTATACCAGCATAAGAGAATGCATTGACAAGCTTCCAATGGAGTGCAGTATTAATCGTCAGGTGCAACACAGAAATGTGATACTATGAAGGGAAGCCAAAACCCACTATGGTTTCAAATTGGCAAATTCATTCATGAATGCTAATTGTGAATTAAACTGTATATTTAAGACCACTATCGCAACAACTTTCTTCCATAACTTGTGTCCATTTCCATAGACAAAGAGGCAGCCTAATAGGGCAGAAAGACCTAGGTTCTGATCTCTAGTACTGGGTGCTCCATTACTTTGCCAAATGACCTTCAGCAAATCATTCATCCAGTTGGTCATGGTTTCCTTAAGTGTAAAATGGGGACACATATTTCCAGATCAAAGGAAACTATATGAAAACACTCCACAAACTGTAAAGTCACATTCACATACTGTTTTGTTTATTGTTGGAGATGTATGTACTTGGAGTGCTTGCTTCACTCAGAACCCCTTTCTGTAGGAACTGCTGGTCTGTTTAGTAAGTAAACTTGCTAAATCAAGAAATACTTTTGTCACACATAGATTTACTAACTAGGTTGAAAATCCACTTCAAGCAATATGAGATGTGACGCTCCAAATGAATTCTCTCACTCTGATCCTCTCTAGATGAAGCTTCAGAATCCATAAAGGGCAGCACAGTATAATGGAAATAACATAAATTTTAGAGGTAGACCCAGATGGAAATTCTGGCTTCTCTAAATATGAGCTCTGTGGATTTGGTCAAGTTATTTAACCTCTCTTAGCCTCAGTCTCCTCATCTATACATTGAGAATAATATTTCCCTTTTAGTTTGTTGTGAAGGATAAATGAGATAATTTATGGAAAGAGCTTGGCATGTATCAGGTACTCAGCAAATGTTCATCACCTCCTTCCCCTTACTCACCATGTGAATCCTATTTTCTTCCTTTATAATAACAAACCACATAATATCACTCCAAATTAATAACAAACTAGGAAAAGGAAAAAAATGCTGTTTCTGACTTTTTGACCTAGTCAGCTAGAAATCTTCTTACATTATTGTCAAAAAGAGGAAATATCTAGGACTTAACATAAGACTTTAGGCAGAAGGGACTGAAATTGAAGAGAGCACCACACAGGCCCCGTTTAATTTATTTACACATATTTCGGTCAAGAAATTATCTTTTTAGTGCAGTAACATCTGATGCTAATACATATCCAAGCCAGTGTGCTTGTGTCTACATGTACAGATAGGGTACCGCTGATTTTTTTATCCCATAAATTCAAGACTGACTTGTTAAGTATATCTGCTCATTTACATGAATAAAGCTAGAATGCTTCACAGAGCAAACAGGCTCAGTGCTTCTATGTTCAGTAATAACATCTATTCAGCTTCATAAGTTGTTATTTAGGTTAAAAGAGGACTATTTTTGACACGGAAGCCCTATGAGAAATGTACTACATGATATCACAGGAAATGATTTCTGGAGGACTGTGACGAGTCTAACCAAATCATTTCAGGCATCTCCAGCCTTGTCAGTCCATGGAACGCTATAGAAAGCATGTGTGCTCATTAAAATGTCTGATTTCCTTGGTGACGGATCTAGCAAATAATCTCATGGAAGCCAGACTTCAGTGGCTATGACCAGTTTGAAGCCTAAGATTTGGATTGCATGTTTTCACCGTAGGGATATGAAAAGAAAGCGGAGCAGGAGGATCATGTACTACTAGCTACATAGAAGAATAATTATTCCTCAAGCAACCTGATGGAAAATGTGTAAGAATCAAGAAATACTTTTATAAAGGCTAAGACCCAGAGTTTCTTCATCCACCTACATATATCTAGCCCTGGTGCCAATAACTTTAAAGTAGATATAAAATATAGAGAAATATTTATATTCTAAAAGATGAGCTTTATTAAAAATGAGCAAAATATCAATCACACTCTACTATATTGTTGTATCCTTATGTTAATGTTTGTTTGTGATTATGGAAAATATTACTCCATAAAGAATAAGGACAATGCAGTTCTGTTTATATTAGTATTCTTATACTGTGCACATTACATGCTTATTCAACATTGTAAGGAGAGGTATCAACAATGACAAATCAAGTTTAAGCAGGTTACTTAAATTGGGAAATTTGATAGCATACCAAATTAATAGACCATAATCCACTGATCCATAGTTTTACACCAGCCTCTGTCTATTTGAGGTCAATTTAGAAAAGTTTTCAAGCAACTACTTTAAACTTAGCCCCCTTTTTCATTTTGCTGTTTGATTAGTGTAACTAAATAAATTTATGATATAAGCATTACAACTCTCTAAAAAAGGGCTCTCTCTCCAGCCCCTAAAAAAAATCCTTACTAATTTAGGTTAAAAACAAAATAATGGCAGCAAAAGTGTCTTTGAGTTTTTGCAATAATCCTTCCAGTACTTTTGCATCCCAAAAGGCTCCAGATGTGACCAGCCACTGCAAAGTGGTAAGTTGTTTATCAGCATTCTACACTGGGAACTGGCACCTGTAATTTTACTCTTATTTTACATGAGCATTATTAAAACACCTAAAAAATGACCAAGTGAAGGTTTTGTTTAATCACACATACAGCTTCAGGGTGAAATGCCCTGTCGGCTGTCTGTCCTGAAGGTGCCGACTATAGCAAGCAGCTTCCTTTCCTGTTGTCTGTGTAGCTATTAGCCGCCTTCTATAGGGAGTTTCTGTTGCTAGCTGTGGCTGGAAAATAATGGGTGAAATGTTGTGCTCCCAGCCTTTAAAGAATCTATTGTTGATCACTTTTGATAATGCAAATAATCACAGTCCTTTTTTCCCCTTTCATCCTTTTTCTTTGTTTTGCCTGTGTATTGTTAATAGTCAGTTGTAGCTAAAAAGAGACTCCTTGTCCACCTCAGTCTGGGGTGAATGTTTAAGAAATAAACATATTTGAATCATGTGATGACAATTAACTACTTTGTTAAGCCATAGGTTCCACTTCACCCTTACCTTCTCTTTTTTAACCCTGGGGCTCTGTTACATGCTGCCTACGATTTTCTTAGCTGCCTGTTTCAGCCTATTCCCATCTTGCCAGTGTTTTAGAAACATGACAAGCTACCTTTTACTTGCTGGCACTTTAATAATGCATATTCTTGGAACTTCACTTTTGCCTGACTGCTGATTTCTAACCATATATGGCAACAGACCAGTAATGTGGTACTGATGTAAAGATCAACCCAGGCCAGAAGTTTGCTTTTTTTAAAACAGTTTATTGTCTTTGTTCCTGTACAATGATGTCCCATTCAAATGCTTGAAAATAGGTCATTTTTAAAAAGTCTTCTATAAGGTCTTTGTGTACATGCGGGGAAACTGAGGAGCAGAGGGTTTAAGTGGAATATCTGGGATTGTAGAGTAAGTCATCACCAAGGTGAAGTTGGGACTCAGTATTCCTGACAGCTGATGGTCAGCATGGTTCACTTGATTTATTTCCTTTGGAGTTAGAGCTCCACAGAATTCTCCTTTCTGGTTTCACTTGGGCTTTGACTAGTTTTGTTTCAACTTCTTACCGATGGTGATTAAATACATATTTATACATCAACATAGCCTTAAGACCAAGGACAGTATAGATAAGTTTATGCAGGAAGTTACAATTGCTGCTTGATGTGCAAAAGCATCCTGAAGCTTAGAGTGCTAAGAGTACCTAGAAAAGCCTAAGGCTAGCTATAGCTCCTGAGTTAATTGTTAAATTAGCTTTAGTGTCAGTGATGGTCAAAAGGTTTACATCCATCCAAAATAATTTCTTGCAAAATAAACCTTATACCTAGCAGTTCACTTATTCCTCAGTGTTAGGAGAGTCTCTTGCCAAATATGCAAGGCTGTGAAATGAGTAGGTTGTATGGGAAAACAAAAGGATATGGAGTGGTTACATCCCTTCTCTAAAGTAAGACCACATGCATGACCAACCAGATGAGAGTGACCATGGTGCCCCATGAGGGCTATGTCAGGATCCATTCATGTTTCATAACTTATGGGGTCCATTATTACACATGCCTTTCCTCAAAAGAGTTGGGGGGGTGACCCTAGTTTCTTGCATATCATTTCATTTTAAAAGGCTATTTTTCAAAATTGGGGAAATTTCCATCATCAGAGGTCTCAAAGATTAGTTCTTTAATGGATAATAAAAAATCTTCTAGTAATACTAGTTATTTAAAAAAAAATAAAGTGAGACTTAAAAGCTGGAGCCAAAATATCCTTCTGATTTGGATACAGATGCAAAGACCCTTACCTTCCCCCATCCTATGCTCTCAGTGGAAGAGAGTCCCTTGAGAACATAGAGAAGTCTAAAGAGAACCCAGATCTCCCCTGAATCAATCAGAAACCCTTGGAGGAGTACTAGAACCACCTGTCTCTAATTAACCTCCTCGACTGTATTCCCTCAGCACTTACACAGTCATAATTGTATTTATGATTGTAATTGCATTATATTACAGTTTAGATCCCCTTATAATAAATACCATAATAATGAAAACCTCACTATTGTAAAAAGATGTCCAGGGAAGGAGTCTTGGCTGATCCTGAGAGAAGCCTTGGGTTCTAAAAATTAATCAATCGATAAACCAACAAACAAAGGATGCACTTGTCATTTCTCTGAGTTCAAGTGTATATAACATTCAGATCTTTGGCATAGCGCCAGAGAAACAACCTGTTTCCTGTTCTGTGAAGGCAAATATAACCTTTGAGTCTATGGCACAGGTTTAAGCCAACAGTCAGCCCTCAAAACAGGAGAGTGAGCTGACCAAGGACTCCAGGATTCTATAAAATGACACATTACTAAAAAACCACCTTGTACTGAGTATGAAACAGAGCCAACTGGGCATTTGATTCTGATAGACATATTTTATAGATGGCAGCTTGAGCCAGGGAACCCTACCCCTAACCATCATCACTAGAATCACTTGCCAACCTTTTAGTGGAACGCCTATTCAGGAAGGGTGTACATATGGTGCCATGTAAGGAAGAGGAAGTATTTGTGAACAAACCATGCCAGTACTGAGAAATCTATTGCAACAGTATAATCTGTGGTAGCATTAGAGAAAGCAGAGTTCACTATAAATAAAACTACTCCTTGTCAAATGCTTGACAGGTACCTGCAGATGTCAACTAATCAAATCGACAGATGAAGAAACTGACGCTGTGGAAAGTGTAGTTTCTCTAAGCACGTCCAGCTAGGAAATGATCTTAGCATTCGAAGCCAGAGATGCTCTTCACCATTACACTATTCTGCTTGCTGTAGAGAAAACTATCTTCCCAACAACTGAAAACCATGTTGGGAGAAGTATTCAGTCCTCTTAATCAATCATGGCTCACAAATTGGTGAGAATCAAAAAAATCTAGGAGAAATAAACATTTAAGGCCATACCCTACAGCCTTCAGTAAAGATGATGGTGGTCTGACCAAAAGGAAGGCTACGGAGGTTAACGTGAAAATTAAATTATTGAATCAACAATCGAGTTATATAGTAAGTGTTCAACATTATTTAATTACTACTTTAATAGTTCTTTGTTTACAAATTAAAATTTGACATCCATTTCTCTTACTAGGTTCATTTTTTTATTATATCGTTCTCAACAGAGGAGAGAAGTTATTCTCTTGAAAAAAATTTAATGATCATGCAAACCTCATTCTTCAACATTTTTGTAAAATTTTTGGACTTTGTAGATCATTCAGGAAATAACACCAACATTAGATTAATGCTCCTATTATTATTTGTAGTTGATGGTTTTTCTCAAAGTTGAAAATTTTATAATAATTTTATTCAAAGAAGTTATCATTGGAGCTCCAAAATATTCATGACAAGGAAGAAAGCCATCAGGAGCTTCAGATACATAATAAATGGGACTGTGGCTTTAGAAGATGCTTGAGTAATCCTGTCTTTAAAGTTCTCAAGAATTAAAGGATATGCATCAGAATAAAACCAGGGCATTTGCTCTGCCTAAGTGCCCCCTTTACTGCCCAGACCACCTGCTCTAGAAGACCTTCCTAAGCCCATCTCAGCTTCAGGAATTCCCCAGCCCCTCACAGCACTTTGCACACTATTCAAACATAGCAGATATCACACATATACCTTGTTCTGGTTTGGGTTGGCTTTTATTTCATCTAATGAATTTTTTTTCTGCTCAAAATCTCTTCCACTAACTTCAGGCAAATAAACAAAATAACAAAAAAACAACTACATAAAAACAACCCAAACTCTTCAACGTGGCCTTGCAGGCCATTTACGATGCTTTCTTCTCCAGGCTCATCTTTTTGCACTCTTTCCTGCCCCCACCCCCACCCCCTCCCTTTGTATTCGCAGCCTGGTGCAGCTGTGTTCCTTCTGCCCTCTGGGTCTAGGACCCGTTGTTTCCTTACTGGAATGCTGCCTCCACCCTTCCCTTCCCCCAACACTGCCCCCCTGGCTGGCTGCTGCTATTGTCACTTTCTCTGGAAAGCCTTCCTAGGCCTTTCTCCCTCAAGAAGGGGTAGGGTAATTTTTGAAACTGTTCTCATCACAACAAGTATATTTCCGAAATATACACTTAGCACTCCGAGTTGATCTGAGTGTTTTCTAGTTCTTCCCTATTAAATAGTAAGCTCATTGAGGGCAGGTACTGGGTCTTGCTCACACTGTAGCCCCAGCTTCTAGCCCATTGCCTGGCAGATAAAAGACCCTTAGTAATTATGTGTTGAAAAGATGAAGCTGGATCAATATACGTAATTAAATTCAACAAATACAATATTACCTTTCAAACAATAAAGGATGCATAACAATTGGAGAAAACACTGTCTTTTTGCCAGCTGGTGTGAGAATTGTAGGAAGAGGCTTGCTTTGCTATAAATACTCTGATAAGCCTGCAGTGAGGTAGAAGCTCCCACTGGGGTCCAGGCTTTGTGCAGGTGAAAAAGATTCTGCCTAGTAGAGGAGAGAAAATAGGCAGGTACAAGGCCAAGGTCTTCCTGGACGAAGAGGTCAAAGAAAAGATGATTCCTCTCATAGCTCACCTATAAAGGGACTTTGGGGGAAAATGTATAATGGGGCCTTTATTAAATTGATTTTCTGTGGTGTGTGATAGAAACTTTTTCCTCCATCCATCCTACTAAATCTTCAGTAGGTTCACTTTGATATTGCTTCTGCGTAAAAAGTTTTGTGATTTGTGAAGATCAAAGAACACAAGGGGGATATCAACATGTGGTTATTACACATATTTTTAAAGAGATACATCTTCCTGAGTCTCTCTATATTTATTATTACTTTAAATATATGTTTTTATTTGTTTCTAAGAGGAAGGGAGAGGGAGAAAGAGATAGAAACATCAATGATGATAGAGAATCATTGATTGGCTGCCTCCAGCATATCCCACACTGGGGATCGAGCCCGGGCATGTGCTTTGATTGGTAATGGAACTGTGACCTCCTAGTTCATAGGTTAAACGCTCAGCCATTGAGCCATGCCGGTTGGGTGTGAGTCTTTCTATGGACTTCCTAACAATTTAGACTCTTAAGAGCCTATAATGTGGAGGTACCAATACCCTGAAGTTATCTATAGATCACGTGGCTCTGCCCCCCTTCCTTGGAGACAGGATTCAGCCAGGATTAGCTGGCTCATTTGGTTATATATATGAGATATGAACCCATCACAGCCTGTCATACAACCATTAACTCATGGTTACTCTGAAGTGTTAGTCTGCGTTGAGCACCTACAAGTTTGGAGAAACTGAAGAAGTCTGGTGAAGTGGCTTATGCGTAAAACAATAGTAGTAGGAGATTGGGGGAGTAAAGGTGGGCTCAGAGGGCTGAGCATTACATTACAGTGGTTGGCGGGGGAGGCACAAAAGAAGAGGAGGTCTGCTGCTGTGTGAGTCTCATGCCCCGGAGACTTGGGCAGAGCGACCAAGCAGGATGCAGTGTAAAACCTTCTTTCAAAAACTTTAGTAAATGTTACCCGACTGGCTCATGTTTTTGGTTTGAGTAGATTCTATCTCACACCACCAGGGCCTATAAGTGACTTGAGGGTGACTATAAGTATTCTACAGAAAGCTTTGTGAGGGGGCAATCATAACAGTATTTATTCCACCATTCCTTTTTCTCCTTAGAATGCTGAAAATTATTGTGCAAAGTCCCCCACTTTTCAACTTACTCTTAATACTTTTTTCAGGAGCTTTGATCATTACCACTCCAGACTTTGCACTGAGGCAGTTTCAGAATCGGTATTGGTTGTCCTCCCATGGCTAGTCAGCGCAGCGGGGTGGCAGCTCTCTGAGCTGGGATATTGGGATCCCTTGAGGCACAGGAGGTGTCGGTGCTAGAACTCTACTGCTCTCTCTGGGGAAAATAAAGCTAAACACCTTTTGCCTTCAGTGACCAACTGAAAGTAACTGAGTTTTAGATGTAAGGCATATCTAGAAATGTTGAAAATCTTTTACTTTCCAAGAAAAGAAAAGATTATACAAAGGTTAAAAGGTTTGTAAGTGGGGGGAAATAGCATAAAAACACAGGTCCATGTTAGAAGCAGGTGGACACTTACAATGACAAAACTGAAAGTATAAATAGCTTTGTAGTTCACAACCATTTGGGGCTAATAGTGTTCAAAACAACTTTAATTATTAAAAAGAAGGAACATCATAAAAAAACAAAATTTTTTTTAAAAAGAAGGAACATGATGAATCTAGGATAAAAATAAAATATTATTTACTAAAATAGTGGCTTAATGAAAGGTTATTTGTTTTTATTTAAAAATTTTAAAGCACACAGTAGTATTACCTTGAATAAACATTGCTATTAACCTTCAGCTGTAAAGTGATTTTCAACAATGAGAAAAGGCATAATATAAAAGAAAATGTTCTAAAACAAATAAAGAGAGAAAGACTACATAAGAGGTGAAACTTCTTACTGAAACTGGTCAAAGGAAGATGCAAATTAAGACTTTACCTAAAAAAAAGTAGGAACCCATTTTAAGAAGTAAAGCAAAATGAAGGCTTCAGCCACCCAAATTCACACACGGGTGATTTAATTGGAAAGGTCTTTCCTTATAAACAGGATTAATTCCAATTAATGGAAAATCCAAATTATGTTTATAAACACTAACAAAATGCTATCATTCTGTAGCATATTACTTGCACAGCACCTACCCTATAAGACATTTTATGAAAGACAAAGGTTCATTAATTTTGCTAATTCTCCATTTTATAGATGAAGAAACTGAAGCATAAAGCATTTAGAAAACAAGCCACTACAAGTTTCCAGAAAAAGCTGAAGAAATTCCTTCCCTTTTAGTTCTTTGTTCATGATATTCCTCCAAGGGGAAAAATGGAGAGACCCATGAAAATGAAAAATGAAAAGGGAAAAGTTTTATAAAGATCTACAGCAGCAATCCAGTAAAGGTGTGGAATTGAAACTAAATAAATATTTACAATTGCAATGACTTAAATTCCCTTCTCCCAGATTCTTCTAATAAGGCATAGGTTCAAGGTACTGCCTCATCCAGAGGAAAAGCTTCATGATACAAAGCCTTAAGTTTGTAGCTTCTGACATCCTCTTCTTTAGCTCTCGGTAGATATTTAGCATCTTTGGAATGAGCAAAGTTCATGCCATTGTTGACACCACCAGCCACAATATGACCTGGCAAAGTAGGGTTCCTTTATGGAGGCCTGCCCTTAAGTTATAGGGCCAGCTCAACCCTTGACCTACTGCGCTGGGACTGAGTTCTCAATTAGAAAGAGCCCACAGCCCAGCAGGTAAGATCAAAAGGCTGTCTGACCAAACAGCAGAAAAATATGCCTGCTGAGATTTTCTATGAGCAACCCAGAGGCCATTGTCGTAAGTGATCTTCCCAGGCGATGTATATAGGTGTGTGTGTGTGTGTGTGTGTGTGTGTGAGAGAGAGAGAGAGAGAGAGAGAGAGAGAGAGAGAGAGAGAGCCAGAGAGCCCAAGGGACCTTTGCTGTTACTTACCCAGCAGAACCTAGGGCTGGAGAGGAGTCCAAAAGATGTGGTTGGTGAGGTAGGAGGGGCTGGGTCACAGAGGGCCTGCACTGCTCTCCACACTGAAGAGCTCAGATTTCATCCAGAAGGCATTTGGAAACTGATTAAGATTTTTAGCAGAGAAATGCATTTAAGAACCATCATTCTGGCTGACTGCAACTTGAAATGAAATGAACAAGAACTACCTTGTTCATCATTGTAGCACAGTGTCTGGAACAAAATAACTAAGTAGGTGCTCAATAAATATCTGTTGACTGGATGAGTGGATGAATAAATGATTGAATGGATAATTTTAGTGGGGGAGAAAGAAGAGCCTGGCCAAGAGCTCACTTTGTTGAAGGTTGCCAACAGTGTCTCAATCACAAGGCAATGAGATTTCTTAATGTGTAGGAGAGGGCAACACTGTCTACTTCAAAGGATTGATTATGCCTTTTGGATGCTTTCATTATAGTGGAGGAGGCAGAAACAAAGACAATTAAGTAAACGATTAACAAATTGTTATTGGTATCATGAAAGAAACCAAAGGCCAAGATAGGGAACAACAAAAGAGACCTATTTAGAGGATATGATTGAGGAAAATTTCCCCGAGGATGTGATATTTAAGCTGTGCCCCAAAGGAAAAGAAGGAACTAACTATGTGAGGAACCAAAGGAAGAGCTTTGCAGGAAGAGGAATAGCAAAGGCTCTGATACAGGAAAGATGTTGTTTTGTTCCCCAAACTGCAAGAACAGAGGGACTGGAACTCAAAACCTGAGTGAGAAAATAATAGAGGGCCTGGGAGGTCAGGAATTGACAGCTACGTCCAGCCAATCCTTTTCCCTGTTCCAGCAGGAGGAGTAACAGGAATCAGAGAGAGGTAGCAGAATAGACAGGCAACCGGAAATATGGGAATTTCAGACCGGATTCACTCTAGGCCTTCCCGGAGGAATCACCACAGCCTAGAAACACTCCAAAGGGAAAGGGGTTTGGGTATTGAAGACAAAGACTTCAACTTTCTCAAAGAACATGCTTGGGAAGTCAGATTCCTGGGCAACCAGTCTTTGTCCCCAGGAAAAGTATCACTCGCCTGCCTCACTGAAAGAGAAGGGTTTTAGTTTTTTGTGTTTCTTCAACATCGTAGACCACCCCAAAACAAAACTGACAGAGAGAACAATGTGAAAGGTAAACATGGAGGGGGAAATGTTGCCGTGAATGTACAGAGTGTGGGGAGGTAGAGAAGCAAATCAGTAACGAGAGAATTATCCTCCTTTTTTGCCCCTGGCTCCCCATCATCCTCATCCTAATGGAGAGGGAACTGGCTGGGTGTGGGAGCAGGTAGCCCAGAGGGAAGACAGTTGTTTTTTGGGGTTTTTAAAAAATCTCCTATCTTCCTTGAACTTGGTATGTTATATTTTTCTCCTGAATGAAGGTACATCTACAAAGAAGTTCCCCTTACAGTGGGAAGAATATTTTCTCTTATTCTCTCTGATTAAAGTTCTTCAGATTTTGCCTGCAGCTCTGTAGTTCCATAACTCGTCTAGGAAGAAACATTTTGTAGCTGAAAGCAGATGGGAGGAGGAAGTGTGTATTCCCTGTGAACTGGGAAAGTTTGTAAGATGGACTTGTATGTAGGGTGCCTCTGACTGGCAGGTAGAACTTCTCCTCCCTGAAACTCATTCACATTCAGCACAAGAAATGTGGGGGAAATCCCAGGGCATCATTGAGCAAGAAATGACTTTTCTATAACTCTGTGGTTTTCCAAGATTAGTGATCATTCATGGATCATGAAATCAATTTATAGTCTGGACTATCATTAATTAAAAAGAAATTGAATAGAAAACAGTAGAGTTCTTTGGTAAGGGTTCAGTATGTTTCATGAAAGTAGTTTCTGATATGTATGCACACACACACACACACACACACAGGTGTTTACTAGTCACAATGTCAAATGCATTGTTTATTGTGGGTAGTGATCAAAGAAGTTTGAACAAATACTTATAAGTTAGTTTCTAGCTTCCATTCCCACTCAGAAGTTGGAAAAATAAGTTAAAGTTGTATATTCAACACTACTCAGCATCTTTCAGTTTCAAAATATCTATTTTGGGAGTTTTTATGACCATTCTCCCCCTCCCCTTTTACTTCCTTCTCCTTCTCTTACTCATGTTTCTCTTCCCTTCCTTCATCTAGTCAGCCTCAGTCTCAGCGCTTGGTTTTAATGTTATTAGAACTTCAAGGAGACCAACCAACCAACAGTAAACCACCAACTTACCAAGATGGAGAAAGCAACAGGAAATATATTTTAAAATAACACTCCAGCCCTAGCCAGTTGGCTCAGTGGGTAGAGCATCGACCTGCCGACTGAAAGGTTTTGGGTTCGATTCTGGTCAAGGGCATGTACCTTGGTTGCAGGCTTCTCCCTGGCCTGGACCCTGGTCAGGGCACATGCAGGAGGCAACCAATCAATGTGCTTCTCTCACATCCATGTTTCTGTCTTTCCCTCTCTCTTGCGCTCTCTAAAAATCAATGGAAAAATATTCTCAGGTGAAGATTTAAAAAATAATAATAATTAAAAATAAAATAACATTCCACACTACATTTATAACCTATCTGAGGCTCAGATTTCCTAATTTGTTAAATGTGCTGAAGATCAGATAAGCTTAATATTTAAATGCCTTAATGTTACATTTTAGGTCTAGGATAAATATGAAGTCTTGTGCTCTTCTATTTGGGCTCTTCTATTGCTCAAAAAATTTCTCTAAGCCAGCCCTTACTCTCTGGGAACTTAGGCTGCGATATGGATATGTATGGCACATAGAGACAGCTAAATGAAAACAAGTCAATACATCAGTGGAGTGGAAGGTATTTATATCATACTCAGGACAAGTGCATTTTATGGCCTATAGCCAAAGGTCTAAGATACCTTAACTGATGAATCCCCCAGGAAACTAACTCCAACATATTCATATTTTTATAAAAACTACTGTACTCAAACTGCATGGGCACAACAAAATTGGGAGTGGTGAAATGTCTGTGCCTGAGTCCCCTGCCTACCTGCCTGCTCCCTCTTCTCATTGAGCACGTGGTTATGCTCTTTTCACAACTTAATCCCCAACTACCCTTAGAAGATTCTTGTAGCATGTAAAGTGAATGACACTTTAGCACTTTAACAAAACCCATTCTCACTGGTGTGTGTTCCTGTGAGAATATATATATATATTTTTTTTTCCCCCAAGAAATTTCCAACAGGACCAAGGGACCTACAGAAACCTTAATTTAGCTTCTTAGTATGGCATAGTAGGTGAGGAGTGGAGTGGAAGAGGAAGAGGGCCTGAGGACCCATAGTCTGGTCTGCCTGCTCACAGCCTGAAGACCCTCTGCCCTGGCCCTGAGAAAGATGCCTCCACTCTCCCCGGACTAAACTTTGCCTAATAGGACTAAAGCCCCCCAGGCCATTATGCCCTAATAGGTCCCCCACTTAACTGCTGTATTGGTCATGTAGAGAAACAGAATAGATTTGCTAACATGATTATGGGAGCTGGCAAGTTCAGAATCTGTTGGGTGGGCCAGTGGGCTGGAGAGGCAGGGAGTAGTTGATGTTACAGTGGAAGGCTGTCTTTTGGCAGAATTCCTTTTTGCCTGGGGCAGGTCAGTCTTTGATTTCTATCTAGGCCTTCAACTGACTGGATGAGGCCCATCCACATTAGGGAGGGCAATTTGCTTTATCCAGTCAACCAATTTAAATGTAAATCTCAACCAAAACTCCCTCGCAGAATCATCCAGAATAAAGTTTGACCAAATATCTGGGCACCCTATAGTTCAGCCATGTTGATATAAAATGAACCATCACAATGGCTAAAGCCAGAGAGACCCTTCCCCAACACACCAACCTTAACCCAATGGTTTTTCAACTCTGGCACTCTATCAAAATTCCCAGATTCAAATGTTATATTCTAGCACATTCCAAGTTATTCAAGAGTTAATTTTTTTTTCATGATTGTAATTCCTTCTTTTTATTTGACTCACAGAAGCATCATAATGTATTGAGGGGAGAGAATGGTTTCACACAGTTGTTCTCAACTTTTTTGCTTTCAGAACCCTTTTACAGGCTTAAATTTTAAGAATGTTAAAGAATTTTTATTTACATGGGTCATAGCTCTAATGTCATGCTTTAGAGAAATATATATTTGTATATAGGTGTATCATGTTAGAAATGAAAAATCAGAGATTTAAAAATATGTTTCTGAATTTCTTTGAAAATAATAATGCTAACAAATGAGTTAGCATAGATAAAATATTCTTATGAAAAATAACTGTTTTCCAAAACAAAAATAATTGGTGAGAAGTGTATCATTCTTTTGTATTTTTGCATATCTCTTTAATGCCTGGTTTAAAGAAGGTGGAAGGCTTTTAACATCTGAGTTGCATTTACCCTGTTCTGCTATGTTGTGTTGGTTAAAATATATGAAGAAAACCCAGCCTCACACAAAAAGTGTAGCTGGAAAAGGGAATGCTTTCTCAGGACTCCTTGCACCACACTTTGAGAACCATTGGCTTCATAGAACTACCTCTTCCTATGAGGCCCTCCTGATCTCTGCTCTCTCAGTAATCAGCTGTGCCACCTTGGGCAAGTCACTACACTATTCTGGATTGCAGCTTTCTCGTCTAAGCAAGGAAAGGAATTAACATATTGCCAAATACCTACTATGTGCCAGGCACAGTATATATACTAGTATATATCATTTAATGGAATCTTCATGACAACCTACATTCTAAGCAGTTTTCTGGTGGTAAATGCTTAACATCTGGGGAGGAACTTACCCAAGATGCTCACATGGAAGTGACCTATATTGCAGAATGGGACATGGAACCTCAGAATGGCACACACCAATTTAATCTGCTGCCTGTGAGGACCAATGCTCACCCTGATTACTTCTTTCCTATTTATATATAATGTTAGAAATGCAAAACCTTTTTCCATAAACCCTTCCGTTGAATTAATAGAATTTTTTTCTTAAAGTATGCTGCAAAATATATTCAATAAAGTGTAGCTGACCTTAAATTACTGGTTTCTGTTTCTAGCTCTCCTGTTCCTCCACCCCAGGACATATGGAAGGGGTGAAGTTAAGGAGAAAGTATCTGGGGAAACCAGGACAGGAGAGGGAGGGAAACAGACAAAGCAGAAAGGAAGAAAGAACCAAACGTGAATTTGAATAGTGAGGTAGGGCGCCAGAGTGAAGGGGAGGGGTTAGCGTTAGCCATGCCCTTGGAGGTCAGGGGATAGGGTTAGCATGCTGGCTAGGGGGGCCCTGATTTATTTGCCGATTTCCGTGTATAAATACTATGGCCAACCTCAAGCTGCCAACTCAACATCTGAACAAGTTGTTGGGAAGAAACACACACAATTGGCTTTCAGGACCAGTACTAATGTGAGGCTCTCCTTTTTTTACAGCAGAAGGAGGAAACTGAGGCTTGAGGAATTAAAGGACCTGACCAAGAACAGACAAGAACAAATACATCCTTAGTACACAAACAGAGTAAATTTCAGATTATATTTAGTATAAACTCAGTCACACAAAAAATACATCTATGTATAAATTAACTGCATGTAAATGAGAGAAAAAGTCCAGACAGCTATACATCAAACTATGCATACTGATTTTGGGGGTGGAAGGGGATGAAATACAAATGAAGGTGATAAAGAATTTAATTTTTATTCTCTATATTTCTATATTGTTTTAATTTTTCACTGTTGACCTGTAATTATGCATTTCTTGTATGGTTTAAAATAAAAGTCTCTTATTCAAATAGATTTAGGGATATGATTAGATATTTTGTTATACAGCCTTAACAGATACAATTAACATTTTTCAGTAGTGGGCTGGCAAGCAGAGAGAGGGCGATTAAGAGAGGGAGTTTGAGAGAGAAAAAGACTATATATTGATGAGTACCTCCTCTACCAGGTCCCTTAGCAATTCTCTTTTTAAATAATTTCTCTCTAGAGGCTAAACTTGAAGTATTGAATATAAAATGTCTTATATTCTCTGGCTAATTGGAAAGGTCAGTTGCTTTTTGAGTAGACTAATATTAAAAATGAACCTTGAATTCCATATATAAGCCAGGTCTCAGGTCTTAGTTTGTCAATACTTACTGAACCACTTAGCTCAATTGGCTAAATCTGGGGTCAGCACAAAGCAAGCTTCAAATCGTTAACCTTTTATTCTCCAGGTATGTATTTGTGTGTGTGTGTGTGTGTGTGTGTGTGTGTGTGTGTGTGTACACAAACCTGTGCATGTGTTGGTGGGGGTACTTTTGGTGGCTTAGGCTAAGAAAGGGAAAACAGAAAGGCATCCCACCAAGATCATTTTCTCACATATCCCACAAATTAATGATTAACTTGACCTGACAAATTTCTTCTTCTAAGGCTAAGAGTCATCAATACGTTAGCATAAATTAATGTAGCTAGGCAATTGTCTTGCATTTATCCTTTAAACAAAAACTTAAGGAGTAAAACATTTTAATTAGAGAGGAGGGGAAAGTGTTTTTGGCGTATGGGACACCAGTTGGGGCAGGAGGATGGATCTCTAGAGTGGTTTGGTAGCACAGGCAACCTAAATATGAATCTGGGCTTTGTCATTTGCTAATTTGCTTCGTAGGTTAAATTTCTTAACCTCTCAGATGCCAAATTTTCTCTACCATCAAATAAGAATTGTATAATTTGCAGTATTGTTGTAAAGGCATATACGTAAAGTACCTGATAGATAGTAACAGTGCAGTAAATAGCAGTTATAATTTGGACAGTAAGAAAGGGTAGCTTGAGGGAAGTGTCCTGAATCAAGATGCATTTAAATAAGCTTCAATTCCATAAATAACTTTTAAAAAAAGAATCCTCACCTAAAGATATGTTTTTTAATTGCTATTTTAGAGAGAGAGGAAGAGAGAGAGAGTAAAGGATCAATATGAGAGAGAAACTTCAATCAGCTGCCTTTGGTATATGCCTCGGCCAGGAATCAAACCCGAAACCTTTTGGTGCACTTGATGACGCTCTGACCAACTGAGCTACCTGCCAGGTTCCATACGTAACTTTGAATTTAAGCACCTACAGTTTCAGGTGTCAAAGATGGAGCCAGCTACTTTCTTAAAAGGGGGTCTTAGTTAGTAATAGGTATACCAGAAGCTGAAAGGTACAGAAAGGGATGTGGAAAGAAGACAAAGGAAACCACTGTTCTGTGGTGACAGAGGGGCCACACAAAACCTGTCTCTCAAATGCATGCCTATGGGCAAGAACATGCATGATGGCTGTTCACTGTATTCCTTTAACTCAGAAAACAACCCCAGTGGGCAGCCCAGGAAAGTTGGTCCCCAATGTCACCTTTCTAGAGTAAGAACATGTCATGTTAATGTGTACTGTGTCTCATGGATAAATAGCAATGATGGTACTGATAACAAATTAAATGAGGGAGGCCAGTCCTCCTCAGGAACTCTCAATTCAAATAGAGGGCATTTGCACTGAGAAAAATGGAATGTGTGAAAGGCAGAGCCCACAGACGGCAGGGAGAGATTCGTTTCTGTCATGTCATCACTGACTCTGGGCATTTCTGAGATTGTTGTGATGGTCAAGGAAAAAGCCTGAGAGGAGAAAGTGAATCTTTTGGAAAGATGTGAGGTTGCTTAATACGGTAAACAGGGGAAGGGTTTGAAGGAGAGTAAGACTGGAGTGATGGGAGAGAAAGATTACTCAGAGAGGATTATGAACTGGCTGAAGCAAAGAGAGGAAGGAAGATGAGTATGCAGTAGTTGAGGTACAGCTTGGCACTGGTGAAGGTGCTGTGATGACAGTGATGCCAATGATTCCAAAGATTATAAAGAATACTAGAGGCCCAGTGCAAGAAATTAGTGCATGAGTGTGTGTGTGTATGTGTGTGTGTGTGTGTGTGTCCCTCAGCCAAGCCTGCACCCTCTCCAATCTGGGTGCATAGAGACTGCTGGCTCCCAAACGCTCACCTGCCTGCCAGCCTGATCACCCCCTCACCACTCCCCTGCCAGCCTGATAGATGCCTAACTGCTCCCCGCTGATCTGATTGCCCTTAACTGCCCTCCCCTGCAGGCCTGGTCCCCCCCAACTGCCCTCCCATACAGGCCATCTTGTGGTGGTCATCTTGTGACGACATGGGGGTGGCCATCTTTGACCACATGGGGTGGCCATCTTGTGTGTTGGAGTGATGGTCAATTTGCATACCGATCGCGACTAATTAGCATATCGGGGCTAATTAGCATATCCCTCTCTTATTGTGTTGGAGTGATGGTCAATTTGCATATCGGCCATGACTAATTAGCATATTTGGGCTAATTAGCACATCCCTCTCTTATTATATAGGATAACATTCAACTACCCTTACAGCTTATAAGTTTCTTTCATGTTCATCCTTTTACTTATGAATTTCTCCCTGGAGGTGCATAGAGATGGTAAACAAAGTCACCAACTGAAGGCATTTTTGAAAAAAACACACAAAAAACTGTCAATATCAGATCTGGCATGGGTGGAGACAGGAGTGTGGGGGTTGGAGGGTGGAGGGTTTCTAAACTGTTTCAGATTCATCACCACTTTAAAGGTGTTCTTAAGTGTCTGCCAAAACAAAGATTTTGCTATTAAGAACAGTTAAGTGTATGGTTTTTCTAGGACCATGGATTAGCCCAAAAGTGGCCCTTTCTATCATTCAGGTAGAAACTTCATATTCCAGGTAGCAACGGTGAAAATGCAACCCACTTAACGGTCATCCAACCTAGGTAAACTGTCTCTGTACACTGGCCATTTTCCCCTCTACTACACATTATAGTGAAATACTTGGAAATCTAAATGAAAATAGTTGCTGTAAAAGCAGACATAAAAAATTAAAATGGCAAGGACAACTGCTGGCAAAAGCACTGTAGATTCCACAAATTACATTGAACTCCACATTAATTCTCTGAAGGAATTTAACACGACTTCTCCCATTCTGACTCAAAAATTAATTTCTGTATATTGTCCTTGAGATTTGGATTGGGAATGAAAAGGAGAAAACTGTTGAAAGTGTGAAGATTTTATATGAATTAATCAACCAAGAGTCAGACACTGGGGACTGAAGATTAAACTTTATAGTTTAGAAACCCAAGGACAGTACTTTTTCTTGTGAATGTACCTCACATAAAAAAAAAATTCTACTGTTATATATGTCTCATTTCCAACATTCAAGTGAGGAGGTAATCTTTCTGATAGGCCAATGAGAAAGGTACAAAGAGGTTAAACAATTTATAGAAAAGTCAAGGAGGAGTCAAAATTAGAATCATATGGCCCCAGTGATGGCATTATCTGCATTCTAGATGCAAAGATAATTCGTCCCTCTGTCCATTCATGTTAAAGTCTATAGCAGACGAGACATTTCAGCCTTAAAAACTCAAAGACAGAAGGTTATTATCCAGTGGGTTTTTGGTATTCAGAAAGAAATGTTGAAGGCCATAGTCACTGCTGTGTTATTTCAGGAGTAATGGCACTTTCACAGACCTATGACCATCTCTGTCTACCGCTGACAGCCTGTTGAAACTGTCAGCCACTGCTTGAAAGAATTCAGTTTGCAGAATGTCAAGTACGAGGCTTGCATTTAAGTCCATCTGCGCTGGTCTTCCTCAGGCCCAGTCACAAGTACTCTATGGTTCTAAGATACGGGTTAGCCTACATGCCTCGCTGTGTGGTAGGAGCTTACTTTGTAAGAATTGTTTACTTCAGATATCATAGAGTATCTGGGCCTTTTCCAGAGAAAAATCTAAAAAAATGTGTGAGCAAGTGAACTTATAGGATCTGTTAGTCTTCATCGCTTCCAAGCACCAATTGACTTATGAAATAGTCCTATACCACATGCTATGATTAGGACTTGGCTTTCCTATCCCATAGAGTGAACAAACTTTTCATTTCTGTTGTACAAAGTCGAGTTGGTGAACTTGACATAAAAGGAATGCCAGCGGTAATTCATTCTGTTCTAGACTTTAAGACCTCTGAAGACATGGTGATTTTTTTCTCTTGCACAACTCTCTAAGACTCCCATATTGCTTGTTCTGTGCTAGATTTTTTAATGTATTCAATCAACAAATTAGACACCTCCTCTGTGGTTAACCAGGTTAGAAAAAAAATGTAAGAAGTGGCCTTTGCCAAAGACCTCACAGTGGAACTGAGCTTACAAGAAACAGCTAAAAACATGTGCAAGTATAATATTATACAAGGAAACTATGCATCTAAGTATTAAGAGAGCGTCAGCATGACTGTAGGACTGGAAACCTTACAGAGAAGTAGCTTTCTCCACTTCTCAGAGCTTTCTGAATATTCTATTCCTTTGTTCTTCCTGTATGTGAAAAACCCCAAATAAAACAGAATTTGTTCACACTTAAAGATATTGAGAATGTTCCCCTTCTGGGAAGATGCAGTAGACATACTTTTCCCTATTCATCTCATTAAATACAGTTAATAGCCCTGGACATTATACATAAAGCAGACATAAGAGAACTCTGAAAGGCAAAAAGAAGATGGATTCATAGGGACATCAGAATCTGAGGAACGATGTGGTGGTGAGTTTCCTGGGTTTTTCTTTGCTCATTTATCCCAGGTTGGAACTGAAGAAGCCAGGAACTCAGAAACACAAATGGGCACAGATGAAAAAAAGCTCCAACAAAAGCCTGCTCCCTCTAGCCAAAGGACAAGGAAAGGAACAGCCAGGAAAGACAAAACTGTGAGACACTAATTTGGCTCTACTCTAGCCAAATATCAAAGAAAAAACTGTGACCCACCCATATCCATACCAACCAAAGTCAAGTGTACCCCAGACTTTTACCCTCATGAGGTTGTAATGAGGTACCCCGATACTCTTGCTGGCTGGGGTCAGAGAAGGCAAAGTAGGGATCCAGGATGTTCATTGGTATTGGCTAGAATGGAGATTTCATTTTGATAGTTGACTATTGTTTTGCAAAATGTTCCCTGGTATCCAGGGGAACGCTCTGAATTACTTCTTACCACTGCATATGAAGCCACAATGATCTCAAAATAAAAGGTTTAATCAAAAATTAAAGGAATTGAGGTGGTTTTTTTTATGTTGCTAGTTGAGGGGTGAAGTGAGGGCCTCACCCCAACTGGGCCTTAGCTTCTTCAGAAGGACCCAACACCAAATACCGGCAGCTGGGGGAAAGGCAGGAACTGAGGCATTATTTCATTCCTGTGGTTAGCCAGGTTAGAAAAAAGAAGTGTAAAAAGCGGTCCAAAGGATAATCCAAAATAATAATTTAAAAATTAGGAGTGTGTATTAGTTTCCTGTGGCTACTGTAACAAGTTACTTCAAACTTGGTAACTCAAAGCAGCATACATTTATTCTCTGACAATTCTGGAGGCCAGAAGTCTGAAAGCAGTTCCTCTGGGTGAAAATCAGGGTATTGGTAATTTCTGGTGGCTGTTGGCATTCCTTGGCTTGTGGCCTCGTCACTCCAATCTTCACAGTACTTTCTCCTTTGTGTGGACATTAATTCCCCATCTGCCTCTCTCTCATAAACATACTTTGTGTGGTAGTACTTGGTGCCCAATAGTAATCCTCGAGATCTCTTCATCTCAATCGCCTTAACTTAATAGCAACTGTAAAATCCTTTTTCCATATAAGGTTACATTTAAGGGTCGAGGAATTAGCGCTAGATATCTTATTAGCAGACTATCTTTAATTTTCAGTATAAAATATTATCCTGCTACCACAGTGTGCTAAGCAATCCATTGTGTAAATACAGTGGAATATATTAACAAATCTATAATTTACAGAACACTTGGGTGTTTTGTTTGTCTTTACTATAAACATTAATAAGGTTATTTTTGTATTAAGTATTTGTTTGAGCATCTACTCTCTGTCGGTTTCTTTTCTAGGTACTGGGGATAAAGCAGTGAAAAAAACAGGCCAAAATCCCTCCCCCATGGAATTTATATCCTAATGGAGGATGAGAGATATGGACAATGAATGAACAAATAAAATGTAGAGAATGTTAGCTGATGACAAGTGCCAAGGAGAAAAATAAAGCCAGGAAGAAGTATAGGAAGTATTACGGAACTGGGTGTTGCAATTTTAAATAGTATGATGAGGGAAGATCTTGCTAGGAGGATGACTGGCATCTGAGAAAAACCATGAATGAATTTGAGGGTTCAAGCCCTTTTAGTTTACCTTGAATTGCAGTGTGGCTAGAGCAGTGGTTGGCAAACCGTGGCTCGCAAGCCACATGCGGCTCTTTGGCCCCTTGAGTGTGGCTCTTCCACAAAATACCACGTGCAGGCGCGCACTTACAGTGCGATTGAAACTTCGTGGCCCATGCGCAGAAGTCGGTTTTCGGCCTGGGCGAGTCTATTTTGAAGAAGTGGAGTTAGAAGAAGTGGGAGGTGTCGGTCGGTCGGGTGACCCGAGACGTGGCGCAGGTGGGCTGCGGGATACGCAGCACAGGGGAGGTACATTGTTTTGAGGTACATTCGCTGAGGTCGACCCCTTCCAACTCTCCCATCCACACTCATCTATCTGAAACAAGTATACAAGACGAGAGTGGATGGGAGAGTTGGAAGGGGTCGACCTCAGCGAACATACCTCAATCAGATTGAGGACGTTTTTAGCAAAGGCCAGCTTAGGAGTACTCTAATTAAGTTAATAACAATGTACCTACCTATATAGTTTAAGTTTAAAAAATTTGGCTCTCAAAAGAAATTTCAATCATTGTACTGTTGATATTTGGCTCTGTTGACTAATGAGTTTGCCGACCACTGGGCTAGAGCAATAGCAAATGCAAAAGCCTAAAGACCAGCAAGGACTCCGGGTGGCTAGAGTGGAGTGAAGGGGTTGCTAGGGGCTAAGATATATCTCTTAGAATACTTATTTACTGACTTTTCAATAGGATTAAAACAAGAATTATTAATTTGTGAATGTTCCTATTCTTTTAAAAAATATATATTTTTTTATTGATTTCATAGAGGAATGGAGAGGGAGAGAGAGATAGAAACATCAATGGTGACAGAGAATCATTGATCAGCTGCCTCCTGCACACCCAACCAGGAATTGAACCATGACCTTCCAGTTAATAGGTCGACACTCAAACACTGAGCCACACCAGCTGGTCTGAATGTTCCCATTCTTTGCCAGCACCACCCCTGCAATAGTTTCAGTCTTCCCTAGTCCTCTGCCCTTAGGAAAGACACATTCTTTGTCTTCTTGATCCAAAAGAAGAGAGGGAAGTTGTCTGGTGATGGGGTGGGAGGAGTACTTTAGGGCAGAGTCTTTGAGGAGCTCAGTTTTGAAATACAAGGGCAATGTATTAGGGGAGAGGATGAGGAGGGATTTGATATATAATTTTGTGAGTCCATCTTTTCCATGGTGTATGACACAACAAGTAACAGGTGTGAGTCATTCAGAAATTACTTTGAACTGTGAATTTACTTGGAATTACATGACCGTATATTCTAGGACACCATCTGGGAACTGAGCTTCACGGGTCATGGACTTTTATCAGGATAAATTCCTATGAGTCAAATTGCTAGGCCAAATGGAACACGTTAAATTTTGGTATACAATATCATCAGATTCCCCCCTAAGAAAGTTTATGTCATGTTGTTCTCCACAATTTCACTACTCTTAATCCTTGTCACTATGGTATGGGAAGAATGAGTTCTCAATAGTATTTGAAAAATTTGCATCTTGGAAATGTGAGAGCAACATTTTTTCCTATGTTTATTGACCACTTATATTCCTTCTTTGGCAAATTATTCATACCTTATGCCCCTGTTTTCTTTTGGAATAGGCATCTTTCCTTATTGAATTTGTTAGAACCATTTGTATTTGGGGAATTTTATGCTTTTGCCTGTAAAACACTGCAAGTAGGTTTCCCAGTGTATCTATCATCAGAGGTTCTTGGGTGTGTGCAACAGGAAGTGACTGGCTCATTCCTGCAGAAAAATAAATGTTTCAAAAGGAAATTTGGTAGATCACAGCATCATTGGAAAAGCTAGAAAACTGGACTCTAAAAATAGAGCGGCACCAAGAGAGGCGGGGCAGACAGCAGCCCAAACCACACTTAGGAACTTCATAGTAAGGACCTTGTTAATACTGACACTGGACGCTGAAGCCACTCTGGGCACCTCTGCCCCCACTGGCTTCTCAGACTTGCTGCTGCTGCCACCAAAATGGAGTGTCCTGTGTCCCAGATTCAGAGTTCCAGGCCAGAGCCCCTGTCACAAGCTGCATTCTAGTTGCCAGGAAGGTGAAAAGGTGAATAAGGGAAATTTTCCTGTCCTGCAGTGGAAAGTGAACCCAGCATTTCATCTAGAGCCATATAGTAGAGAACCCCCCAAACATAAGAAGGGGAAGTCAGAGGCAAGCAGACAGAGAGAGGCCCTTATAACCAGCTTGTTGTTTAACTTCGTTTATAGTGCTCTAAGCTTTACAGAGAATTCAATCTTGGGGTGGGTATAATCTGAAAATATATTCCTTTCTGATTTCTGATATTAACAACTCTGCTGTGACCTTTACCCTCTCCACTTTCTTGCATCTTCTAAGCTGAATTAACTAGGCCTGCATTAATTCTTTTTAAGGACTTTCTATGCCTGTAGCAAGGGCTTCACAAACTATCCTTTGAGTTTTTAGGCAGGTCTGATATCCCAGGCCTTCCTCTCACATCAGAGATATCCTTGACCCTGAGACATGTGTGGGTCTGCTCTGGATCTGAGGCTAATTATCCTAGATGGTAGCCCTATCACCTTCTAGATTGGGAATCTATTGCCTCTCAAAATGTTTAACATTCTGCCTTTTAAAAGGGGAATTTTTTTTTTTACCTGTTCATCAAATATGTTCCTTCACATCTAGGGAGTCCCCTAATTCTCCTCCTGCTTTAGGTATATTTTATTATTCAGTTAGTTTCCATTGGACTAGCAAAACGTTGCAGGATACTTGACATTTCGATATCTTAGGCATTAAATTGAAAAGCATCTAGAGGTTCATTTTCATACAGTAAGCCAAGTTCCCCTTTCCTACTCAGAGGCATACGGCACAGTCTTAACGACACCTTGAATATTTTTCACTGGTCTTTGAAGGCTTTAGTCATCTTCACCGATCTTGTGTACATGGTTAGAATCCTGTCTACACATGCTGAACATGCTGAACTATCCTAACATGTGATAGTCCAGAGGAGTTTCGGGGGATTCTCTGCTCATTTGGTGTATCTTAAGAAAGCTAAAACCCTGGCTGCCTGTAATGGTCCTCTCCAGACTCAGCTGTGGAAAGGGGGGACAAGTTAGTGGGTGTGAAGATGATGTGGCCACACTCTTCCCCAGCCAGGGTGCTCCCTGAAGAGAGAAGTCCCAGCGTGACACCATCAGGGATGGAGCTTGGGCCATTGTAGTTAGAGCTATGCCTGGGGTTACTGGAGTCCATATGTAGAACATCTAATGTAAATGAGTAAGAGGACTCAGAGACCAAAATCCCAAAAGGTAGTATCTGGAATGTTTGGAGATAGGTCCTAAGTGATATCCCAAGCAGGGATCTAGGGAGGAGAGGCCTATAATTGGGTGGATGGGTCAGGGCTACTGGCCTAGGGCTCTGGGGTTGGGCAACAGCCCCTTGGGTCTGTAGTGATGACTTAAGGCCCCAGGCAGCTCATCAACACACAGCTTCAGGCTGATTGAGCAAGTTGGAGAAGTGATCTTTAGAATGGGAGAACAAGCAAGGGGTTGAGACAGAGAAATAAAGGAGAAGTTTGTTAGGGGAGAAGAAGTTAAGTGCATGGTCTGTGCAGCCACCACAAAATAGGTATTTAAAAAAAATTAGTTATGCTGGAATGGTGTGATTCAGTGGTTCAGCCTGGACCTATGAACCAGGAGGTCAGGGTTTGATTCCCAATCAGGGCACATGTCTGGGTTGTGGGCTCAATTCCCAATAGGGGGAGTGCAGGAGGCAGCTGATCAATGATTCTCTCTCATCATTGATGTTTCTATATCTTTCTCCCTCTCTCTTCCTCTCCCTAAAATCAATACAAATATATTTAAAATTTTAGTTATTATTACTACTAGAACTAGCACAAATAATCGAAGCAAAGAAGCCACAGGATGCTCCTGATGTGGAGTCACCAAAGTTATTGTAATTCTTCAGTTCCCTCTGAGTACGAACAAGATTGGTCACAGGTCTGGGGTGAGGCTAAGCTTCTGGAGGGGAGTGATGAGGTGGAAGAGAGCTGCAGAGGAGAGGAGCCAATTCTTGCAAGTGCTGTTGGGAGAGTGGCATTTTTTATTTTTTTTATTTTTTGGCAAATGGTTGCACAGTCGTTGTGCTCTATGGCCCATCCAGAATCTCTGGCCTGGGGCCTGTGTTAGAGATGTGAGTGTGGGAGAGAAGAATCTGGAAGGCCCTCTGCTCTCCAGAGGACTTTGTGAGAGGCTGCTCTTCGAGACATCCAGGGTGTGCCATGGCTAAGAGATAGATCATCCACCTCTGGCCTTATACTGGCCCTCTTGCTGGGCCTGCAGGTCCCTGGAGTGAAGATGGAGTTTGAGGCATTAAAGCGCATACTCAATTTCACAAGTCATGCCATCCTGTATCCCCCCCTTACACATTACAGACAAAGCAGGGCTTTTAAAAAGAGCTCTTTGCAATAATGGCTACTAATAATGGCTACTGTTGTTGGAAAGTTTAATCACACGCCAAGGCACTGTCTACGTACCTGAGTGCCACTTATTGATGACCTACTTCATTTGGTCCTCCTAACAACTCTGTGGGGGAAGTCCTGTTCTTGTGCCCATTTTGCAGATGAAGAAACAGACCACGGTGGGGGGAGGGGGGCACGGCGGGGGGGAGGGTCAAGTAACTTGTTAAGATCAAATGGCCAGCAAATACAAATAGAGCCAGAATTCCAGCTCAAGTAATTCATTATTTGAGCCTGAGCTTTTAATGAGAAGAAACAAAAAATGCTTTGGAGTTGCCATAGGAAAGGAAACACTGCATTTTGACAGAAGTGAAATATGGGCTGTTTGCTCCCTTCCTTGGTGAGCTGACACCAACTTGAAACATTTGTTCCCCCATGGGCAGCATCTGTTTTGGTCCTCCAAGGACACTGATTCGCTCTGTGGAGACTCTCTCTGGGAGAGGCCAAAGTTTCTTATAGCTTCTGGGATCACAAAACCCTTTTCAACGAGATCCCTCAGGCCCAGGCCCCTAAAAACTATGTAATAAATTTACCATCAAAACAATCTCACTTGGTCCCTCTGAGACCATTATGCTACAAACAAAGGTAACATGATATTCCAATAAATATTTCTCTTGTGAAGTCATTAAGGTTTTCCCCCTACACTAAAGTGTATTCTTCAAATTTAATATAATTTCATAGTTCCCCTAAATCATTCATGGGTATATATCCAACATTCAAGTGTTCTACATCCTGTCATTTGAATAAGAATAATTATTAAAGTTTAGGCTGAGTGTAAAATGCAAAAGCATTTTATTGTTTTTATTATTTAAAAATGTCATAATGAAATATTTTAAAACGTTATAGCAATTATCTTTTCATGGCACAAACCTGCATTGTCAACTATGCCACATTAAAATGTTAAATCACTATTTTCATATCAAATTACACACACACACACAGGCAGACATGGTTAAAATTCATCTTTTGTGTGTGTATTTCTCTTCAACATTCTAGTACACGTGCTCTGTGATGGTTGAGAGGCACTGCACTGCACAGGAAACACCACAAATTTTGGAGGTCCCAGGGTTGAAATAACGGAGGTCTAGGAAATGTGTGTTTCTTTATTATTTTTAAAAATTGATATAATTCGCTATTTTCTGGTTCCCATACTCAAGCAGGACATCAGTGGGAAGCTAGCAAAACCCCAGCAACTGGACTTACAAAAATGAAATGGTTCAGGGAAGCCATTCTGGAGGCTGTATGCTTTGGGCATCAACGTTGTGGCCTCTCTAGTCCTGCTGGGCCAGCTGCACCGGGCTCTCACTGCCAGAGGTAACAGTAGAACATTAGGGCAGCTCTTGTTGCCCTAGGACAAGTGTTAATGAGGAAGAAGCAAGGAGATGAGAGATACTACATTCAGGCTCTTGCCTTTCAACGACTTCTGCATGGTTCTCACAATATTATCTATAAAACTAAGCTGCATGTTTGATCACACTGAATATAATCATTACACAGAGGACTTTGACCTGTAACTTTGTCCCAGGAGGTGATTAAAAACAAAAAAATACATTTTTAATAGATTTCATGAGGAGCTAATTATATATGACTCTAGTTGCTTGTGGGACTCTATCAGGCGAGGTCCACACTGGGTCATTAACTCACTTTTGAGCCCTTGAAATCACATGATCTTCTTATCTATGCAGCTTTAAAAAACAGGCTTGTTATTGTCAAAACTGCAAATTATCTGAATAGTACCAACAGGTTATGGTATAAACCAATTGCACTGCTAATGGGGTTTTCTGTCAGAAACTAGCTATCTTATGGGTGGCTAGTAAATACTTGACTACTTGAGTTAGTGTTATTTACATTAATACATCAAATCAGCCTTAAGGGATGCTATGAATTAAAAGCGTATAACCTAAAAGAAATTTAAGATTGACTTATAGTGAAGAAGTGACTCCTTTTACCTCCCTCTCCCCTTCTTCACCCCCCATCATGTTAACATTTTTGTTTAGTTCCTAGGTATCTTCAGTTTGATTCCTCAGGAAACAGACAGAAATGAAGATATGTATACAAGCATTTTTATCAGGGTGTGCTTTGGAAAACAGCACTTGTAAGTGGGTAAGGAAAGCAGGATTGGGCAGAAGGAGAAGTTGTACCGTGATGCACTTGCAAGGCCTCAGGCAATCCCACCGGGAGTCTGAATGTGGATGGCCTGTCACAGGTGTCCCCAAATTGAGGCAAGGGAGCTAGGACGGGGTACCCTTTATCAGCCAGTCATTGGATATGGGCTATCCTGCGGAAAGAAATGTAACTTTGGGCAAGACAATTCCTTTAACTAAGAGAAGTTCGTGGAGCGGGACTCAGCTATGAGCCATCAACAGGTAACATCCTACTAGCTGACAGAGTAAGTGTGAGTGGAACATCCCCGAGCCCACTGTCCAGGGTAATATCACAAATTCACCATGTGGGAACTAAACTCAGCCTCCTCCTAACAAGTTAAATTTCCTTCTGACTTTCCTCTCTTTGTTATCAGCTTCACCATTTTCCTTACCCAAGGTAGTTGATAGAAATCTGAAGAGTTCTAAAAATTGCCTTGGGCAATTTTTAACAGTCTGTCACATTTAATTTCCAGCATATTTATCCTTTTAAACAATTTTAAATAATTCACTACAAAGTGAAATCTGGCATAAGTCCTATCTGTCTTTTACTCCCTGAATTACTGAAGAAGCCAAAACAACAGATTTCTAGGCAGTTTCTAGGGCCTAGTTTTGCGACTGGTGATAAAACGAAGGAATGGGGAAGTGGCTGTCTCTTTTTCCTATTTTAGAGAAGAAAGCTTGAGTCCTTGGTTGAGCAAATAAATACTCAACTATTCTCTGGAAGTCCGACTCTGTTTATAAGAATTCAAATGAATGAACTTGAGAAAGAATGCTGTTATTTTATATTTAAAAATTTTAGTGAGCTAAATGTTTCCAGAGATTTAGATTATTTTAAAAAACCTAGCTAGTAATTGTGGTACGACCTCCCCTTCCACTAATATAACTACGCTGTCAAAGTCCTAGCTGCCACTCCAAACACTGTCCTCGAAGTACTTGCAGGGAAACACAGGGGATATTAAATTATTTTGTAATTAAATTAAATTATCACTTTTCAATCCCATCAATAAGGCTAAGATGGCACTTCTGTTATGAATCCTTGCTTGCAAATCCTTTTACTCTGGGATGAGAATTCCTGGCAGAAGCAGTTTTGGCTTAAAGGTGAAGTTGTGGATTAGATGATTATACAAGGGTTCTTGCACCCAGAGGATTCTAAGGACAAAAATTAAAGTGCATTTGTTTTTTAGGATTTATAATCTGTGGTTGATGAATAATTTAACTTCCCCAAAACATAGGTCTATATTATATATATTAATGACTTCATAGTCTATATATAAAGCTTTTTGAAATCTTAAAACCACTTTTTTTGGTTGAATAGTAAGTGGGATATTTTAATGTTAGGAACGTTTAGATATGCAAAGTATCTACTTCTGAATGAATGGGCCAGAAACCAGTACTAATGGTCTAAAGCAAAATCAGTGGGGAGCACCAGATTTTGTTCTCTCCTCCATACCTATTGCATACCCAGGATTTACAAGATACCATAACGATGTTCACCATGCAAAGAAAACATGACCTTAGATTTCTAATAATATAAAAAGGAAAACAGAGCAGAAAAACAGTTGGAGCTCAGTTTCCTCTTTAAGTCCACGAGGTTTCTTAAGCAAATCCCATTGGTGCATGGAGAAGACAGTGTTCCTCCTCGAACCAGTCCTAACGTCTCTAGGGCTATACGGAGCTTCTGCAGCTGACACAAGAAGTTCCCCCAAGTACACTTTAGATGTATGTGTTTGTGTCTGCACCGGAAAGTGCACATTCTCATTGCAGGAATGCCTTGCCATGATATGCCACAGGAGCGAACCTTAGGGATGGTTTCATTTGCCCTCCCTTTTCCCTTCATAGTCTCTCTGGGATCGATTTGGTTGACCTAAGTGGCAATGGGTGAATGCATAGTGGCACCACATTGTGGACACAGAGGGTCTTGCTGAAAGACATGTGATGATAATAGGCCAACATCCTTGGACCCAACAGTCTTCACTCAGGAATGCTCTGGAGAATCCATCTACACAAGGGGCTGTTGAAAGGATGGCTTAAAGCAGAAATTCTCAAATGTTAGCCTGAAGGGTGTGTTAAAGCACAGATTTCTGAGTCCCTCCCCAGAGTTTCTGATTCAGCACATTTGGGGGGAAGTCTGAAAATTTGCATTTCTAACACATTCCCAGATAATGCTGATGCTGCTGGTTCAGGGATTGCACATTGAGAAACCATGGTGGAAAGAAAAGAGAGCCCCCACCATCTCCTTATGAAGGTCTTCAAATTCATTCAAGTTGCTGGGCCCAGCAGTGAGGATGAGGATGACTACCAGGTGGAGGTGAGTGAACGTCTTCAGGGGAATGATTCCAATGTCCTGAGATGAGCCAACCATCTGAGATGGGAGCCGAGTGTGGAACACATCTGTACAGGGACCTTGGGAAATTAGACAAAGAAATTCTATATGCTCTTCTGATTTTTTTGTAAAAGGTATAATAAAGTTGTATAGATACACCTCTTCTCATAAATGCAGCTTATTTTGTTTGCACAAAATATTGTTTCTTTGTGGACTGCTCTTTCCCAAGCAATCATACATTTTTGGCGAGTTTAGAACCCGATCATTATGCTCCTAGGCCATAGGAGCACACTGTGTGACCTTATTTCCTTAACAAATATTCCTTTGGCACATGACCAAAGCCTAGCCAATCAGAGTTCTTCCTGAGAAATTTGTACGTTTTACTGGTAGGGAAAGTTCTCAATTATTTCTGGTCACAAAGCTAGAAGAATGGGTTCAAGGGCTGCTGTGAGCCATATCATGTGTGCAAGATAATGGAAAAAAGACAAAGCTGAAGAGAAGGAGCTGAAGAGAACCATGTCAGCAACATCTCTGCTTTTAGTCACAATGGGCTCCAAGTTATTTGGGTTTGCAACAATTTGTTCAGGTCTGCGTTCTCTAGCAGTAGAGTTCTAACTCCCATTTCTTGCCCATCTCCCTGCCCCACCCCTACATTTTTTTTCCTGTTTTGTTTTTGTTTAATGTGGATTTAGTTGTGTTTCTGTCCCTTGCAAAGGAAATCATCCTGACTAGTATCCTTCTTATAATCAATCTATCAGGGACAGGGGTGGGAAAAATAAGCAACCAAAGGGTGTTGGTGGTGTGATGCTCATATGTACTGCCAAGCTCTTGGTAGCTGCAAGGAACAGAGAGCATCACTCAGGTCTTCCTATGAAAAGGTGCAAGGACACACATGTGGAGACTGAAAGCCACCAGCAAGCTGAGACAGGTTTAGGAACAGCTACTCCCTGGGTCTCTCTCCTGGCCTCTCCTCAGTACCATCTCTGCTCCTCAGAATGTCTATTCCATCCTCCATTTACTCCTATCTGATCAATACTTCCCCAATTTTCTAGTCCAAATACTGCTGTTCTTACTGTGCAGAGTCCTTTGTTCCCAGCCACTTGTGGCCACTCTTTGGATGAGGCACCACCTCTAGCCCTATCAGGGTTCCCTCTGGACAACAATAACAAGAGCTGGGGAATCTGGGATGAGGCAGACACGCCATTGTGTTCAATGTAAGATGTGTTCCAGAATACCAGGAATGAAAATTCATAGTATGAAACATCAAACAAGTATTCAATAAAAACATTTGCTCCAGAAATCTGAAAATGCATCAGGGAGGTAGAGGAGATACAGGGCAAGAACCTGCTGTAGTAGTTACCTAGAAAGTCAGGGCGACCAGGTGAATACTTTTCATCTCAGAACCTTGAGGCTTCTCACAGCCACAGCAAAGCCATTGACTGCATACTTGGCTTGACTTCTATGTGGCAGGATGGAGGAAACTGTCCCACATATCCTACCCTTTCTACCATCTCTCCAAAAGACGGAAGGGTCACACAGACCTAAAAGGGGGTCCTAAGAAGTGACCTTGGGCAAGTTTACTAGCTTCTGAAGCCTCCCTTTCCTTATCCAAAGATGTGACATTATCTGCTTTCATAGGGTTGTTGTGAAAAGCAAATAAGACAATGCCTGTGAAACTGTTAGCCTAGCTCCAGGCACAGATAAAGTGTTCATTGGATGCTAGTTATCATTGCTATATCATCATCATCATCATCATCATCATCATCATCATTACCATCATCATTTTCATTATGATACTTTCAAGGTGAGTGAATGTAATGTGACTCCAGGGATACGTTTGTGAACAAAGCTTATCTCTCTACCTGTTTGCTGATACTAGTCATTTTTCTAGCAAACATCTTTCATTTACAAATGAAATTAAAATCCAAATATATTTTAAAAGTACAGCTATATGTCCAAAGTGAACACTACTTTATACAGTTTAGAAGGTTTTTTAAAAAGGAAGGAAGGGAGGGAAGGAGGGAGGAGGTAAAGGGGGGAGGGTTGGCAAGGAGAAAGGAAGGAGAAAAGAAAATCACTTGTCATAGGGCTTTTCCACTTGTAAGATTTTATACTTCATTATAACAGAGATTCCTATGGTTAAATGAGGTCTCAGTACAACAAAAACAAACAAAAGAGATACCAAAAAATCATTTCATTCTGTAATACAGAATATCTGGGTATATTTACCTGTGTGAAGTCATTCAATTGGTCCAACATGACCCTAGCATCATCAATAGGTCACTTGAAAAAGATAAGAAAAGGTTGGGAGAGTGTGGTTTAAATATAATCTACAATTTTAAAATTTAATTTTACATATCACCATGCTGTTCCATTATATATGCAGAAAATGAAAAACAGTATTCTTCAGCCTTGAAAAAAAATTAATCCATGTTTCTTGGCATGGACAACTAATGTTATATTTAAAATATACATATATAATGTGAGACCCATTATCTAATACAAATCATGAAATCTAGCTTGTTCAGTTTGTCACTTATAATAACTGGAAGTTGATCAAAGAAAACTGCTTTCAATTTTAATACATTGTTACCATTTTTATGGATAAAATTTAAAATGTATGATAAAAATCCAATATACAATAATTGAAACATACAGTCTGACCTCGCATTGCTCTGATAAATCTGTTCATTTCTGGCCATTTTCAGTGTTGCTATAGTGAACAGTGTTGACAAGTGGATGAAAAAAAGCTTATAAATGGAATTCTGATCATAGATAAAACTGAACATAAACTATCTCCCAACATTTCTGCATGTTGGGAGGCCCGGTTTGTGCCACAGATGGCCATCTCCCAATAATACATAAAACATTTCTTGCTGGAGCTCGGCACACATTGTTGAACGTACAGGTCATTTGAACAGAACAATAATTCAATTCACTTAATAATGACCTCACTGGGAACGAACACAGACACAGGATGATGCTGTTAGAAGAACAAAATCATACCAGAGTTTTAAAAATGAAATTCTTAAAAAGCTGCCATGCTTTCCTGTCAGAATAGCACTTAAATGTATGCAGTGTTTAGCGACCAGGCAGGCTCACTGAGTTAATTTAGTCTCTTGAATTTTATGGCTGTGTCTTTGTGCCATGTTTCTTCAGTTTTCAGGCTGGTGGCTTTCCTGGGAAGGTGAGTGGTGTCCACTGAACCCTCTTTCGGCTTATTGGCTGAGCTCATTGATGAAGAAGCCTTGAGTTCACTGTTTTTTTCCTTCTCTAAGAGCTGAGATGGCAGTCAGTGACGAATGACTGTAGAAAGTTTCAGAAGGACACCTGGGAATCATTTAACCAGACCAATAAAATCAGCTATTTATGTAAGTAACAGTTATTACAACCACAACCATCAAGGCCATATTTTTCTAGAATAATTTTTAGGTTTAGGGCCAATTTTATTTCTAGCTCATAAGGCTTAAAATCCAGGATTCTCTGCATTGGTAGAAATGAATGAACTCAGCTAGGAGAAATCAGAAGCTAGAGTGACCTCTTTTGCATCTAGATGCTTGCTAACCAGATAGTTTCATGTTTTGACACCACTTATACACACCCAGAATTCTTAGCCATGCTGTTCATTTCTATATTTTAAAACTCAGCACAAGTGCAATTGAATTGAGGCACCTTTTTGTCATAGTTTTAACAATGTTCTCTTTTGTCATCCACATTATTGTAAAAGCACACTTAATAAACAGCAGGGGTTTTTATGTTTTTGCTTAATACATTTTATTAACTTTTAGGATCCAAATGATAAACATGTAGAATAGAGGGGTTAAAAAACAAACAAACCAGAAGTCCTAGCCAGTTTGGCTCAGTGGATAGAGCATCGGCCTGTGGACTGAAGGGTCCCAGGTTCGATTCCAGTCAAGGGCACATGCCCGGGTTGTGGGTTCAATCCCAGAGGCAGCTGATCAATGATTCTCTCTCATCATTGATGTTTCAACCTCTCTTTCCCTCTCCCTTCCTCTCTGAACTCAATAAAAATATATTTTTTAAAAAAACACACACAAAAAACCTCACAGAAAATAAAGATATAATCTATTCAAAGTATCACATAATTTACATTATTTTAATTGTGGAGAACAGGGGAAAATTTGTGTAGAAATTTTGTCAACAATTGCCTTATAGTTTAATTACTAGTATTTGATTTTTTATTCTTTTTACCCAGTCCATCTATCCTAGAAGGCTTGAAAAAATGAAATCTACTTTCCTACAGAGTAATGCTTTTATGCTTGGGGAACACATTTCTTTATAGGAACTAACCCATTAGCTTATTTCTGTACCTGCCTCATCAATATCAGCTGGAATACCCTGTAATAGTGGCAATTTATTAACCTCTGCTGCATAAAAGCAGGAGAAAGAACACTCGGGCTATTTTTCCATGAAAATGGTGGTTAGGGGAAGGGGTGTGTTAGGGATATAGTGATATAGGTGAAAACGGAGAGGGAGTTAAAGAAGCAGAGTACATTTCCCACTACACATATATAAGTTTTAAAGATTAAAGAAGAATCTATAATCCAAACAAGACATCCCCTTTTCCTTCATCTTCCCCTCCTTCCTTTCACTGATACTTCTCCTAGAAGGCATAGTTTTGCCTCTGAAAGAACTTACTGTCTGGAGGAGAGAAAACACACAAGATAAATGAATAAACATAAAAGGCAGCAGGTAATTTAGGGACATGCCAATATCATAGGAGTTCAAAGACATTGAGATCAGGAAACAATTCTTTTTTTTTTAATGTTTTTTTTTTTATATATATATTTTATTGATTTTTTTTTAACAGAGAGGAAGGGAGAGAGACAGAGAGTCAGAAACATCGATGAGAGAGAAACATCGATCAGCTGCCTCCTGCACACCTCCCACTGGGGATGTGCCCGCAACCAAGGCACATGCCCTTGACAGGAATCGAACCCGGGACCCTTCAGTCCGCAGGCCGACGCTCTATCCACCGAGCCAAACCAGTTTCGGCAGGAAACAATTCTTGAAGGGATTGCAAGGCTTGTGTGCTGACCCTGGTCCTGTAATATGATAGTAGGTTGTATCTCAATTATCTGTGAAGATGAGGGGGCACTTCCCTTCCTCTCACTACCCTTGGATGCTACTTCCTCTTCCCACGTCCCAAGGTGTAGGAGATCCTTCTGCAGCCATGCCCACCATTTCAGGGGCAACAGCCCAGCTTCTCAGTTCACCAGGAACCTGAGAGCTGGGCAGGGCTTGCAGAGGCTGAGCTGCAAGGTCCGGGTACCTTCCTCTCCCGGGAAAAGGAGGGAGGCCAGGCACAGAAAGCCACACTCTTCTCTGGGAAAGGGAGAGCAAGAGCGAGGAAAAGTCCACTGAATGCTGCTAATAATCACAATAGTAACATCTACACAGCACTTACTAGGAGTACTGTTCAAAGTGGTTTACATGGGTTGGTAATCCAGGTGATCCTCACGACAACCCTAGGAGGAGCACTATTACTATCCCCATTTTACAGATGAGGCACAGAAATGCGAATTAACTTGCCTAAAATCACACAGCTATTTAATTGGCATAGTTAGGACCTAAGCCCAGACACAGCCAGACTCCTGCACCTCTTCTCTTATGTGGCTCACAACCCATACTGCACATTAGAATCATTTGGAGAGCTGTTAAACAATATTGAGACCTGGGCCTCAATCCCAGAAATACAGATTTAATTGATCTGCTGTGGGGTCCCGGGCAGGAGTACTTTTTAAATTTTCCCAGGATTGCTAGCTAGCCATGCTATTCTACCTCTCACAATCCTGTTACCTCAGTACCTCAGTACCTCTCCTCTCTTGCCTGTTCCTTAGCCTATTCTGCCCTAATCTTAGAATCTTCCATGCTTCTTTTTTCTTCCCAACAAAATGGTCCTTGTGGTAGTTTTAAAATATGTCCACAAATTCTTTGACACTCCCTCTTCAAAAGGTGGAGCCAAAGTCTCCTCCCCTGGAGTGATGTCTAGATGTAATGACTCTTCTAACGAATGGAATTTGGGGGAAGTGATGGTCTGTGCTTTCCAACATTAGGTCATAAAAGACATGGCCACTTCCCTTTTGTCCTGCCTTGTCAGTGGTGGATTGCTTGCTCTGGAGGAATCTAGCTGCTATGTCATAAGAACACTCAAATAGCCGTATAGAGAGGATCTAGGCAAGGAATGTGGACTCCTGCCAACAGCCAAGAAAGAACTGAGGCCCTCGAGCAAATAACCACTGAGTGAGTTCCATCCGAGGTGAATTTCCCAGCCCCAGTCAATCCTCAAAATGACCACAGCCTCAGCTGACATCTCAAATGTCACCTCATGAGAGACCCTGTGAACTGGAGGCATCCTGCTAAGCTGCATCCAGATTCCTGGCCTCAGGAACTGTGAAATGATAAATGTTCATTGTTTGAGGCTGATGAATTGCGGGGTAGTTTGTTATGTAACAATAGATAACTAATACAGCTATCTTCACCCCCACCCCACACCCAGGACCTCCCACATTGACTTGGAGTTGGGAAGTTGCCAGGGCTGCAATAGAAAAGTGGTCTGACAGCCCAAGGTGGAATTCTGAATGTATTTACCATAGAAACATAGCTCCATGGATATTTATATATGTACATATATGTATGTAAATGGACAGGAAAAGTCTGGAAGAAACACGCCATACTGTTTTAAAAAATATATTTTTATTGATTTCAGAGAGGAAGGAAGAAGGAAAGAGAGAAACATCAATGATGAGAGAGAATCATTGATTGACTGCCTTCTGCATGCCCCACTCTGGGGATCGAGCTCGCAACTTGGGCATGTGCCCTGATCAGGAATTGAACCGTGACCCCCTGGTTCATAGGTCGATGCTCAACCACTGAGCCATGCCAGCTGGGCATGCCACACTATTAATAGTGATTGAGCCAGAACTAGAAGAGGGATTGGGATCAGGGTGGGGGAGGAAGCCAAGGAGAATCTTCCTTCCTGCTGTTGTTTGAATATAGTCTCACCTGTCCTGGCCTGTGTAGCTTAGTTGGTTGTCATCCTGTGCACAGAAGGGTCACCAGTTCCATTCCTGGTGGGGGCACATACCCAGGTTGTGGGTTCAATTCCTGGTCTGGATGCATACGGGAGGCAAATGATCGATGTTTCTCTCTCACATTTCTCTCTCACACATTTCTCTCTCTCTCTCCCTCTCTCTCTCTCTCTCTCTCTCTCTCTCTCTCTCTCTTTCTCTCCCTCTCTCTCCTTCACCTCCTTCTCTTCTCTCTTTCTAAAATCAATAAAATCATTGAAAAAATAGAAGAGGAAATATAATCATACCTCAGTCTGGGTTCTATAATAAGTTAAATATTAGGAATATAGTTCTACAAGTGTATATGAATACAATAGTATTTTGTAGACTGTTCTGATGGCCTTAACAGTAAGTAGAACACTAAATTGTATGCACTATGGTGATGAAGAATTAAATAAAAACCCTCACATGTGTTTGATTCCTGGCTCTGACACTTAACAGCTTGGCAAGCCATGCAATTATTCTAAGCCTGTTTCCTCATCTGTAAAATCAGGATAATGATATGAGAATTAAAGAAGCTAAATATATAAGGGGCCTCAGACAGTGAATGAGGCAGCACTCATTAAATGATAGTTATCATCCTATGGAAAAATGTCCTCAGTTCCAAACACATACATGTAAATAAATTGAGGGCCCCATGAATTATATATTTTTGTTGATTCACCTTTTTGGGGAAACCCAAAAGGTCATGACACAAAGTAGACTTTCAAGACACATTTACTGCATAAATATTGCAAATTTCATAGTGGTCAAATATTTGTTTTCTATTTAAAGTGATGAAGACCAGAGCAATTCATATTCCACTGTTACAAGGAAGAAACTGCAGACACTTGGAGATGAGCATATAACCCCAAAGAGTTCAAACAATGCTAGATCTGAATTCCACTGGACATTAGCCCCAAAGAGAGTTGGACTATCCCATCCTGTATACATAAACAGAGGTCACACACAGGGTGCCTACGGGCCCCAGAATGTCAACAAAGGTGTTGTTTTTTTAACCAATACAATGTTCTTGAAAAACATTTGAATTTGTTGGCCACATTTAAACTTGGGAAATATAATTTCAGACTGCTTTTAAAAAACACACAGACATATCTGGCTATCTTGGGTCAGTTGGCTAAGACTGAATCATATATTCCTCCTTTGTGAGGATAAGGGTCTCCAAGAGGCCATAATTCCCACTTGGGCTGACCTGAATTACTCATTAGGGTTACTTGCTTTCCCCAGTAGGCACTGAGTTGGCACCTCAGAAACTCTGGATGTTTGCTCCAGGACAATAAGAGTGTTATTGGGATAGGATGATCACATGTTTCCATAATTATAAAACTGCCTAAGTATGCCTGCAATGTAGAGGTCCAGAAATGGAGGCCCTCTCTCTGTTTACTTTTCTACAAACTGAAGATCAAGAATGTGGAGCTCTCTAACATGTTTCTATGAGGAAATGAAGAGCTGCTATTTATAATCTACCACACTTCTAAAAAGAGCTAATATTTATCAGGAGGATCTCCAATGCTCTAAAGTTGCATGTCATCATAGTTGGTCTATTTGTGTCATCTTTTCCATTTGACTAAGTAGGCTGGGATTCTTTCCTTCTACACATGCTCAAATTCTACAAATGGAAGAAAAAGCTTAACGATGACCCTTGTCTTTGATATATAGAGAGTGATACTTATCAACTTTGGTGATATTGAGTTTATTTTTAATATCATGGAGTCACTTGTGAATCAATACCTGTCCAATGCTTATCTAATAAATGTTACAGTCTGACCACGGTTAAAAACAAACAAAAAACCAGTCCTATTCCTTAACTCTGCTTGAAGTTCTCTCCATAACAAAATTATTCCCCATAATTAACAATAGCAAAATATGAAATTGTGGTAAAGAGAATCTTTCATTTGCTAGTTATTGTTTTAGTCCAGATCATTTTCCCCCAACATCTTGTTAAGAAAACTTTCAGACATACAGAAAAGTTGGAAGAATGGTGCAGTGAACACCAATACACTTACCAGAGTCTATAATTTGCATTTGCTATATTTACTTTCTCACATATCCATTCATTCCTCTATCAATATGTCAATTCATCTTCATTTTTTGTTACATTTCAAAAAAAGTTTCAGACATCAGTTCATTTCATCCCCAAATACTTCAGTATGCACATCATTAGAATTCAATATTTATGTGTGTGTTTTTAATTTTAGTATGACAAAATATGTAAAACATAAAATTTACTATTTGAACCATTTGTAAGTATACAATTCTGTGGCATTAAGTGTACTCACATTGTTGTACCACCATAAGACCTTTTTATTTTCTCCAACTGAAACTCTACTCATTAGACACATTAAGTCCTCAACCTCTCCTTTCCCTAGCCCCTAGACACCACCATTCTACTTCCTGTATATATGATTTGACTACTTGAGGTACCAATATAACTGGAATCATACAATATTTGTCCTTTTGTGACTGGCTTATTTCATTTAGCATAATGTCTTCAAGGTTCATCCATGTTGTATCATGTGTCAGAATTTCCTTCTTTTTCCATGCTAAATAATATTCCATTGTACGTACATAGCACATTTTGTTTATCTATTCATCCATCGATGGACACTTGGATTGCTTCCTTCTTTTGCCTGTTGCAAATAATGCTGCTATGAACATTGGGTGCACAAATATCTGTTTAAGTCTCTGCTTTCACTTCTTTTGGGTATATTCCCAGAAGTGGAATTGCTGGATCATATGGTAGCTTTATGTTTAATTTTTTGAGCACTCTCTATGATTTTTTTTAATGTAAAATTTAAACAGCAAAATGCACACATCTTAATCTACCATTTGGTGGATTGTGACAAATGCGTACTCTGGTGGATATTTTTTTGTTTCTTTTTAAAATCTTCAATATATGTAAGAATGTTTCTGTTAGAATGCTAACACTTTTTGTGACCAAAATCCTGATGGAAAGAGTGTGGGCTTTGATGACACCCAGCATCCAGTTTCAGGATCTACTGACCTTATCTATTGACTTACTTTGAAATCTCTAAAGGATCTCACAGTCCTGAAATCAGGAATTTGCAAAAATAATTATTTCCATCTTCTACACTGACTATAAACACTTTATCTTGTGTAAGCAATGACTACAATAGTTGAAGAAGGATTTTGAATAGAAAAATGCACGTTGTGCTCTATATTTTTAGCTCTTGCCCATTACTAGGGATGAGATGATCTCTCCTTACATCTATCATTCAGATTTTCCAGAGTCTATAATAAGGCTCTTCCTAGAGATTCTAGTAGGTAGTGAGCAAAGCTTATCTTGCAGACCAAGAATTTAAATTATTGAAAATGAAACCAATAATGTTTATAGCATATTTTTGCAATAGTCTCATTGTGAAAGGTATGGAGAAACAGACATTCTCAGATACGGTAGGTGGCATTAAATGATTTGCTAATGCCTATTAACATTTTTAATATACCTTTTTCCAACCCCAAGAATTTGACTTCTAGGAATTTTTCTTACAGAGATGTACAAGTACACCAAGATATATTTGTACACTGTTGTTCATGGCCACATGGCTTGTAGTAGCAAACAATTGGAAGCAACCCAAATATTAGTCAGTAGATAACTGCTAAAAATAAATCCTGATGTGCCCGCATTTAACTGGTATAACTTGCTTTACTAGCTTGGACACAAATAAGGTTACATCTTTTTTATTTTTTCAAATTACATTAGGCCCAAACATCTATGGGCCAGATTAGTGCCAGAGGAAGTCCACTGCCTGTCTCCTTTCTTAAGGCCTCTTCCCTCCCCTGAATTAATCCAAACACCCTGGGGCTTTACTCCTTGCAAAGTGGCCAGTCCTGCTTCTAAATGCCTCCTAGAGAGAGAGGTAGGGAATCTGATTAGTCTATTTAGGAGCCTTATTCTCAGCATCTGTTGTTTCTGTTTGCCATAATATCTGTTGAAAGCTGCAAAAGTAATAGAGTCTAGCATTGTAAAATAAAGAATAAAAAACCATTAATTGAGACTTTATTTTGAAAAAATAAAAGTAAAGATTATCTTGTCTTTAAATATAATTTATCTTTGAAGATATACATATAACAAGTCTAATTGCAACAATGCTCTAATTTTTAGAATAAACAAAGAATGAATCAAGTGTTGATTTGGCGAGGGGGATAATTTCCTAGCAAAATTATTTGATAGCAAATTTTGACACCCTTCACTTCACACTGACTTTTATAGCAGAATCATACAAAGGTCATTTTGAAAAAAAGATGTGAGGGCTTCATCAATTTTCCTGAGAGCCTCTCTTAATCCTTTAATATTCAAATAATTTTCCTTTTGAAGAATTTATCCTCTTACCATCCTTGTTGTTTTTTGCATCTTTAATTGTTAACTGGGCTAACATGGCCAGATATTCATTTGCTTATGGAACAGGACCCCAAAATCACTTCCAATGACTTCATAAAATCCTGCATCTTTTGCAAGATTAGCAATTTTACATGGTAACTGAAATGCATTTTATTTACATTGTATTGTCGGATGTTTATAACATCCACAATCAGCAAAATTGACTGGCTGAGTGGGGGTAGTTGTTGGAATTAAGTCGAGAGGGCTGAGTGGGGACTAATTTAGTAAGTGGCCAGTTCATTAGTGGACATTTTCTGTTATGACCAATTTCTGCTTTCCTACACAACTTAGCAACTACTGGCATTCATATAATGATAATGAATAGCTGGATAATAAGAAATGTCTATACTATGTAGCACTAAAAAGGAATGAGGTGTGTGTTGACATGGAAACAATGTTTACAATGCATTGTTAAATGAAAATAGTATAATCATCTTTCTATGAAATAATAATAAATGTTAGTGTAAGCACCAAAAATATAAATAAATAAAACAACCTAGAGTCTAGACTCGTATACTCTTCCAGGTTGTTTTATTTAGAGTCTAGACCATTAGCAACCATTTCTAATACATGTGTGTGGAATGCGAAAAGCCCATCTTGGTAGCCTCATAAGTATTTATTACACTTTCAAATATGATACAAGTCAATTTAAAATATTTTAATTAAGACCAGAGGTAACTACAACAACAACAAAAAGTAAGAAAGAAAAAACCCCAGCTGTGACACTACATTACTGTCCAAACAGGTTACTCCTAGAAAGAGAGTTTTATAGGCCCATTTGTAAGAGTATAATAGAATTCTTCAATATAAATCTGTTTTGTTATAAACACCCCAGGATTCTTTCTCAAAATAATCAAGTCACAAACACACAAATATTTGCTGAGTATCTGTTCTTTCCAAGGTGCTGTGCTGCACTCAGTGCTCAGAGGAATACAAGGCCTGCTAGAGTCTTTCCTCCAAAAGCTCACAGTCTAGTGGCGAAGGTAACAAGCACCTCAGGGAATGAGGTTAGGCACCAACACCTGGTGACCAAGGTCTGTGCAAGATGCTACAACTGTGAGAAGCTGGAGAAACTGACTGACTGATTTCTCACAGTCTTTGCCCCAACTTAGGATTTTTGGGCTCAAGCATTAGATGAAAGTCAGCACCAAGCATAAGATAGTAACCTTCAGAGAAAAATGCAACCCTTTATACTCCATCGGAAAGGAAATTCACATATTGGTCCAAAGGCCAGTTAGAGCTTCTACAGAGCCTATGAGAGCTTCAGGGTATTTTCGATGGAGATACTAATGAAGTGAGATGGTGAATCATAGGGTATGTTTTTTTTAAAATCTTCTGCCCTATTTTATGAATGAGGAACCTGTGACTGATTCAAGGTTACACTGCTGCTAAGGAAAGAACCAGGATTTGAACTCAGCACCTGTGACTCCAGAGTGTGCACTCTTAATGTTTATGACCCACTCCTTTTGTTTTTTAACGTATATTTTTATTGATTTCAGAGAGGAAGGGAGAGGGAGAGAGAGATAGAAACATCAATGATGAGAGAGAATCATTCATTGGCTGCCTCCTGCATGCCCCCCACTGGGCACTGAGCCCGCAAAATGGGCATGTGCCCTGACTGGGAATCAACCGTGATCTCCTGGTTCATAGGTTGATGCTCAACCACTGAGCCACTCCGGCTGGGCGACTCATTCCTCCTTCATTGCAGGTTACAGGCTCATCGACCCTGGTTCATGCGGAAGTAAGAGATGTTCAACAGGGGACTAATCAATGTGTATATTTACTGTGAAGTTTACCCGAGGAGGAAAGAGGAAACCAGCTGCGTGAATGGAATTTGGAGAAAGGTAATACCTCCTGGCCAACAACAAATATCCATGAAACCTCTATAATCTTCCTGTGGAAGAGGTTGCCAAGATTTCTGTAGACTTGCTCTTCCTTTCCACTCCTGGAAGTAATCCCTTCAGGGCAGAGTTGAAGCACATTAGCAGAGTAATACTTTTTCTTCTGCCTGTATTTTGCCTAAATGGTGGCTAATAGAGGTGCTTTGAGTTCCGAATTCAGCTGCAACAAAAATCATTTTTTAAAAAGTTGCTATTGAGATACTTCAGTTATGGATTTACTTTGTATTTAGGATAAAAGTGCTTTATATTTGCTAAATAGCATAACCTATATTGTTAATGTAATGTGCCATACATTTAATTGTACCAACTTGTTTTTTAGAACTCTGAACTACAAGGAAAGAACCACTTAACTACCATTAGTTTAGCTTGGATTTATAACCGATTCATGAAGAGTTAAAAAATTTAAAAAGCAGCCCCAGCCGGGGTGACTCAGTGGTTGAGCATTGGCCCATGAACCAAGAGCTCACCAGTTCTATTCCAGATCAGGGCACATGCCCGGGTTTCAGGCTCGATCCCCAGTAGGGGGTGTGCAGGCGACAGCTGATCAATGTTTCTCTGTCTATTTCTATTTCTCTATCCCTCTCCTTTCCCCTCTCTCCAAAATCAATAACAACATATTAACAAACAAAAAAACAACCAACAAAACAAACAAAAAACACACAAAGAACTCCAAAGTATTTAAAAAACATTTTTTTAAGTGTACATTTTTTTTTTAAAAGAAAAACTCATTTGATCTTTTAGGTAAAGTTTATATATATTAGCTTGCAAAATAGTAGCATGGAAGAACAAGATATAGGAAAAATATAGTTCACTACTCTGGTCATTATGAAATACAAGACAAATTATTTAGGTCACTTCCTTTGCTACGGAGTTAAAACAAACTGCTTCTTACATCCACTCTTGGGATAGGACATAAAATGCAAAAATATCCCTTTCTATGAAATATGTCTGGGAGTCATTGCCTTGAAAAATTTCTAAAAAGTATTTTCAATATCCCAAACTATAGGAAAATAACGTGTGGATAATGAGCTACACATTCTTTCTCTCCTTTTTTGTTCTCTTTATCTCTGAGAATGTGAAGACTTGGCATTGAACATTGCAGTGACTTATGGACAACCTCAAAGGTCGGTGAAAAATAATAACTTGCAGTGTTGCGGAGGCAAGCATCAGAATCCCAAACATTATTGCCTTAGAACAAATCAGTTGATTAGTGAGTGGGCCCAGCCATCCACCTGGTATTCACATCTTAAGCAAGATTTTATGGTTCTCTCTAATTGTCACATCTGCAGTAAATCCTGCAAAGAGATAATAACTTTGTTTCGTTGTGAAAAATGGCTCTGAAAAGAAAGTCAACTGCTAGTATAGTGCTAAAGAGTGATGGCATTTATTAATTTGCATGATTATATTTAGACAATTGCATGCTTATATTTATAATTAGATGCATGACATTGAAGGCCTCTTGATATAGGTACAAATTTGAAGATTCCCTGTGCATACCGGCAGTTCTCTACAGATGAGCACATGACTTCTTTGAACAGAGATGGGAAGACACCATCTGGTTTCACCTGTTGGTTAGGAAGAAAAATATATGACTATGATATTTGGTGGCGGCAAGCACCTTTGGAAACAAAATGTACTGTGTAACTGCTGGGGTGTAAAATTGCTATTTGGCAACAAAAGCTCTCTTAGGTGAGTGAAGTGGTTGCTTTCCCCTAAATTTTGTTTTTTAAAAATCCTTTGTAGACCTGGCCAGGTAGTATTGTCCATTACACCAAAAGTTGTGGGTTCGATTCCCAGTCAGGACACATACCTACGTTGCAGGCTTACTCCCAGGTCAGGGCTCGTATTGGAGGCAACCGATCGATGTTTCTCTCTTTCCTCTTTCTCTCAATAAAATATATCCTTGGGTGAAGATTAAAAAAAAAAGCTTTAAAAAAATCCTGTTCCATATAGTAATTACAATAATCCCAGACTTTTTCAAACAACAAAATTAAGGTGGTTCCCCAGCATGTGATCAGGCTGTGGAAAGGTGAATTGCTGATCCCATCTTTGATGCACATTCCCCATACCATCTTCCTGGGAATATTAGTAAGCATGTTAGGTTCTATATAACTGGAGAACGAAAAGTTGAATCACTTATTATTCTGCACATGCCTCTTACTGGTAGTCGGTGAAACTCAGACGAGAATACCTTCTCCAGGATTTGAATGTGATGACAACATGGCAAGATGTCAAGCATCTCCAGAGATCTTAGATGTTTGGCCTATTGCCATTTGAGAGAAGGCCTCTAGTTTTCGGTTGGCCTTCATGAGGATGTTGCAAAAAAAAATTATTCTCATAACTGGTTCTAGCTGTAATTTTTATTGCTTGTCTTGGAAAGGTAGTAGCATCATATAGCTGGGCTTGTAGGTTCTGAAGAATTTTAGCTGCCTCAGAAGAATGCAAGGAAACTTAATTTCCAGATCTGGAAAAGGTCCATTTTTCTTTTTTGAATCACTTGTTTAGCTTTGTTGCCTTGAGTCAAATAAAGTGAGTTACTCTTTATGAAGCATGAACAATGCCAGAAACACATCATTAAAATGTTAATTTAATTTGGCCTGTTGAGGTAAGAAACCAGACAGTTTGGTTCACCTCAAAGTGACTGAGATTAATGATATTGTTTTTGATTGGGAATAATTCTAGTCACATAAATGAGAGTTTCAAGGCAAGGAGATAGAGCATAGTTATGAAGACTTGGACCAAAGTATACAATGTGTTTTTGTCAGAGTTGTTGATTTTGCACTTTTGGCAAACATTAAATTCACTTTTAAGAAGAAAATAAAGGGTAAAATCTATTTGGCTAATAAATTTAATTATGTGACCATGGGTTTTTCATTCGTTCTTGACTTTCCTGCCAACTCCTCAGAACTGAAATGGGAAGATCTTTTTCCAATGGGATGACCTTATTTTGCAAATCACCAGCAGGTCCATAGTCAAGTTAAAACTTTGCAGGCCCAGATAGCACAAGAGTATTTTTTTTTTATTTGCCAAGATAAAAACCCAATTTATGACTTGGGACCATACTGCAAAATGTAAATAACATTTTAATGAGCACTGTAGAGGAAGAGTGTGCTGGGCCAGTCGCCTACCACTGAAGGGCTGGGTTTAAGTGTACCTTGGGTCATAATGAAACTAGTTTGGTGGTCTTAGCCTCCCCAGTCATTTTCCCACACTAGAAAACCAGCACAGGAGTTCATGTAATTCCCTACAAAGGACAATTACAGTTCTGCCCAAAACCAGAAATGGAGTGTGGATGGGATAACTGGAGGAGAAGCTAGAGGAGAAACAACAGGGAGCCTTTTAATCCTAAACTCCCCTCCTCCCCCTAGATTTAGGGGGAAATAATTGCATGTGTATTTTTAAATTTATGTCCACATTTTGTAATCTCAAATTTGATCTAAAGACATCTCCTTGTTTCCATTGCCTTCATTGTCCATGTTCATGACTCTGCAAGAATACATTTTCCGAAAACATTAAGTAAAAACATTATGTTAACCTCCCTATACTAATAACTCCAGCTCCCGGGGCTATAGAACTGAATGACCACATCTCAACTAGATTCCATATGAACTGTTGGTGTCTTTCTTACCTCTCCCTGATTCCATCTTCATCTTCTCTAACTAGCTATATCTCACCTGTCCTTTTAATTTAGGCACAGTCCCTATTCCTATAGGGAGCCCTCTGTAATGACAAGTGCATACCTTCATCTCTCTCTCTCTCTCTCTCTCTCTCTCTCTCTCTCTCTCGGCACTTGTCTATATGGAACAGTTAATGCCTAATCATATATATCTAATAATTAAATTGCCTATTACTATTCTATTTGATTGATGGAAAATATAGGTGTACATTTAAAAGGTAAAGAAAACAAACAAACCTCCAAACAGAAGATGCTACATTCCTGACCTCACTATACTTAAATAAAGAGGATTCTTTAGTCATTCTTCTTTTTGGAAAAAGATACTGACTCTAAATCTTTTAATAATTCTACCTGATTTAAATCTGACTTTAATCCTGCATGATAAATTAAGATCGTGCACCTTTTCACCCTTGCCTTTTGGAGTAATTTGTCTAACCCAACACCTGCATAAATAGATCAGGTCCTCTAAGTGATCCAAAGCATTCCTTTTGGGCATGGTAGCATCAGGTCCAAAAGGAACAAATGGTGCTAACTCCCACCCTACCAGGGGACGACTGGATCTATCCCTATCCTTGCTGTTAGAGATCCACTCACCGAAAGGACATCTGATTGCTCTGAGAGCACGTGGAGTTCCCTGAACAGTCACTACAGGTCTCCTTATAGCACTCCCAAACCCCCAAAGTCCTCCCTCCCCCCCAAAAAACACACACAAAAACAAAAAAACAAAAAACAGAGGAAGAAAGCATTGTCCCGGGGAGGATCCCAGGTAGCCAGTCAGAAGGAGAAATCCTGAGGTTTGTCCCAGCACAGTACTTCCCTGTAGCAGGATAATGTGCCTTTCCTGGAGCTGGGCCGACTTTGCCCTAAGGTTACATTTCCACACAAAGAAGCCTTTAAGGGTGCTGCTGCAGGCCTCCACACTGGAGGTTTATGTCTGTCAATCTTAGGGGGAGGAAAAAAAGGCTGTAATAAAACTGCAGGAGCCAGCAGTGGGGAATTACAACTCCAGAATCAGTGGAGGTCTGCCTCATAGCCCTGCTAGATGCTACGCATTGGCCTTGCTAAGGACTGAGAACAATAAAGCGGAAGGAATTTCAGTCAATTGGCTGCTGGATTGCATTAGCAGAACTCAGAGAAGGGGGCACTTGCTGGGGGTGGTGCAGATTCTTGGCCGCTGCCATTGTGCCTGCCTGCTGGGAGATCCAGAGTCTGAAGAAAGAGAAAAGTTCACCAAAGTCAAACAAGTCAAGGAGGCCTGTAGACACCCAAGTTGGAGGCTGTACGTGCAGCAGCCACTGCAACTCCAACTGTAACTCAGTTGATTGAGAGTTAATAAGAACAGATACTAATGAAGGCTTCAGCAAGGGACCACATAGGCAGAAAAACAGGAAATACATCAAAAGGTAGACCCAAACACTTTGCAGACACGAGGAAAAACAAAGGTGGTGGTATCTGAGAGCAAGGCAAAGAGGCCTGGGAAGCCACTGATTTGGGGTGGGGGGTGGGAGGGGTAATGGAGCGGAGAACGGAGAGGGCATCACTGGCACCTGTCCGGCAGCTCTGCAGACCTGATTTTGGCAGTGTGGGCCTGATGCCTGCACGGAAGGCTTGTTGGATCCAGTGTGAGAGGTTCCTAAAATATCCTTGGGCCTGATGCAATATCACTCTGAGATGGCACTGCATTGCGATGTGGTGACAGGATAACCTGGTGGTGTGGAAGAAGGCTGAATGACTGTCCGAGAGAGGCCAAGTGAGTGGAGAAATGGTCCATTGGAAGAGTGATTAAACGCTCTGATATGGAAGGGATAGAGTTCACACCTGCCCACTCCCACTATAGAGGATGGACATTTGGGGAGGGCTCAGTCAGGAGACGGAGATTCAGGAGAACAATCCCAAGGGCCCATCAGCAGTCCACAGGGCACTCTAAGAGCAGAACTGAGGAAGGGCTATGCTCAAACCAGCCTTCACCCTGGAGAAAGCAGCAGAATGAACAGGGTGGGTACCCCAGAGTAGGTCCTCTGGGCAAACAAGGAGTTGGATTGAGGAGGGGAGGTGGGGCAGGCCTAATCTGGAGAAAGCCACCAAGAGCTGGCGGCACCATCCAGGTAGGGCCCAAGTCTCCAAATAAAAAAACAAATTACCTGGCTCTAGGCAAGCCCACGTTCTGCATAATGATTTGAATTTTGAAATGTGAATTAAACCTTGCAAAGGAATGCAACTCGTTTCTCCCTCCCTCAGGCCCTTCTGCCATTCTTAGAGGGTGAGAGGTGGGTCAGAGGGAGGAAGGATTAAATTTTTGTCCCTTTACCAAAACATGGAAAGTGTCAACCACTTCTCCTGCCACCCCCTCCCCCTAAAAGCTGCAGCTTCTTTTCCGCAAGTAATCAGCACAAGTTGAAAGGCACATGCTGTTGCATTTCTGATCAGATTGTATGTTAAACAGGGAAGGACCCCCACCTCTTTTTTCGGGGGGCTCAATGCCTATCTGTTTAAAGAAGCCACCAGGCAGTGCCTCTCACTTTGTCTTGGCAGGGCACAACCATCAGACGAAGTGGGAGGAAGAAACATTAACTTCAACAGCTGTTTCTTGACCCCGGCTGTCAGTCTTCCCAAGAATAAATTTTGGAGAGTCCTATTTGAAACAAAGAGGGAGTTTGGGGGGGAGCGAAAAGTTGGTTGGTTCCAGGGCAGCCGCCCAAAGAAGCAGGGAACAAGATGTTTGCAGTTACCAGGCAGCATGCAAGCCTCAGCCGAGTGCAGGGATGGAGCAAAGTAACTTGCAAGCTCTCCTCTCGGCGCCCTGTGCCTGCAGCCTCCCCCCCTAACGCGCGCCCAGATCCAGCGCCGGTGGTAAGAGCCGTAGCTCGACTACAGTAATTCCCCAGCCCGGGCGGCTTGAAACTGCTCGGGCTGAATAGCATTTGCTGTTCCGCCCCGCGGCCGCCTCCCGCCGCCGCGGCCGCGCTGCCTGCTAGCAGCTCTCATTATCCCGGAAGTTGTGCTGACACAGTCTCGCTGCCACCAGAAGTTTGTCAACATCCAACTTCTCCTGTGTGGGGTACGTTCACCTCCACGAGTATTTAATCGAGCCAACAAGCAAACAAACAAACCCAAATAAACCTGCCGTGATGTCATGCTCCCCCCCCCCCCCTTTCCTGGAAGGCTGGGGCTGTTAGGAATGTGCTGGTGGGCGCCCAGAGCGCAGTGGGGATCTGGGGAGATAAGGGATGCCCCCCCCCTCCCGGGGAGGGCGTGGGGAAGGGCGAGGAGGGGCCCCCGGCGGGCGGCGGGGGGTGGGGGTGGGGGGGCTGGGGCTGGGTGCGGAGCGTGGCTCCTGCAGCCTGTTGGCTGCGGACGGTCGGGAGGATGCACGCGGGCTGGGGTTGCTTTTGGTCCCCCGGCCCCGCCAGGAAGGTTACCTGGAAGGTGGGACGAGGCCGACCAGAGGGGGCGGCGTGGGGTGGGGGTGGCTTTCCACAGCCCTGGAGGACATTTCTATAGACACCTCGGATCTTTCGGAATAAAGGGCATTCGAGTCATAAAACGTATTTTGAGGCTTCACCTGCAACCTAGAAGAAGTCCGTGCGACCTGAGGGCAGGGACGTACCACCTTTTCTGTATTGAATAGGCCTGTCCTGGGACCTTGATTACACCATTCGGTCTAAACATAACCGACCATGTTCCTTAAGCCAGGTCTCCAGGTTTAGTTCTAGTGGCTGCTACTCAGGTTGGGTGTTGGGGTGTCCAGTGGCTCCCCAGCTGAGATGCTTCGGGCGCCCTCCCACCCTCCCAGGATGGGGGACTCCGGTGAACACTTTCCATTCCGTGTTTCATCCAGACAATCTGCTCAGACTGCTCCAGAGCACAAGGCCTGACTTGCAGGGTTGTGACGGTAGGCATTCTTGCTGGAGTGCCCCTTGGGGGGGGGGGGGGCGGCACACGTTTTCCTGGAGGAGCTGAACACTGGCGTTAACTTGGTGTCTAGTTTGGAAGGCCACACACTGCGTTCAGACCCGGGAGATCAGAAAGGGTTGCTGTATGTCGAGGCAGATATGGGTGGCTCAGAGGGCTCACCCAAAGCCTGCTTCCTTGAATTGGAAGTCTATCCACCTGTGGGCACAGCAAAATTCTCTACTCTCTAACCATAAGTCAGAGTAAACAAGTATCTTCGAAGAGAATGCTGTCCATTATCCCACTATGATATTGTGGGAATGGGGAGGCAAGAACTGGATTTACTCTTCTTGTTCATCAGCTGTTAGTAACCATGTTTTTAGAAAAAATATGTCTACAGTCATGTATTTTTTATTACAAGAAGCAAGATGCTTTCCCCTAATTTTCAAACTGCCCTAAATAGAAAAATTGCACTAGTCCCCAGGGGCCAGCTTACCTTAAACACAACACCAAAAAGCCGAAAACAAAATCTAAAGAAAATGCAAGTGTGGTGTTTCTCAGGGACTAGAAGGTACTTTTGACAACAGATTCAGTTACAGAGCAGGCAGTCCTTAAACACACACACACACACACACACACACACACACACACACACACAGAAATGTGTTTTCTTGAAAGCTTAGCTATTATTCACTATAGTGAGTTTTCTCCTTGGCCATGCCTCAAAAATTCCCCTGAATTATCCAGACTTCTTTTAATTTTTACTTATTTATATCTTCTTATGATCCACAAAGTACTCAATATTATTGTACCTCAGCGTGGACATGAATCAAGAAGGATATGGGGAGGGTTCCATTTCCCACTCCATGTGCATGAATTATTTGCCCTGGTTGTTAATCTGTCCTAGGGTAAAAAGCCTGATTTACAAAAGCTGGAGGACTTCTGCAGAACATGGTATTATATGGTTTTATGGCCGGGCTTATTTACAAATAAAACTATTTTGCATTTCTGTCCACAATTTCCTAGTTGCCCAAGGACAATTTTCAGAGTTTTCAGTTTCTAGTCTCCAAATGGAAGCCGTAAACATGAGGAAACAGTTTCTTTTTACAGTGATGTGAGCTCTATGCTCATCTGGATTTAGTTACTTCATAAGGTAAATATCACTAAATGTGCACTGGGATCTTTGGGGATCTGAGGTGCTGGATGGGTGAAAATAGTCTACTGTGAAATCCTAAAGAGTGTCAAACTACCCAATTCATTTGCAGAGCTAATTGGGTCAACTATGGTATTCTTTAAAGTGGAAATTAATTAGAAATCTTTAAAAAAGTATTTTTGGTTTACTTTTAGTTACATTTAGGTTATTTTAGAAACTATGATTTTTAGAATTTTAATCCCAGGAATTCAATGAAAACAAACTCTTCTGAAAAATATAGACCCTCCTATGAGTAATGGTCTCTAATAAAAATAGGTTTTGAATTTCATGCTCATTACATTTTAAAATAATGAAATATTTGTAATTATTTTTGTTTAAAGGTAAAATATCTGTACAGATAATGGCCAAAGCTAATTTTTAAACCAAACTGCTTTAAAAATTAATAAATATTAATGAAGTTTATGAATAGCACAATACTGCCCCTGCTTGCCTTAGGAAAACAAATGTATTGACTTCATTCTCCTAAAATAACAAATCCTTAGTTACTAATGTTTAAAATAATCTTATTGCTAAAAACAATTCTACCTAATGCAATTTTGGAAATTCATAAGACTACATAGACACTGTTTACCAGAATTAGATCTTTTTCAAGAAACTAAGCATATTTTCTTTTTACATATCTGAATGCTATTTCCTTTTTATTTATTTGCCATCTCAAGACATTTTATCATTTTTCTAAGTTCCCCTTCCCTGTCATTGTAGTAGCTCACATGAATGACTCAGGATTTTCAGCCCTTCATTTATATTTGGTATATAGATAATGGCATCATTAGTCAGCGCTTCCATTCATCTAAATTTGTCTAAGTGTTTTGGAAGCTGCCCATGAAATTTTCCAGTGAAAGTGACAAATGGACGTCAATCAAGTGGCCTCACCCATTTCAACCATATTTTGTATGATGTGTAAATGTTTGTGCATATTTCTTCTATGAAGATGGGTTATTTTTTTATCTGGATATCTGCCTGCTAAGGCAAGTTTCCCAGGCAGATCACTGGTTGACATTAGACTAAATTTGTAAAATTTAACACCAAATGAATGACAAAAGAAAAGAATTAGAGTATAAAATTAAATAATGGCAGAATCCATTTTCTTAATATAAATAATTTTTGATGCTTTAAATTTGAAGATTCTACAATTTTACTTCAAATGAATTTGTAATAAGAAAGGTAAAATCATTTCAAGTAAGCCAGCAAATTTGGGTCAAAATGAAAGCAGTTCTGAGAGAAAAAGAAAGAGATGTTCCTGCTTCCCGTAGGACTGGTTGGGATTTTCTGTCGATTACAAATATATATAAGTATCTATATAGTAAAAGCCTAAGCAACTGTTATGGTGGAATGACCAGAACGAGTGGTCGCTATGATGTGCACTGACCACCAGGGGGCAGACGCTCAACGCAAGAGCTGCCCCCTGGTGGTCAATGTGCTTTCACAGGGGGCACTGCCGCTCAGCCAGAAGCTGGGCTCACGGCTGCCGAGAGCAGCGGTGGTTGTGGGAGCCTCTTCTGCCTCCGTGGCAGCACTAAGGAGCAGCGAGCCGAGCGGTAAGGAGCAAGCAGGTGGGTGGTAAGGAGTGAGGGGTCCTGAACTGTGAGAGGGAGATCCGACTGCTGGCTCAGACCTAAGCTGGCAGTTGGACATCCCCCAAGGGATCCCAGACTGTGAGAGGAGGCAGGCTGGGCTGAGGGACACCCCCACTCCCAAGTGCATGAATTTTGTGCACCAGGCCTCTAGTCTTACCTAATAACAGACAAACATGTAAATTGACCATCCCTCTGCTACGCTCACCAGCCAATCAGGAGAGTATGCAAATTAACCCAACAAAGATGGCAGTTAATTTGCATACATAGGTGCGAAGCGGCAGAGTGGGAGCGGCGAAGACTGAAGGCTCTGGCTGGAGTGAAGGCCTGGGTCCCGGGTGCCGGAGGAAAACCTGTGCCGGCAGCCAGGGGAAGGGAAGGCCTATTGCACGAATCTCTTCATGCAACGGGCCTCTAGTATAAATATATTTGTGTGTGTGTTTTTGTACATACATACACACACACACACACACACACACACTATACTACACTATAGTCTCACTATTTTCTCACTTTATTTTTAATAATCAGTCCAATCTCTAGTGCTATTTGGTAAGTGAATGTGTTTATTAGAACTTGATGCCAATTTTAATCTGAGATTACTTTGACTGCACTTGGAATCTATTGCTATTTTATAACCTGTAACATGTTTTTACATGTTTGAGAGTGCTGCTGCTGCTGTAAAAAAAAAATTCTGTGTTGATATTATAATGAGTTTATGTGTTTAGCCAAAAACTGCAGAATGCTAAGATTAGACAATAAATAATCTAAAATCCTAAATGGGTTAGTAAACCCTTGATAATAATTGTACTTTTATAGAACAAATATTTTTAACCTTTTCATACTGCATAAAAGTGTAGTTTGTTATTTTTTCTGAAGTTGTTATGGAATTTCTTTGTTCATAAGAATATTAAAGAAAAGTTTATCATTTGAAGTTGTTTGACTTGGAAATGCTTTGGAGTGAAGCTAATCTTTACACCCAGGACTACGGATTGCAATTTCATTTACTGTTATCCTTGGCAGGATGTTTAATTTTACTCCTGTGACCCAAAGAATTTTCAGTGACTTTTTAAAAGCAGAATGTGGAAAGTAGCTCCAGCTCATTGTGAATGTGGGAATTTGATAAATAATGCTCTAAATGACCATGCCTTATTATATAATGAGTAGACATGAAAAAGAAGCTGTCGCCCTAGCCGGTTTGGCTCAGTGGACAGAGCGTCGACCTGCGGACTGAAGGGTCCCAGGTTTGATTCTGGCCAAGGGCACATGCCCGGGTTTCGGGCTCAATCCCCAGTAGGGGGCATGCAGGAGGCAGCCAATCAATGATTCTCTCTCATCATTGATGTTTCTATCTCTCTCTCCCTCTTTCTTCCTCTCTGAAATCAATAAAGAAATATTAAAAAAAAGAAAAAGAAGCTGTCGACTACACTGTGAGTCTAAAGTTTAGAATTTTTTTTATTGTGGCTATAGTCAGTCATGATGGCAGTTACATGTAGCATTTAGTATGTTTTTTGGTCCACTAGTGCTTTGCTTTCCAAATTTGCTGTATATGAAGGTACAAATGGGATTTTTCTAACTGCCTTTTCTGCAAATTACATTTGCTTATGATTTTAGAAACAAAGCATTATATTTCTATATGTAGATTTATATCAAAGGGCCTAACTACCTTTCTTTAAGGGGAAAGAGCAGCCTTGGTTTTGATAATAAATAATACTACTAACCCAGCTCGGAGCTACTATGAAGAATTAGATATGGAAAGATTCAAGCTGTTCTGAGTTAAATTTTTAGATATGTAACATATGTGATGGCCACCCACCTAGTGGTTAAATAGTATGTTTACTTTTCTACAATTTTCTGAGCCCATTCGACTTTGGAGATTTAAATATGGCATGAATCTCTGTGCTCAGGAACCCGATGTGGGAATTGTAGTGTAGCAGGAGCTTCCAGGGTTGACTTCAGTGCTGTCAGCTTTTCTCCAAGACAGTGGGTGGGTGGTTCAGTCTCCCTCCACATATTTGACTCTTCCTCTTCCTTTAGGCCATCCTCCTGTGGTGGGCACCCGCCTCCCCCAGGGCCTGTCTGGAGCACCCAGAAGGCAGCTGTTGAATGGCCAGCTGTATAATATCCTAGGGGTATAGTTTGACAGGTTCAGCCTCATACACAAGCTTTTGAGGCTATAATTAGCTAGGTTTCACACATCACCCCCACCCCCCCTTTCAGAAAGGCTATATTTAGCCAAAGGATGTTAAGGATGGAGAAGTTCTAGAAGAGTCCTGTAAGCTGAGGAGGCATTCAGGTTCTGGTTCCTGAAGAATCTACAGCCCAAGACCCAAAGGCCCTTTAAATGTTTTATGATCACTTGAGGGCTCTGAAGGAATCTTTAAATGCCATTACAAATCCCAGCACCCCCCTTCTCATTCAGCCAGTGTTTGCAACCACACAAGGCCCATTCCCTTAACAAGGCATGAAGAAGCTTTGGGGTAGTCTTGGAAAAATGACAAGGATGGATGTTTCTCATCCCACTGTTCCAAGGAGAAGATCGGAGGGCAGGCGGCTGAAGGGACAGATTCCCGATGCAGACACTTGACAACTCCTGGGCAGAAGGCCAAGCACTGGGCACAGCTCCAGAGACCAGGCCCATGCCCAGGGCACTCAGTGGTTTGAAGCTGGCACAAAAAGAACACTCCTGCCGGCAGGAAACTGAGTTGAACAGATTGGGAAAGAGCAAAAACAAACTGCCCAGGACGCTGCCTTCCCAGCCTAGGGTTTCCAGTTGTCATTGACAACCTAGGGGAAAGCAGATTCTGGGTTCCCTCCTGCCCTGGGTGCTGGAGGGGATGGGACGGCGTCCAGGGAGTGTACACTGTACAGGACCCAGCACTGGCAGACACAGAAGACAGGTCTGGCATGTAGCTGGTTAGGAAGAAACCCTTCATCAACAGGATCCCCAAGTCAGCTTTGTCTAGGCCCTAGAGTGCCCTCTGAGAGTGAGTTGTGATGCTTTATGTTAGAACGTCCCTGCCCCTGGATTTATCGCAAGAAGTTTCTTTGAGAGAGTAAGGTGAAGAACAGAATGTTCTTAGCTTCTTATTTCATTTCTCCTATGTAGTGCTTACCCTGTTTATACAAAAATGACCGATCACAGTTTGTGATCCATCCCCCTCCTGTTGCTGTAGTATACTCATATTTTTGATATGTTAAACCACTGCAATTATTTCTTAGTGGCTAAAAGTTGGGAAGTCAGTCCTACTTCCCTACTCCTAGAGAAAGGCAAACTACAGTGGGGCCTTGACTTACGAGTTTAATTCGTTCTGAGACCGAGCTCATTAAGGAGCTCGTTAACTCAAATTACTCTATCAACTCAATGCAAAAAATCGGCAGAGAGACAGCCGGTATCTCAAAAAACTCGTTAGTCGGGACACTCGTAAGTCAAGGCCCCATTGTAATTCTGAGTTTTTCTAGAGCAGTGGTTCTCAACCTTGGCTGCACATTAGAATCACCTGGGAATGTTTTTAAAATCCTGATTTCTGGGCCTCATCCTCCAGAAATTCTGTTTCTTTGTTATGGGGTGGGACCACAACATTAGTAACAAAGAAACAGAATTTCTGGAGGATGAGGCCCAGAAGTCAGGATTTTAAAAAGATTCCCAGGTGATTCTAATGTGCAGCCAAGGTTGAGAACCACTGTTCTAGAGAGTTCTGGACCCTGGGGAACCTAGGCATTGTATTGGAGCCAAGTGAACAAGCAAGAGAATTAACCTTTGGATTTGTAGAAATCCAAATGGGCTTCAGGTTAATAGCAGGGAATATCAGCTGGTAGCTCATATAATTAACAGAAGAAAAAACAAAACCAGATAAACATTTTCCCGGCTTTCTTTAAGCAAGACATGACAGTAAAACTCAGTAGTCACCTTAGACCCCCCTAAACCAGCGTCTTCATGGGGGAGGGGAGGAATATGCTCAGGAATCAGAAGTTTCAACAAGTTTCTCACGTGATTTTTATACATGCTGAATAAAATTCACAGCCTCAGAATCATTTCATCCTTCCAGTTACTCCACAACACAAAGGCAAATAAAGACTTCATCTAAAGTCATGCCTCTGGCCCAGCTGGTGTGGCTCAGTGGTTGAGTGTCAACCTATGAACCAGGAGGTCACGGTTAGGTTCCAGGTCAGGCCACATGCCCCCGGGTTGCGGGCTCGATCTCTAGTGGGGGCCGTGCAGGGGGCGGCCCATCAATGGTTCTCTCTCATCATTGATGTTTCTATCTCTCTTCCTCTCCTCAATGAAAAAAAATTTAAAAATAAAGTTATTCCTCTGTTATTTTTGGAAGCATTGTAATCCTTTTGTGGCAAACTTCCCTTCCCAGTGGCGTTCACCTAGGAATTTTACATCGGTTTTTGGCAGCAGAGGATCATGGAGAGATTTTAATCTGGCGTAAATAATCCTAACATGAAAAATTATGATGCTCACTTTTCTAAATGCTTAGATAGTTTATCTCCATTTTATAGTTGGGGAAATGGGCATAGAGAGGTCAGCCCACTTTCCCAAGGAGAATGATCCTCCCCTGTGCTCCCACAAAAACACAGTTACACCTCAGTTGTAGCACCTTCCACAAGATATGTCGCTGAAATGATTTGTCTTGTGAGCACTTCTCAACCAAGGACCATGATTGACACATCTTTGTGTATGTCAGGAACCAGCAGAGTTGATGGCATATTTTAAGTGCTATATAAATGCTTGTTAAGTGAATGAAAAGTTTTAAAGTAGTGTAGGACACTTTTTTTATTAAAGGGAATTTGATTGTACAAAGTCACCTGACTGGTTTTCAATGGGCTGACCTAAGAGTTCTGGCTCATTTGTTGTGATAGAAGAAATAAACTCAAAGATGAACCTGCCTTCATGCACAAACATTCTTTCTGTTCTCATCTGTGGTGGAGGGAGCCATGCTTAACCTGACCTTGGACAGGTTAAAGAGAACAAACAAACACCAGCAGGAATAATGGCTGCAATTGCTTTACTAGAGGTAGAAACCCACAGTTGATGGCCTTAGCTTAGCATCTTAACAGCTGAGGTTGGAGTGAAAGATGGCCTTGAGACATTTTAAGACCAGTAATGTCTGTTACTCATTTTCAGTTGCCCCTATTATGAACTATGGGCATATTTCCTCCTCCCTTACTCCTAAACTTTCTATAAAAATTCTACTCTTCACAGCAATCTTTGACTAGAGTAAAGTAAGACCCTTTTTTCATTTATCTTTGGCTTAGACCAGCATTTTATCAAGAAAAATGGTATGCTACAGTTCCATGTGGTGACCAGTGGTAGCTTGTGTAGAAATTCTGGGTCCTGCATATTTTGACCATCACCTTTCTTTCTAGCATTATCCAGCACAAAACACTTTCTGTATCTCTCTGCTCCAGCCACACAGGTTTTATTCTTGATGTGCTCCTTCTTACAGAGACTTTGCATGTGCTGTTCCCTTTGCCCAGGGAGCTCTTCCATTCCTTTCTATCAAATTAATTTTTTTCATTCTCAACTCCATTGTCATTTATTCAAAGAAACTGTTTATTTTCTTGATAACCTGTCCTTAGCAGCACATATCATAGTTGTAATTTCATATTTATTTGTAAGATTTTCTCATTAATGTATGCTTCCCCCTGGCTGTGAGTTCCATGAAAGCAAAGACCTTGTCTGTCTGGCCACCATTAATATCCCCAGTTCCTAGAATAATGCCAGATACAAAGCAGGTTTCAATAAATACTTGTTCAATAAAGTCAGACAGAGAAGCAGGCTTCGGTGTGGACTGAATCAGAATGTGAAGCAGATATGAGAAAAACATATTTCCCCTAAAAGATATTAGTGTAGGTGACCCCTACACTAATGGAAGGCAACAGATAAGTTGGATTCCACATCCACTCATTGAGTCCCTCCTGTGTGTCAGAGTCTGTGCTAAGTCTTAAGGATACATGATGAATGAGATACTAAGTGCTACCCTCATGATTTATTTACCGCTTCTCTTCACTATATATAAGCTAATGATAATAATACTGTAAAAGTGATAGTTAATGTGTATAGTAGATTGAGCATCTACTATATACCAGATATCAGTTCATTTGATTTTCACATAATGAGGTAGGCATTTTATCACATCTAGTTTCTAGATGAAGAAATAGGAGAAAAAGTTAAATTTCTTGCACACGATTATTCATCTAAAGCTGGAATGCAATCAGAGACTCCGGTCTGGATGAGTTTTAAGATTGTATTTTTGGATATTAGTGATAGGAATAAAAGTCAGGCAGAAGTGAATCTGAAATCCCCCTCAAATCTTAAACTCAATTTTCTACTTTCTGACCACAACCTCTGTACTTCCAAGTCTGTCTTTCTCTTACTCCCTGACCCCACTCAACTTCATCAAAAATACTACAAAATAGATCTTCCTTCATGAGAAGGTTATTCCATTATTTGCTATGTTCAGTATGATCACTTTTCTCTCTCTTCTTTTGTACACTTCTTAAGTGAAATCATTTATCTTGAACATGTCATAGAAATGAGACCAATATCTCCATTTATTGAGCATTTAGTGAAGTAAAATGGAGACTAGGTAATTATTTTTAAAAATACCTTTAAAAAAAAGGTCAGGTTTCAATTATCTGGATGTTTTCATTAAAACATTTTTAGCATCTTAGGAAATAGAATTATCTGTACTTTTGTCTCAAATCTGTAATTCTCTATGTTCATACAGATCTAGCCAGCTAAGGGTACCTATTATCGCGAATTCACAGATTAGTACAAAATAGAAATGGTTTAAAAGCAACATGGTGTTGTGGAAAAAAGAGATTAATGCACAATCCAGAGTTGCCAAACTTGTCTCATACCTTAAGCAAATCATGTGCTCTCCCTGGGCCTCAGTTTTCTCTTCTGTGTGATGGAGAAACAGGGCTCATTTTATTCATACCTGTAGTGAACTGCCATCGACTGGATCATTTTGACTCCTAATTAGAAATGTTTATACCTGTACAAGATCAAATTAACTTAATGTTTTGTTCCTGGTGGAAATAACAGAACTTTTGGAGTAAGAAAGAACTATGGAAATTGTTCCATCAACCTTTTACCTGATATGGTAATTCCATCCTGTTGGTGGCTATTCAGGCTGTGGTTGAGCACTTTAGGTGATGACGTAGTAATTATCAGAAGCAGTATTCCTGCATAGATTCTTTGAAGTGCTGCCTCAGCCATTTAGGTCCTTTTTAAAAAATGTATTTATTGAATTGAGAGAGAGAAGTATCAAATTGTTGTTCCACTCATTTATGCATTCTAGGTTGATTCTTGTATGTACCCTGACTGGGGATCAAACCTGAAACCTTAGTGTATCGGAATGATGCTTTAACCAACCGAGCTGTCCAGCCAGGGCCCATTTAGATCCTTCTTGATTCATGAAGTCCCCAGACTCACTATCTTAGCCCCTTCAAGCTGCTATAACAAAAGATCACAGACTCTCATATCTTATAAATAAGAGAAATCTATTTCTCACAGTTCTGGAGGGTGGGAAGTCCAAGATCAGATGCCAGCATGGTTGCAGCCTGGTGAGAGCCTTCTTCCTGGGTCATACCTGGTTCCTTCACTGCATCCTCACATGGGAGAAGGGAAGGGATCTCTCCAAAGTCTCTTGTATAAGGGCAAGAATTTCATTAATACATAATACATAAGGCTCCAACTTCATGACCTAATCACTTCCCGAAGGCATTAGGATTTCAGCATATGCATTGTGGGGAGACACAAATATTCAGCCTAGAGTACTCGCCTCTTGACTTCAGCCATCCCTTCCTTCATTCTCCTTCAACAACGCCCTGCATGTCTATACCTGGAACTCATAGCTCGGCTCTTGTCTGCCTCTGAGATCTGGGCTTCTGGTCTTCTCCCCTTTGACCATCTCTCCCATCCTTCTCATTGCTCTTGAATAACATTAGGATGTAAAAATCCCTGGACACCTTCCTTTCTCCTTATCTAATCCACCAATTCCTTATGATTGTATTTATCTGTTGCTGATACATAATATAGAACAGTCATGCAGGGAAACAAAAATAAAATTGTGAAGAATGTTGTCAAGTGAGTGTACACTTTTTAGAATAAAAATCTGTACTTGACTGTATTGTAACATAACCAAGCAAATACCACTGACCAAATAATATATTATTCATATAGAATAATAATGGCAACTTTTCTGGATGAAAATGATAAACCAGCCCTGGCCAGTTTGGCTCAGTGGATAGAGACTGCGGACTGAAGCATCCTGGGTTTGATTCCAGTCAAGGGCACATACCTTGGTTGCAGATTTGATCCAAGGGACCAGTGGATGTGCCTCTCTCATATCTATGTTTCTCTTTCTGTGTCTCTCCCCCTCCCTTGCACTTTCTCTAAAAATTAATGGGGGAAAAAGTATCCTTAGTTGAGGATTAACAAAAAATAAAATAAAATAAAATAAAAAAATGATACAGCTGCCAGTTTGCTAATGTGAGATAAAAAATATTACATATGTAATCTTAAGGGCTTTAAAATATAGAGGACTGCAGACATGTGAGGTAACAAATATACCCTTAGATGTATAGTGATGTGCTATGGTTTAAATTGGAGATGACATACAGTGATCATAGATCAAGAAATGTGACCCCAGAGGTCAGGTGTTTTTATTATTGTATTTTTAAAGTGTAAATATTATTGTATTTTTAAAGTGTAAATTATTTAAAGTGTAAATAAATGTTTTTATTTTTGTATTTTTAAAGTGAAAAAGTGCACATTTTAAAACAACATGCTTGCTAATGTAAATCATGGGTGCCTTTCTTCCTATTTTACTCCCAAATTATTTCTTTGCAAGACCTTAATGTGAATGATTATATTTAGAAATCAGAATAAAATATTGGCATTAGAAGGTTCATTCTATAAGTGAGAGAATTGGGGCCCAAAGGGGCAAAATCACTCTTCCGAAGTCATTCAGCTCTGATGGACTGAGCAAGATCTACACCGTGGTTTCGAGGTTGAGCAACTTATCTGGTGATTTCTTAATTGTCTGGGGGCTTTGTGGTTCCTGAAGGTGTGTTAGAACTACCTTAGGCGAGAGAGTTGATTGTTCCTCATCTCCTTAAACTAGAACCACACTACTTTTCAGGGGTTTATATATTGTGGTTCTACTTAAAAATTTGAATTAGAGAAAAGGATCTTAGTGTTAAAATGTATATAGTTTAAAAATTGGTAACCAGGCCTTATCCATCTAAATGTTGATTAAAATTTTTCCTTGAAGCAACTAATAAATATTAGAATACTCATTATTTGCATTCATATATTTTTATTTAAATCTATTCTTTAAGTAAATGCATCATAAATGTTTCTAAAATAAAAATGCAGATGCAGATAAAATCCTCTCTTTGGCTATCTTCACAATTAGCAGCCTTCTCCTTGACTTTGCCAGCATGCTAACTAGATATTTCAAAATTAAGAGAAATAAAATATGGTAGAAGGCATAAGGTGAAATTCAAAAAAACAAAGCCAAGTTTAGGTTTCTATAAACTCACCCAGCCCTCACCTGGTGAGAGCTGGATGGGTTGTATACATGTCTTGAAGCCTATCAGATTCCTACTATTTTTGTAGCAGAAATATTTATTTTCACAGGTCTATTCTTTCTCAAGAATTTCTTCCTTAGGAATACAAATGTTGATTTATATCATATTAATAACAACACATTTTCCCAAATTTATCTTGCATATTATTATTAATAGTAAGATTCCCCTTTCTAACATTATGTTGACTATAGCTATCTGTCTTCTTGGGGTCATGGAATGACCTATCTTTAGTTCCTGTGGGCTTTCTGATTAACTGATATTTTCTAAGTTAATTCAGACTATTTAATGCCTGAAATTTTTCATTAATCTTTCTTTAGCCATCCTTAATCCTAAAAAGGATTTGATCACCAAAATAAATTTGAATAGATTGTTAATAAAATTCAAACATGAACATGTCTTGAAGTGGTTGTTTCCCATTAGGACAAACTCAGTTTGCACAGTGATGATTCCTAAGCATTTTGGATTCCAGTTATGAGTTTCTTTCCTTTATTAGAGCAAGTAAGTTCCATGAAAATGGAAATAAGTTTCAAAAATATCAAGAGCATGGATTTCTCTTAAGTTTTTTAACTTTCATAGAAAATTAAGATGATCTGAGCTATGATTTCACTCTTTTGACACTTTAATAGATGCATAGCTTTCCGCATTCCAGCTGTTTTCCTTCACTACCTGTGGTGATGTGGTTGCAATATTTAAAACCAAAAGCATGCACAAAACTCTGGTAATAATGTTTTAAACTAATCCAGCATGAGGAGAAAAGTGATTAGAAAGAAGACAGTTCCCAATGGAAGATGGATAAGCTGTTTCTAGAAACTACTATTACTACTGGAAAAACTAATTGCTTTCCTCTTGTTTTTAGCTATTTCCACCAGTTCAGGAAAGACAAAGTCTGAAGAAACTTCACCTTGCTGCTACTTATAATGTTTCTTTCCTGAAACTGCAGAAAGCTTTGGGTTTCCAAATCAATTTTTTGAGACAATAAACTAATGTGCTTAAAAGAGAAAAGATGAAAAGTGTTTCTGTGTCTGTGAATTATTAGATCAGTGATTCATTGTTCATTTAACAAATATTATGGAGTGCCTACTATGTGCTAGGCACTGTGCTAGACAAAAACAACTATTTGCCTTGGATGGACTTCCATATTAATTGTAATATGACTTACATAATAATAGTAAGAAAAATTTCTATGGAAGTTCCAGGAGAAGGAATGTCTCTAAATATCACCCTGCTGCCCTATTAAGACTTTGTAAAATTTGTTTTAAGCCAATTCTACCAAAACTTGCATTAGGCTAGCAATTACTATGGTTGTGGCAGATATATTACCTATTTTTTAATTCTATAAAGTTCAATGTAATTCTATATATTAAAACCCTAGTATGCAAATCGACCGAACTGTGGAACGACCTGCAGAATGACCGGTTACTATGACATGCACTGACTACCAGGGGGCAGACGCTCAACCTGATCAGGGGCAGCTCCTGTGTTGAGCGTCTGCACGCTCCATCCCCCCTAACAATCCCCCCCCCCAAGAGGGAGGCAACTGGTGGTGGCGATCAGGGAGTGGGGCCGGCCAGCAAATGGCACCAGGCCACCAGCCAAGGTGGATGCCAGCTGGGGCCCCAATCACCCTGCCCACCTATTGCCCCACAGATGGCTCTGATCGCTGGCCAGGCCTAGGGACCCTACCGTATATGTTGGGAACAGTCTCTTAGATTTAAAAATTAAAACTTGGCAAGGCTACTCTAACACTGAAAAAACAGGATGACGCAGCGATGACATGCATGGACTCTTGGCTTGTGGTCAGCCCTGATTCTGACACTTATAACTGTGTGACAAAGCCAATTACCTAACTTCTCTCTGCTTCAGTTTTTCCACCCATAAGATGGGGAAAATAGTACTACTGCCTCAGAAGGACCATGTTATGTACTACTTTTTATAATCAGGGCAAAAAAATGTAGCTGCCCATACAACAGCAAGATGCCTTTCACCTGTATGAAAAATATGGTCACTGGTGCATGCAGTGTCCCGAATTGCAAGAGGGATGTCTGACTGCCGGTTTAGGCCCGACATCCCCCCAGGGGTCCCGGATTGCAAGAGGATGCAGGCCAGGCTGAGGGAACCTCCCCCCACCACCATGTACGAATTTTGTGCACCAGGCCTCTAGTATATTAATAATACATCATGAGATCTAGGAATAGTTGGGCTGATGACTGAAAAAGCAAGAGCCTCAGAGCTACCTGTTCTGACATGGTATTGTGGAGAGAACATGGGTTGTGATCTACTAGTAATTCCAACTCCTCCACTTATTAATTGAATTAGAAGGAGCAAGTCACTTAGTTTTTCTCAGTCTTGGTGTCGTTGGGTGTGAAATGAAGCTAAAAATATTATCTACCTTGTGAGGTTGTTGTGAGACTCAATTGAATTAATATAAGTGACTGGGGGGGGGTCAATTGGGGAAAAAGAAGACATATGTAAAACTTTAGACAAATAAAAAAAGAAAGAAAAGTGGGAATGCTGTGACAAAATGTTAAGAAATTCAGAATAAAAATCCATTTTACTATTTCATCTCAACTGTGTAAAACATGTATTGATAAAAGTCTGAAAATAAATACATCAAAATGATATAAAAAAGTATTAATATAAGTGAAAGCACTCTGTAACATTTAAAGTCTGATAAAAATTATTTTTATAGCAGGTATACAGTATGTCCATTCATCATCATGAAAACAATATTATTGTAGTCATAGTACCAACCTTTCAGATGAAGAATGCTTGTCTAGTTTGCCAGAATCTCTAACTGAAAATGACTGCAACACTGTGAGTGTTCATGGCTGATGTCACCAGATGGCTAGTTAACGTTAAGTAATAACTATTTGATTTCATCGAAGGAAAGATTTTATTCTTGAGGAGGTTACCAATTATTTAAAATTTATAGCCCTGGCCAGGTGGCTCAGTTGGTTGGAGCATCATCCCACAAGATGGTTGTGGGTGTGATTCCCGGTCAGGACACATACCTAGGTTGTGGGTTTGATCCCTAGTCAGGGCACGTATAGGAGGCAACTGATTGATATTTCTCTGTCTCTCTCCCTCTTAAAAATAAAAATAAAAAACATATCCTCAGGTAAGGATCTTAAAAATTTTATATGAAACTAATAAAGCAAAAGGGCAAATAGGAACAAAAATCATCTTCATAATCAAATGATAAAGTAATAAAAACTATGTCTTGAAAGGAAAGGAATTGTATTGGTTGGGATATTTTTAGTTGCAAATATCAGAAGACCCAACTAACGTGGGTTTACATTAAAAGGATAAGAGGATATTTCTCGTGTGTGTTTTTTTAACAAGAGCCTAGTTGTAGGCAATCCCAGGGCTTGTTCCGTGGCTCAACAATGTTAGAGCTCTGGGTTAGCATCTTTGACATTATCTTCATTCTCTATCATGTTGTTGCCTCATGGGCAGTCACAAGATGTATGTTTCAGCTCCAAGCCTCAGGCCTTTACATCAATATCTCAGACAGGAAGGATAGGAGCACTCCAAGAAAATCTCCTTAAAAACTTATCCCTGTTGTAACAGAAAGCAAACTATTACCCAGAAAGCCCCCAGAGGTTCCCTTTTTCATCTGATTGGCCAGGAGCGGGTCACATGACCACTACTAACTGCAGGGGAGGCTGAGAAAAGAAACATTCAGCAAAAGAGGTTATGGCTCTGAATAAGGGCCTTAGACCAATCATGATTCATTTCCTGGGGCCAGGCACATTGTGGCCAAATAAAATCAAGGTTTTATAATTACGGTAAAGGAGGGTGGAGAAAATGTTGGAAAACTCCTTGGTGGTGTCACTCTGAGATATATCGAATGTGTGTATACAAATAGTTAATGAGCTAGACCCTATTAGTAGTTAATAAGAAATATTGTTTTGTCTTTTAAAACAGAGATTCTAAAAACCATAGCTTGAAGTGTAAGTTTCCGGTGAAGAAAGCCCACTAGGGCAGTAAATAAAATAATATATATTATAGCAAAACATTTTCCGTCTAACAGCCAATTGCCTCTATCCCCCCTGAAGCATGTCCAGTCTGTGAAGTACTGATCCTCTGAAATGGTTATTTTAATGTTTGAGCCAACAAGTTCTTAGCCATCTAAGTATCAGTTCTGTGATTAATTACAAGGGGAATTGCTCTTGTCAACCCATCAGCCTTTTCTCTTAAGCCATTTAAAAATTTGTTTTCTAACCTAGGCTAGGCTCTGATAATACATAGTGAAACAGTTAAGATTCAACTCCTACCTGCTAACTCAAAGAGAGGGTTGTTGCTATTTGTTCTCATTTTATGTTATATCTCATTGTTAGATGACTTCACATCATTCCCTGTTTTGTTAAAGCTAGATCTAAGTTGTGACAAATTGATTTTTTTATAAATGCCATCTCTTCAACCCCAACTGGATTTAGTTAGGGAAACACACCATCTCACTGAATATCCTCTGAGAAGGAACATTAGTTTCAGAAGGAACATTAGCCAAGGAACAGCCCAGAAAGTTGATGACAATGTGGATTAGTTCAGACTTTGAATCCCTACTAAGTTTTAGAAAGTGATCAGTCTGAGTGCTTATTACTTTTGGCACTTAAAATTTAAAAAAATCTATTTCCTCCCTCACAATTTTTTTATTTTTCTTAATCTTCACCCGAGGATATTTTTCCATTGATATTTAGAGAGTGGAAGGGAGGGGGAACGGCAGAGAGAGAGAAACATCCGATGTGAGAGAGACACGTCCATTGGTTGCTTCCTGCACCCGGGGGACTAAGCCTACAACCGAGGTGTATGCCCTTGACCAGAACCGAACCCAGGACCCTCAGTCCACAGGCTGACACTCTATTCACTGAGCCAAACTGTCTAGGGCCTCCTCACAATTTTAATAAATTACAATAGTATTTTTGTCATACTAGATAGCAGATGAAATAAACCCATTGGCAAGAAAAAAAATCCCAAAGAATAAATTCATACAATTACAACTCCTTACCCCTCCTCCTCCCATTCATCTTACACCATTTCTCAGTCTGGTTTCAGATATTAGTAAGTAATGGACTAATACACAGGAAACGAATAGCCCCTCCCCTGCTCTGTAAATCAGAAAAGTCATTTACAGGAGCTGAGTGAATGGAGGGAGAGGTACGTGGCAAGGGAATTGAGCCTTAATGACCCCTCAAGAGCTATAACTGTCTATTTCTCTGCTTCTCTCTCTCTCTTCCTCCCACCCCTTCCCCCCATTCTCATTCTCTTTATATCTCTCTCAGTGTCCCCCCTACCATTTTTCTCAGTTTACAAATGTTTCAGGCATGAGGGCCTATCGTTTTAATAAGTGGTTTGTGTATTTTCAACATCAAATGAAAATTCTCCCAAGTATCTAAGTGATTATTTGGGGTGAACTTCAGACAATGTAGCACTTGGTGTCTAGTTCTCCCTGGTAGAGGCCCTTTTTAAAAATCTGTGTAGTTTTCTGCAAGATGTTAATTGTGTGGCCCAACTTTATATTGTCCTTGAAAGAAATCAGGTTCGTGGAAGGATCAAGACTAGTAAATAAAAAGGTCATCAAAAATTTATTTTGGAAGGTATTTCCTACTTTTATTCAGTTATAGCCACTGTGGTAAACTACGAGTTTTCAAAACTTCAAGTAAGATTATGGTTAGTTCTGTCAAGTTCTGAAGCAAGAGATAAGAGTTATCATTCTTCTTTATGTACTTTACTGCTTCCTACTACCTCCCTTCTCCCTTTCAACTTCAGGCTGGAAATGAGCTGTATTACTTCTTGAGACACCAAACAGATAATTTAAATCATCTAAATCTTGACTATACATTAAAATCACGTGGAAAACCTTAAAAAATTCTGATGCTTGACTCCCAGAAAGTCCGGGCTAGGCATAGATTTTAAAAAACATCCAAGGTGATTATAAGCAACCAAAGTTGAGAACCACTGATGTAGTCTCAACATTTTTTAATCTCTACCAGCCTGAAGCCATATAACTTATTGGTGCCACTTTTTCAGGAAAGAGATTTAATTGTTCTGCCTTTAATATTTTTTTTAGAGTTTCTGCCAGATCAGAATAAACAAAGGCCTGTCAGTCAGGGTTTTCCAGAGAGAGGAGTGAGAAGAGCAAGAGAGGGAGAGAGAGAGAAAGATTATAAGGAATTCGCTCATGCAATTATGTAGGCTGAGAAGTTCCAATATCTGTAGTCAGCTAGTTGGAGACCTATGAGAGTCAATGGTGTAGTTCCAGTCTAAGAACCAGGAGAGCTGATGATGTCAGTTCCAGCCTGAATATTGGTAGGCTTGAGACCCAAGAAGAACCAATTTTTCAGTTCAAGTCTAAAGGAGGAAAAGGCTGATGTCCCAGCTCAACAGTCTGGCACTAGCTATTCTCTCTTATTAGTGGGAGGGTCAGCCTATTTGTTCTCTTCAAATCTTTAAATGATTGAATGAGGACAACTCACATTAGGGAGGACAATCTGCTTTACTCAGTTTAGCAATTCAAAAGTTCATCTCATCCAAAAACACCCTCACAGACACACCCCAAGTAATATGTGACTAAGTATCTGGGCACCCTGTGACCTAGTCAACTTGACACATAAAATTACCCGTCACTCCAACATAATACTTAAATGAGAATGGATGGCAGATTTGATGGAATTGAAAGCAAATTAAGCCAGAGACAATCCATAAGTATTTATAATCTACAGTGGATAATAGAGATTAATATGTAATTTTGAACTTTTTCTAGTTCCAATTAAATAATTTATCTTCTGTGGATGAATTCTACTAGACATGGGAGGAGAGCAAATTTCTCTTCCCAGTCAGTTGACTGATCATCTATTGCTACCTTCAGAGATAACTTAGAAGTTGGAAGGAAAGAACAGTGTAATTAGAAGAGTTTAGATTGTAATTATAAGTTTTATGAATTTTCCTTCCAAAGGCTTGATATATCAGTGTTTGAAGAGCACACAGTTATTTCTCAATAAACATTTTTGAGTAAGCGAATAACTAAAATTAAAAAGTAGGACCCAATCTGTGATTTCAGACAACTTTTTATTTAAGTGCATTTAGGAGAAGGCAATAAAGGTAGAAGAGAGTGTAAGAAAACTTAAGTGGTATGATAGGATCAAGATTTATGGGGGTGTGATTGTTCTCTGCTTGCTCACCCTAAGACGAGTACTCTGTCAGCCTGGTTACTGGGTCTGTTAAAATATGAAATTGGAAGAATGGACAGAGAGAAAGAAGCCCCAATAAATAGGAAGGAGTAAAGGAGAAGGAAATAGTAAAGGAGGTTAGGCTGATCCACATAAGAAAGACAGTGGGAATGGAGAGGACATTTTGTGGGCTCTCATGAAGTGGTGAGTGGATTTGATGAGTGGAAGGGTTTAGTTCTAAATCTGAATGGAGTGAGAGAATTGGAGAGGAAAGGGAGGGAGATCTGGAGACATACTCTATGAACTGAGAATTAAATCTCCTTTGAAAGATTTAGATTAAAAATGGATTTTTTAAAAAGAGTTCCTTTTGGCATCAGGCATTTAAATATAACTCAGTAGAGTTGAGCCACATAGAACTCCAGGACTTATTCAGGTCACATGTTGTAAGTCCCTGAATGCTTTCTATAGCACTTTCCCTTCTCTAGACTCTTTGATCTTTTGATACTACATGATCCTAGTTATTTTCCTTTTTAGAGAATGGAGTATTCTTAGTATTTGCTTTTAATTTAGGGATGGGAGTTAGGAAGAAATTATACTTTCTTAAAAGATAAATAAAGCATATTTTCTCATTGGCACTCACCTCATGTGAATATAAAAATGCAAATTAAATAAGTCTCATTTATTCTTATAAATGGAGGTGCAAAGGAGGGGGCTAAAAATTGAGCATATACTGAGGTTCTGAGCTCTTTATATATAATCTATATTTTATTCTCATAACAGTCATAGGAAGTAAATATTATTTCACTTATTTTGCTCAAGGTTATATAGCTATGAAGTGGTAGAGCTGGGGTTCACCCTATAAAATCTATTCTTTGCACTGTACCCATTCTTTGCATAATGGGAACTTCATTATCTGGCCATATTTTTAAAATTCCATATAAGAAGTCATTTTTTATTTATTGTATAGCCACACCCTCAGGCTTTCCTTACTTTCTTTAGTAAGACTGTAAGTGAATGGAAGGGTACATGTGAAAGTCTTGTAAGGCATATCACTATTTTTTCTCCTCCAACCATATATCAAGTAACTATTATTTTAGCAAACTATTTCCCAACTCTTTCATTCTGGTCTATTTTGGAAGCAATACCAGTTATTTGATTGATTCAAAGAGATGGGACAAGGCATCTAGTTTGTAATGAAAGAGATGATCTCTATTAGTAAATAAGATGATCTTGTATCTAGAAAATCCTAAGGAACACACACACACACACACACACACAACACTATTAGAACTAAGAGTTTAGCAAGGTTGCAGTATATACGATCAATATACAAAAATCAGTTATATTTCAATATATTAGCAATGAATAATCCAAAAGTGAAATTAAGGAAACAGTCCATTTTCAATAGCATCAAGGCAATGGATCAAAGTTACTGCAAGAGTGTTGATTCATAGGTTAGTGTTAGCCAGAAGAAAGTCTTTAATGATACCTTACAGATCTCAGTCTTTGTCCATGTTCTTGGCTCATACTTTTGGTAAAAAATTAAGATGTATGCCCAACCTGCATGGCTCAGTGGTTGATCTTTGACCAATGAATCAGGAGATCACAGTTAGATTCCTGGTAAGGGCACATGCCCAGGTTGTGAGCTCCATCCCAGGCAGGGACATGAGGGAGGCAGCCAATCAATGATTCTCTCTCATCATTGATGTTTCTCTCTCTCTCTTCCTCTCTCTCTTCCTCTCTGAAATTAATAAAAAATATATTTTAAAAAATTTAGATGGGGACATGCTTAGAAGATACCAATATATAAGGTATCAAAAAACAAATGAAATAAGCTGTAAGAAATAAACAGAGTATTTGGAGTGGAATTTAGCTGTTACATGACTATATAAGTGAGAAAAGAGAAAATAACTTTATATTCACTTGAAATTAAAGTGAGAATTTGAATGCACACTGTATGTTTATGTAAGTTAAATTTTATGCTCAAAGTCAACAGTCCTCCTCTTTGGAAAGTAAGAATGTTGGATGGACAGAAATAATTTATATTGTATAAAAATAATTATGAAAAAATTATGAGCTAGGTGCTGAACTAGGCATTGTGGATGGAAAATATCTCAGTCTTTTTTTTTCTTTCCTCAGTCTTGATCCTTGCCCTTGAGGTTGTCATAGTTTAGTGACAGTCTGATGAGACATAGTATGGATCAGGGTCCTAGGAGAAACAACACATTCAAAAGGGTAACTTGAAGAGAATTTAATGATGAGACCATTTACAGATGAATGGGTAGGTTTAAGAAAAACAACACGGTCTGATGAAGCACCCAGAGACTAGCAGTAGCCAGAAGCTATTACTGCCTAGGTGCTTCTGGAACCTGATGGGAGCCATATCCACAGGGAGGGGGTACCAGAAGGAGCTGTGAAAAGGAGCTGGGTTCCTTGTGTAGAGAATGGCAGAAACCAGTCAAACTGTGGCCTGAAAGAGAAAAAGTTGGGAAAATAAATATCTTAACATCTCTCCCTCACCACCTGCTAACTTTCAATCTCCTGACTTCCACTGGCCAAATCCAGCTGGAAGCCAGAGGTCAGAGGACTCTGGGATGGACAATCTGTACAGTTTCCCGTGGCACAGAGCAGGATGGAGAAGGGTAGAGAGTGGATTTGGAGAGCCAGAGAGAAAATATACAGCAAAATCAAGTAAAACAGTTATAATAAAAGATTAACAGTGCAATATTTAAAAGGAGTCTTGGATATGAGCTTGAAAAATTGAAATATTGATTCTGGAAGGGTACATGCTTGAGTGCCTTGCTTGGAAAAAGGCATGAAGTTCCATACAAGCAGAGAGTTGAGTGTAAAGGGTATAAGGAATAAGTTGTAAACCAAGGATGGAAAACTGTGTGCGGTGGGCAGGTCACTGTGTGAAGGACAGTACAAGTTAGGCTATAGGTTTGGCTGCTATAACAGAGATCCAAAATAACAGTGGCTTACATATAAGTTATTTCTCTCATATATTACACTGAGCTGGGAGGCATCTCTGCTCTAAGAATTTACAAAGGCCAAAGCCCCTTTTATCTTGTTGCTTTGCCCTCATCCACATGGTTCAGAAAAACTCACCACTATGTCCACATTCTAATTAGCAAAATGGCATGCTCTTTCCTTTCAGGGAAACAACCTTGAGACTGCACATGTCACTTCTACTCCCACCCTAATGACCACAACTTAGTCACAAGGCCACACCTTGTTGCAAGAAAAGCAAAGAAATGTAGCCTTTAATGTGAGCAGCTATGTTCCCTGATGAGACTTGAGGCTTCTATTATGGAGAAGAAGGAAGAAATATTGGAGGAAAACTGGCATTCTTTGCCACAGCATCTTTTTTTTTAAATGTTTTTATTGATTTGAGAGAGAGAGAAAGGGAGAGGAAGGTAGAGATAGAAACATGGATGAGAGAGACATCAATGGGCTTCCTCCTGCAAGCCCTCCTCCTGGAGATGGAGCCCACAACCTGGGCATGTGCCTTGACTGGGAATTGAATCAGAGCCCACTTGGTTCATGGGATGATGCTCAATCCACTGAGCCACACTGGCTGGGTGCCACGACATCTTATTGTCTTTCCATGGTGAGGTGCTGGAGGTTGTGAAGAGGATGGGTTCAACAGGAGGGAAGGAATAGTAGAAGAGGAAAGATAGAACTTTGTGGTTAGAACTTTCAGTGTTTGAGATATTGGGAGTAGGAATTGACCAGGAATTGACTTGGATGAGTCAAGAGGTGATAAATAAGGTTCCCAGAGTAAAGGAGGTGCAGGGGTCCTGGGCTACAATTCTCACACTAGTCCAGAAGGCTGTTGTCATCTGATCCTGCGCTATGAAAGCTGTTGCTTTTCCCATCCCATGTATTTAATAACTAAAATCAAATGGGGGCTATTTATCAGGTCATATTCTGATCCTTGGGTTGAGCTTAGAAAGAAATGTTTTTACAAGCATAGGGTTGCAAAATTTAGTGCTGGATGAGGGATTTACACTTCCTTTCAAATACAGGCCACTGCTAGTGGGCACAGAACACTAGGTGTGTTGATTGCTAACGTGATTTATGGCAGTCCTGGGTATTCAGCTACATTCTATGACCTTTCTTCCACAGTGTCCTCTGCCTTGATAAAATCGCTCTATTTTATGTCAACTCCTTTTAATCCTTTTTTGGAATCAAGTAGGAAACAATTTCCAATGCATTCAACTCTAACTTTCTTTGCTTATTGTTTATCCCCCAAAGACTGAATAATACATTTAGAAGTTGAAAAATTGCAAGCTGCTGCTCTGTACACAGTGCCTTTAACTTTTTTATCCAGGTTGTTAGCATGGCCTCAGATGAACCATTTTTTTTCTTTTTTCCATGTAAACTTTAGGTCCCCAAAGTTAAACATTTGAGTATGCAATTAATCATTTATAGCCCCCAAATATGTGGAATTGTCTATTTGGGTATATGGGCAAATAATTGTACATATAAGAAAGAATAGTAATGAAGCAGTTATGCACAAAAGTAGTACTGCAAAAGGGGAGGAACTTAGGAAAGGACCTCATAGTTCATTTGTTCATTTATCCATCTATCCAACCATCATCCCATTAAAAAAACTTACAAAGTGTCACTCTCTATAGAACTCACTAAGATTCAAAGATTGTTATGTTTCCAGTCATTGAAGAGTTTATATGTCATAATTTGAGCAGACTCAGTTTTGGTTGGAGGAAAGGAAAGAAGGGATATTAGGCATCAACTGTGTCTTTACTATGCTAGCTTGACATATATAATCTTATCAATGATTGAAACTAAGGATAACAAAAGCTAATATCACAGTTTAGTGGAAGAACACAGATTTATAAATAACCACAACCCCATGTCATTGGTGCTGTAAGAATAGTAGGAGCCCAGGTAAAGGACAGGCTGATTCTGGCTGGGATAGAGGAGGAAAGCTTCCCAGTGGAGCCCAACATTAAAATGTGTCATGATGGTTGATCAGAAGTGGCCCAGGTAGAAAGGTAGGAAGGCCACTGTAGGTGAGAGAATAATGTGCACAAAAGTGTGGAGATGTGAGGAGCAGGGCATGTTTGGACAATGTGAAGACGTTAAGTGCTAAGATTAAAGATTAGAGAGGTGGGTTTGGATTTTGAATGCCAAGCTAAGGCATTTGAATTTTATTCTGTAGGCAATGGGAAGCTATTGAAAGTTTATAGGCATGGAATTAACATGATCAGATTGACATTTTACAGAGTTGACTGCTGGCAATCAAGGGTGGGGGAGACTAAAATCACTTATTTTCACCTATCAAATATTTATTGAGTACTTACCACGTGCTGGGCATCTATTAGCGGCTGAGGATACAAGATTGAGTCAATAGTCAAAAGTCTTGCCCTGCCCTAGCTAGTTTGGCTCAGTGGATAGAGTGTTGGTCTGTGGATTGAAGGGTCCCGGGTTCAATTCCAGTCAAGGGCACATACCTCAGTTGCAGACTCGATCCCTGACCCTGGTCGGGACCCATGTAGGAGGCAACCAATTGATGTGTCTCTCTCACATTGATGTTTCTTTCTCTCTGTCTCTCCCCTTCCCTTCCACTCTCTCTAACAATCAATGGAAAAATATCCTTGGATGACGATTAACAACAACAACAAAAAAGGTGGACTTAAAAAAAAAGTCTTTCCCTTATGCAGTGGTGGGAGGG